>NC_136717.1:24305223-24885223 GCF_936440315.1 Barbus barbus | reverse complement strand
TATTTATCAAATTATATTGTCATTAAAATGTATAATTTATCTAAAATGATATTATTTAGAAAAAAATATTTAGATGTATATAAACAAATATATATTTAATAATTTCATATATTTTTAATACACATTACTTTTTAAAATAAATATCTTTAGTATAATTATTATAATATAATTAATAATATATATTATGCTAAATTATATTATCATGTTTATTTATATACATCTAAATGTCAAGTAAAATAAATATTTATGTGTATATAAAATGTATTATACAATATTTGATCCTTTTTCAATATATTTTTAGATAAAATGTCTGTATATAATTTTATTATTATAATTAACAATGCAATTATAAATATTACATTTTTTATATTAATATGTGAATGACTATTATTAATAATACATACGATATATGTGTATATTACAATATTTTATCTTAAGCATCAGGACAACAGCTCTGACTAATCATCTTTCATCATAATGTACCTTTAACGCATAATAGATTCTGATATACATGATATGGTACTGTACTAATCAATATGATTTACTTGCATTGATCATAGTTCCATGACGTGTAAACAACATTCTAGCGTTGCATATATGGTCAGGACCGATACTATACACTGTGCATCGTTGGTCAAACTCTGTCCATAAAAGACTTGAGCAAGATATGCAGAAATGAGGCTTGTGAGGTTCTAATCGGCATTTCCATCCATGCGATTCATATCTTTTCCATCATCATCATCACCATGCTCATCTTCATCATCATCATCATCATCATCATAATTGGATTGTGTTATAGTCTTCTGAAAGAGTTGTAGTAATTTGTTTAGGAACTGATATGCTTTGATCATTGAGCAGTTGAGTTTCTCACAATCACTGAGTGCATGATTTACACACAAACCGTATTCAGCCATCAAAACGAAACAAAGACAAGCCAAAAACGTCTCAAATGAATCTTCCAGACTTCTTGGTGGTTCTGATGGCTGGACGCAGTGAATGTGACGGTGTGTGTTTGTGCGTGCATGTGTCACGTCTCACGCCGTCTCGTGTTGTTTTGTGTTTTGTGCTCTTCATGTTGCATCTGAAGGCTTTGACAGCGTCTCTCTCCAGTGACCTCGCCCTCCTGCTCCCCCGCCCCGCCCATCTGCCGAGGTCACGCCCACTCAAAATGACTCCGCCTCTTGTGGGCGGGGCTGTACATTATCCTCTCCCTCTATGAATATAGCCATTATGATGTACTGTATATGGAGTGATAATGTAAAGTTTGTACAAAGAAATATTGGGGTAAACCTCACAAAATTGTTATAGAAAAAATTATATTTTGCTTAATAATAATTAAGCCTGTTTTTCAAACTTTTGTTTTGCATAATAACTTTACATTTGAACTTTACAAGTTACATTTGAAATATATATTGTATTAGAGTAAAGAATGAGATTTTATTTTGCATAAATTACTACCGTGATGCATAATTATTTCAAAATGTACTACCAATTATTTCACAATTTAAATTTAAGTATATATTGTATTACAGTAGTCATTAAATTACTAACATGATGCATTACCACAATTTTAATTTAAATAATATGATGTTATATTATTATTATATATTGTTATTAAAATTATACATTTTATTTATTTGCATAAAATTTGGAAAGAAAAAGGAAAAATGCGCTTAATTGACATGAAAATAATGTCACGATGCAAAAAAAATCAAAATAGTCCTAAAAACCGGCTTCATTTTTATTTGCGAGATTCACCCATTTAATGTGATTTTCTTGCATTAAGCATTTATTCAGGAAGAGTTGAGGAAGCTTCCACTAGCGCGATCAGAAGCAGATTTTGGTGTCTGTGTGTCTGTGTGTCTGTGTACGTGTCGCTGGACGTCTGCGAGTGAAGCGTTGGATGCATGACTTCTGTCTCGTTGCACTGGTTGTACACACAGATCACTGCTCAGAGGTTGTGTTCACGGGGCTCAAGCGAGCTGAGGCGAACGTTCTGTCTTAAGGGAGACGAGACTTGCGAGACTCAAAGGTAACAGACGCTCTCGTGCTGTGTGATGTCACTGGGGAGAGAGAATGACTCTGATTGGCCGAACTTGATCTGATCCCTCTCAGATGCTGCTGATTCTTTAGGACTTCTTTAGGAGTTCAAATCAACATGAAACACTATTGCATTTACTACATTTGATTAGAGCACACTGTACTCTCAAAAACACCTTCCTGGTCTAATTGTGCAAAATAAGTGCATAAAACTTTTAAAAGTTTTTTTTTAAATATATATAATTGAGAGACTTTTATAGTTTTATTAATATTTTGAGTTAGCTTCATTTTTACATTCTGTTTTAATTTTTAATTTTAGTTTAATTATAAACTAAAAATAAAGTAAATTTTTGTAAATATTTAGTTTTTTTCAATTTTATTATTTCTTTTTTAAATGTCTATATAGTTTATATTTTATTTCAGCTGTAATTTAGGTTTTATTTCAGTTTTCAGTTATATCATTGAGATGCAATTATAGTTTTAATTAATATTTTGAATAGATTTTTATTTTTATATTTTATTTTTAGTCATTTTGTTGTATTTTGGTCATTTTTATTAGTTTTTTATATATCTATGTAGGTTTTTATATATTTCATTTTAGTTTGAGATGCTAGTTTTTATTAATATATTAAATTGGTTTTTATTTAATATTTTCTGATTTCATTTTCATTTTAGTTAACGTTTCAGTAATTGGTGTTTTTATAAATTTTTATGTCTATAATTTTTTATTCATTTTCTTTTAAGTTTTTGTTTAGTTTTGTTTCGGTTTTCAGTTTTAATATCACTGAGATACTTTTATAGTTTTTATTAATGGGTTCTTATTTTTATTTCCTATTTTAATTGTAACTTTAGTTAATATTTTTGTAATTTTATTTTATATTTTTAACTTTAGACAAGACTTTAATTTGGGTGCAAGTTTTTTTTCTCTTCCAAAAATCAGGGACATTTTTTTTTAAATTATTTTGCAAAAAACAAAACCTATTTTTATTTTTGAAAAGGACATTTTTAATGACAATAATAACATTTTCTTTAATGTAGACATTTGCATGTAGAATTTAGAAATTAATGCATAAAATCCCAGTCTTTAGAAGATCTAAATAATACATTAAGAGAATCAATTTTGCCTACAGAAAATGAAAGCAGACATTACTTACCTAATTAGAGCCAGTTGTTTTAATTGGAGGGGTTGAATAATTACGAATAATTAAATAAGATTTTGTAAAACATGCCCTTATGAACTGTGCGCAGGAATGTGTTTAGGAGTTTTGATCTCATGTTGATTTGATCTCACTCTGTTGATGTAAACAGTAAATGCATCAATGAGTCACATATAGGCTATTTCTATTCAAGCTTGCAGAATCATTCATAGTCGTAACTAATTCAACACATGGTCTGATTGAAAATCTTCCATCTTTCATTTTTAACTACAGACTGACAGCTCACGTCACCCGAGTCATTCATCTGCATCCTCTGACCTCTGTGTCATTCATATGTGCTGTGTGTGTTTGTAGCTAATGCTAATTCAGAGATTTGTCCTGAGCATCATGTGACTGAATCTGGAAGGGACGGTTGCTAAGCAACTGGTGTAGGGAGATTTTGTGTCACGCATCCTCGGCATAAACTTCATTTAGCACTTTGTGTCCACACCCTGTGCAGTGTGTTACCTGAACAAGTGCTGTCTGCTCACTGTGCACGTCCTGTATGTGTGGCTGTACATCACTGATTATCTGTAAGTCTACAATATATGTGTGTATTTAGAGAAATATGATGTTAGGGTCAATCTCACAAAGAAATATCCATGTCAAATTTCAGCCCAAAATTAAAAGAAAAAAATTGCATTGTAACATTTTTATAAGTATATTTTATTTAAAGTTTACTGTGATATTTTTATTACTGTCTGGACACAATGATTCAAAATTCAGTATAAAAATGCTGTCAAAATAATGTCACGATGCAAATTTAATTGACTTTTCATTCATGCTATTTGACCCAGATGTTGTTTGCATATAAAAATGAAACCTCTTTTATTGCGTTGCACATTGTTAATAATTATTAAGAACATTTTCTATAATGTAGAAAATGCATAACTGTAATGCATAAAACATAAATACAAACAATACTGTCAAAATACATTATATTAATGCAATTTTTCTTTTTATTCATGCAAAATATAATTTCTTATTTGTATTTTAGAGTTGAAGATGCAATATATTTTGTCTTAAGAAATTTTAAAGAAGAAATGTCAAATATTGAAGCTTTTGTGTAGTTATATAGACACACAATGCTAAAAGATTAATGCATAAAAATTAGAATTTGCATGTCACATTTTGTTAACGACAAGTAAGCACATTTCTTTAATGTAGAAAATAACTGTAATACATAAAACATACATTTGACACAAAAATGTCAAAATACTGATAAATGAATGCATAAAAATTAACCAATTATATTTTGCATAATGAAAAATAAACCTATTTTTGCATTGCGCATTGTTAATGACAATTAAGAACATTTTCTTAACGTTAATTAACTGTAATGCATAAAATCACATTACACAAAGATTTTATTATTTTGGTGTTGTAAATATTCAGTACCAAAAATAGTATGAATACAGTACCGCAATGCAAATTTCAACAGTCCTAAAAATGTGTTCATTTCCCTTTTTATTCATGCAAAATATCATTTCTTCTTTTTATTTTAGGGTGATATTTGACCCAGACATTTGTTTGACATTATTAATTAGATTTACCAGTTACAAAATGCAGTATATGATTTCTGAAAGAACAAAGGGCAAATATTGAAGCTTTTGTCTGATTATATAAACGCACAATGCTCATAAACAAATGCATAAAAACATGAAGCAGTTATATTTTGCATAATGAAAATCGAACCAATTTTTTATTTTTGCATTGCGCATTAAAATAATTGCACCTAAAATCTCATTATACAATGATTTTATTGTATCTTTTTATTGTATATTGCATTAAATAGTATAAAATATGAAAAAAAAAAAAAGTCAAAATGCACAATCAAATCTTAATAGCCCTGGTTAATGTCACTATTTATTTATGCAAAATGTAATTTTTTGTTTTTGGTTGAAATTTGACCTATTTATTATTCATGAGATTCACCTGCTAAGACGTGCAATAAATTATGTATAAAAATGACTTTTTTTTTTTTAAGATATGGCAAATGTTGACGCCTTTTGTGATGCAATACTGATGCAATACTGATGCACAGGATGTTGTTGCGTTTGCAGCTACTGTATCACCTCTGGCTGATGTACAGTTTATATCGGCCAGAGACGGGGAAGGCGGGGCCAGCAGAGACTCAGATGGATTTGATGAATTGGATTGGACAGTCTGGAATAGAATAAGCCTGTGATTGGACAGTTCTGAAAGCAGATGCTCTGTGAACAGAAACCTCACTTACGGATCGATCGGACTGCTCATGACCTGTGGATTTTCCCGTTTTTTCTGTGTGGATAAAGACTGAAGCCACTTGGCGCAACGAAAAAAAAATCATGATATGGATAGTGAAACGCTTCCTGCTTAAAACGAGTCGGTTCTCCGTTTAATGTCGCATCTGTATAAAGGACACGCATCCACCTGTGGCTTCCCTCTGTGTGTCAGGTAGCAAATCAAACACCCCTCGAACCCCCTTCCAAGTCCTCTGTCGTTGCAATAAGTGTATTAAGATGTGTAGAGGCACAAGTGTTTAAAAATGAAGTATTAGTGTATCGAATATGCTAAACTACAGAGTAGAGAGAGAGTAAACATGATAAGTTTAATAAACGTGACCTTCAGTCATTTATGCTTTTTATTTGCTCTAGTATTTCTGGTGGATTCATTGTTGTCTGTTTGTGTGTATGTTTTTATGTGGGATGTTGATTTCAAGCGGCACACTTAAAGGAATAGTTCAGCCAAAAATGATCCAAGATCCCATCCAAGATGTAGATGAGTTTGTTTCTTCATCAGATTTGGAGAAATGTAGCATTGCATCACTTGCTCACCAATGGTTCCTCTGCAGTGAATGGGTGCCGTCAGAATGAGAGTCCAAACAGCTGATAAAAACATCACAATAATCCACAAGTAATCCACACCACTCCAGTCCATCAGTTAACGTCTTGTAGCATTATAACTTCAAATCAAATAAAATAATGATTCCTCTCTCAATATTGCTCTTTCCAGTGAAAAAGTCATCTGGTCTGAAACAGGAGAGAAACAGATCAAGCACCATTTACAAGCCAAAACATCTCTAAAACAAATATGGCTGGATTTTGATGTGAAAGGAGAATAGGAGATGGGCCTTTTCACGATAGAAGAAGCATTGTTATGGATTACCCAGCTAACGTTTTTTTTTAAAAGATAGGCTATATAACATTCTTAAAGTAAAGTTTATGGAATGTTCTTATAACGTTATTGATACTTCATATACATTCTCATAACCTTGAGAGAAAACGTTCTTAGAACAACATTCTCAGAATGTCCTTATGATTTAATTTGCACTTGAATGTTCTAAGAAACGTTTTTGTAACTTTTAAATAACGTTATAATTGCAACTAGAAAACTGGACATTTTTACATTCTTAGAATATTAACATTAAACATGGGTGAATGTTAGTAGAATGCTGTAAGAAACATTTATATAAACTTCAACGTTGTAATTACGACAAGAAAACTGAACACTTCAAAACAATGTTCCCACAATGTTTTTATAACCTACAGTTGTTACCTGGCTTTGGACTCGTATTTTGGCCAGAAGCAACAGTTTGAAGTTAAAAACGTCTTTATGATTGATTTGTTTCTTATAAACACACAGCTTTTGGCTTCACAAGACATTAACTAATGTACTGGAGTGGTGTGGATTATTGTGATGTTTTTATCAGCTGTTTGGACTCTCATTCTGACGGCACCCATTCACTGCAGAGGAAAGTTATGGAATGCTACATTTCACCAAATCTGATGAAGAAACAAGCTCATCTTAGATGGCCTGAGGGTGAGTACATTTTCATCAAATGTTAATTTTGGGCTGAACTAGTGCTTTACAGACCTCATGAAATGGCTTCAAAGCACATTTTTTAAATGATCACTATGCTTTCATTTGCACAGCTGCGTTGATCCCAACTCTGCGCCATTGGTTGAGTCCCATATCAAGCTAAAATATTTGAAGGAATTTCAACATTTATACCTAAAATGTTTTTAATGTGTACATCTTCTAAAATGTTAACTTTGTCAGGTTTTAATGTAAATGAGCAGATATGAAGCCACAAAACCTCGTCTTGAATGTCTTGCGGTCTTTGAATGTGTGTTGATTTTTCGCAGTTCTCTTTCTCATCCCCGTTTCCTGGAAAATTTACCCCGTGCAACAATCAGATGTGATGTGCAATAATGATGTGAAACAAAGCTGCACCGATTCACACTGTGATTTCAGTTCAGTCCGTGACAGACTCCGCAGCAGAGCCTCTGAAAACACAAGCGCGGCACGGATACTTTCGCTCTAATTAGAACCTTTCTTTTCTTTCAGCCATGGAGAGATTAGAGCTGTCACACCAGAGTGTGTATGTGTGTGTGTGTGTTTGTGTGTTTGTGTGTGTGTGTGTGTGTGTGTGTGTGTGTGTATGTGCGTGTATGTGTGCGTGTGCGCGTGTGCGCGTGTGTGTGTCTGTGTGTGTCTGTGTGTGTGTGTGTATGTGTGTGTGTGTGTGTGTGTGTGTCTGTGTGTCTGTGTGTGTGCGCATTTCATGAAACCTGTCAAGAACATGTCCAGGTCACATTTCACTGTAAAATCAAAAGAAAACTTGAATATATTTTAGCATTTTGACATTATATTTAATGTGCACAAGTAAAATCTAGTTTTATTTATAAATTGAAAGCAGTGCTAATAGTAACATGAATAAGTAGTGAATAATATATAGGCTCTGACAAAAAAAATACACTACCATTCAAATATTTGAGGTCAATAACATTTTTTTAATGATTATGCTCTCCAAGGCTGCATTTATTTGATCAAAAATACAGTAAAAATTGTGAAATATTAATATAATTTAAAAATAAGTTTTTTTAAAGTATATATTGTAAAATGTAATTTAATACTGTAGTGTAATTTTCAACATCATTACTCCAGTCACATGATCCCTCAGAAATCATTCTAATATGCTGATTTGCTGCTCGAGAAACATGATTATTATTATCAATGCTGAAAACTGCATTGATAATAATAAAGTTGTGCTTTATATTTTTGTAGAAACTGTGATGCATTTATTTTAGGAGTCTTAACATTATAAAAGTCTTTACTGTCACTTTTGTTCAATTTAATTTAATGTGCCCTTGCTAAATAAATGTTATTCTTAAAA
Organism: Barbus barbus; assembly: GCF_936440315.1. NCBI lineage: Eukaryota > Metazoa > Chordata > Actinopteri > Cypriniformes > Cyprinidae > Barbus > Barbus barbus. The sequence goes on along the minus strand of NC_136717.1, from coordinate 24,876,829 downwards.
AAAACTTATATAATCTAATTGTGTTTGTTTGCTTGTTTGTTTTTTCAACAAGAATTGTCACTAAAATAAAGTCAGAATGCAATAAATCTTATTGGTCGAAAAAAAATAGGCATAATTTTGTATATGCATAATTTTTATTGAATTTTTTTGGATTTTGGGTTAAATGTGTGCTGGACAAGTCCTTGACAGGTTTTTGTGGGCGTGTGTGTGTGTGTGTGTGTGTGTGTGTGTGTGTGCGCGCGCGTTTTTGTGACAAATGAGGACATAAATTTGTATAAGGACACAGGTATGACACCGGTATTACAAGGTGAAGGTGACTTTTCAGGACATTGACCCGTGTCCCCACTTTTCAAAACGCTTATAAATCATACAGAGTGAGGTTTTTTGGGGAAAGTAGAAATGCACAGTCTCCTGTGAGGGCTAAGTTTAGGTGTAGGGTTGGTGTAGGGCAATAGCACATACAGTTTGTACTGTATAAAAACCATTACGACTATGGGATGTCCCCACTTTTCACAAAAACAAACGTGTGTGTGTGTGTGTGTTTTCCCACCACCCACAGAACTTAAGAGGATAGTATTCTTCATTTTAATATTATCTGCTGCTTTAAGAAGTCAGGGCACCGTTACAAATATATATGACAAAAATGTAAAGGTATATATATATATATATTTTTTTTAACTTAGATCTTGTATTTTTGTGTCTCTTGATGAGTCTCATTGTCAGTCCCACGGTGTATCTGTATGTCCACTCTGTGCAGACTGTGAAACTGGAGTGTTTTTATGTTTCAGTGATTGGAGTTTTGAACATGTATTGTGGATTCATTTGTCAGCCTTTTGTAGTGCATGCAAAGACCCATGGTCAAAATGTAAAGACTGCGTCTGAAGAATATGTACAGTTCAATGCAATGTGAGACAGTCGGATAAACATATTAACCTTGTAAAAAAACAAACAGCTTTCTTTTCTTTCTGTTTAAAACACACTGCATCGCCTGGCCTGCCCAGAGGAGAATGATGTTTCTCAGATGCTGCTCTTTCATAGCACAGAGTTTTCTTTCAACTTTGCCTCAGATGTTTCTATGGAAGCCTGTTTCCTCCATGGAATAAAAAATAAAAGGTAAACTGGACTTTTGAATTTCACAATTCAGACTTTTTTCAGAATTGTCAAGTAAGAACTGCAAGATATAAAGTCAGAATTGTAATATTTGAACTTCAAAGGGAAAAGGTCAAAAATACGAGATATAAATTCAGATTTTCGAGTTTATATCTCATAATTCTCACTTCTTGCAGTTCTGAGTTTAAATCGGAATACTGAGTTTACATATCGCTATTGATCCTTTGCAAAAACCCTGCCATCCTGTTGCTATCTCTCACAAGCCATGCCACTCTCACACTACACACTACACCAGGAAAAAATACATTGCGGAGCAAAGAGGAAACTTGACAACACACCGACAGACATGACAGAGCATGTTAATTCTGGTATGAAACAATGTGTAATGGGGCAAACAAGACGTGAGACGTGCGGATCCAAGTGCAAGCTTTTATTTATAAACATAGTCAATAAACAGGCAGGATCAAACCAAGGCAAACAGATATGGTACGGGCAAGACACAGAGCAATCCTAGTGCTAGCGAGAGTCGACGATCGGCAAGGCAGAGAGATAATCCAGGTATACGAGCAGTAGTCCAAGAGAGAATCAGAATCCAAACGGCAAGGCAAAGGGTAACACGGGCAAGAAACACGGCCAAGAATCAAAAAACTAGAAAAACACACAAGACAAGACTATGACAACAAAGCGGGTTCCGTATCGCAGCTAAAACTAGGAGAGTTATAAATGCAGAACAATACTGGAACTAAACAGAAAAACACAGAATGGCTCGGTAAGGCAGCTAACACTAGGGGAGTGATAAACGCAATACTCGGCCGCGAGGAAGAGGAAGTCCATGGTTTATGTAGGGTGTGTGATCAGTGCAATCAGCTGTGTGTTGTCAGTGCAATGGATGATGGGAATTGTAGTCTGAAGTGGCATGCAACAGTTAGTGTGGTGCAAGAGTCCATGTGGTGAGGGAGTGACCTCTGGTGGTGAGTTAACGGAAGTTCAGACCAGATTCATGACACAAGGTCTCATCTTTCAAATTTTGTCATTTTTTTAAGAAATTCAAACAATAAATACCGTTTGTGGCTCTTTAAGGTGTCGTGACATCACTGTATTGCCTCAGTTCAAACACGTGAACCAATCATCTTTTCATATTTATTTAAAGCACGTAATGAACATCAGAACGTATTTTATTTCAACCGCAGAAAGATGTCAATACACGCACACCATTTTTCAAGTTTAGGTCCATCTACTCTCCTGTCTGATTTGTTTGTCGGACAAGATTGTGGATTTGGCGTTATGATTGGTCAGATCACCTGTCAATCAAACTCTTTCTGAAGGGTCATTTCTGACTTTTTCTGTGAATTCTGATTTCATATCACTGAGAAAAAAAGAGAATTTTAAGACAAACTCAATATTGCAAGAAAGAATTGCGAGTTAAAATGTTGCATCTGCTTTTATTTTCTCCTCTGGAAACAAGCTTCCTTATGTCTCTCCTAAAATTCATGAGAAATAAAAACAGACACAAGTGAGTTTTGGCATACAGTAAAGTGTGAAGATGAAGGTAGCTGCTCAGATCCTTCATAGTGAGATCTCTGGCTTTTGATCGCAGACTTTAGCAATAGAACACTGCTTGAGACATTGTTGAGAACTCTTCTGAAACTCTCGAGGAGAGAAGTGAGAAACATCTGAGAACTTCAGCAAAAGTCGTTTGCTTTGCATTTACCCTCATTGCTTTCTTGCAGACACGTTTGAGAAACCAAACAAACCTACACTTCATTTTTTCTTTATTCGTATTGTAGTGTATCTTTTCAACTGTTTCCATACACGTTCAGATGATTTCTGTGCTCGTCGTCTTCTCTCCTAGGTCTTCTTCCGTCCTGTCACTACGGACACTGTTGCCATGGTGGGGAAACAAAACAGCAGGGGGTGAGTGTGTTTTTTAGGCCGCAGACCTCCCATGAGCGACCGTATCCATAACGACCAGGGAGTTGCCGTATCCATAACAACTCATTCTCTGCACAAACCTGCTTGTGAGCAGACTGAAGTGAAGAGTATGAATATTGCATCACAGTCTCTCTGCTCTTCTCTGTATGAACCGCGGTGTGATCTACAGCGCCACACACACTCAGACGTGTTTAAAGACACCACAGCTTCTAGACGAGATCAAGACTTATTCGTTTGCAGTCAGAAACCAGCATCTCTTGCATACTAAGTGTGCAGTGATTGCATTTTCAACTGTTGCATGTGAAACAAGTTTGATTGGAAATATGCTTCTTGTTGCTGAAGCATGTAGCATTGATGATACTGGCACTTATTTATTCCAGTGCATGTTTCAAAACAGTTATCCATGCCTTAATGAAGTACATTTATAATGTACTTCATGTAATTTATAATGAAAAACAATGCAAGAAAATAAGCACGAGCTAACAAAGAATGTGAAGTTATGAACAAACATTTTCCATTAACGTTAACAGAATGTTCATTCAGTGTAATCTAGTCTTAAATAATGTTATCTAGTCTCAAAATAATATCACAAAAACATTATTTATACATCATTCATGGAACTTTTTTTTTTCCTGAAACATTTTAGTTGGTTGTTCATCTAACAGTTTTTTAAATGTTACTACTTGTTTCGGAACCTTCGGAGAACATTCTAAAGTAGCATTCCATGCAAGTAACATTGCAAAATGTTCCCTAAACATTCCCATTTAAAAAAGTGGATGTGGCTGTTTTGAATGTTTAGAGAACATTCCATAATTATGCTTTCATAACTTAGTGGGAGCATTAGCAAAATGTTCTTAGAACAAAGTTTTGTTAGCTGGGACTGTAATATTGCTTTTATGCAAAAGTTCAGTAAACAAAGTTAAAACAAAGTCAAACCAAACACATCTGTAGCACATGACATCTCAAAGCAACACCCACTGTGTTTTGTTCCTAAATGAATCCATGTTTTGAGCGAATGGGTCGAGGGAATGATTCAATGACTCCTGCATAAAGACAGTCACTTGTTTCATGCCCTGAAAGAATCAGATCAATTGAATCAGTGGTTAAAAATGACTCCCTAATAATGCAGTCACTTGTCGCCACCTAGTGGAGTACTGATGTAGCAGTTTTCTTTCCTGTGTAGACATTGATTATTATTTTTTTTTTAAATTGTTCTCTCTGCCATCCAGATAGATTTTTCAAATGAAATAAAGTGTGTTTTGTCAACTTTTAGGAGTACATTAGCATATAAATGAGCTCGATGCTAATAGACATGGACAGAATGCTTAATGCCAGAAGGAATTAGAGATGCTTGCGTTGTGATCCTGATTCAGTCTGTTGTGCTATAACAGGGCTCCAAACTGCGACTAAAATGGTCGCATTTGCGACCAAAAATATTAATTTGCGAGTGAAGTTTTTGCTGAGGTCGCCACTGGCGACTATATATAATTTGCATGAAAGGACTTTTTTCCCGATTGTTTTGCGCTCACATCTTTTGTTATGTTCACGTATTAAACTTACATAAGACGATGCGCATCAAAGTTTTACTGAAAAGAGTTTCAAACAGTCCTCGTCTCTGCCGCACACAGTCTGCTGAACGCAGTGAGAGAGACCTGAAAGGGCCTGTTTACACCTGGTCACTTCATGCATTTTCTCTGATCGGATATCTATATGATTTGTTAAAAGGTTTCCCCATTTACACTTGGCCACATAAATGTGTCTTCGCAAAACGGATATAAATCCGTTCTTCAATTCCCGCTTCATATGCAAATATAACGGAGTTCACGTCAATGAAAGCAATGGATAATTTTATTAATTATCAGCTAATTTCAATATCAAGAGAGCGCGCGGCATCAGCACTGGAAAGATAGGCTAGTCTCGCTACTTTTAATGAAGAAGATTGTGTGTTGAGCGTCTGCGGCTTACTTTCAGGTTCATTCAGTTTGCGCGTCACTTGCTGAAGAAATACTCCGCGACTCATCCGCGGTGATGCTTGTTGCATTGCACTGTCATATCTGACTATAACATGCCATATAGGCTATAAAACGCTCTCACACGTCTATTATTTTAATATTATGGGAGGAGTAAAATTACCATATGTGGTTTCAACAACCAGATGCATTTACACTTGTCCGGTCGATCTTCTTATCGAGATCTTAGTCTATATGCTGTGTTCTGTTAATGCATGGACTTCCTGTTATTTGAAGCGCACTTGCCATCCAGTAATCGCAAAAAGCTTTGTGCTGTCTTACTTTTTAATAAACAAAGTATCAGCTTTAAAATGCTACGAAATTCAAATGATGCGGTTTGGGTGCTCTTTAATGCGGAGCACAAGCGCACACTTTCGGTAATATAAACACCAGTACCCCGCGTCCACACGGTCCGTGTATGCGTCCGGATCGCGCGAGCGGAGAGTATCGCACTTAATGCTCAGGCGCGATCTCTTTAGCTCCTCAGTTAAAGCAGCAAGTGAACCCATTATATATTTCGATTTACTACTATAGTATGAAATGAACATGATCAAAAGGTAGCCAATAAGAAAACCTATAGTACAACTGAGGAAATATACAACTTGTAAACATTGCATTGTAATACATTTACCTCAGAATAACCACTCAGTGTCCATAAACTCATCAGTCAGCTAGAAAAATAACTATAAAGAGGAGCGTTTTGCTATATTCATGCGCTGTTGCATATTAATATTTTTACTTATTCTGTTGTACATGATTCAACTCCTCCTATAAAATTGCATTTTACTAATGAAGAAAAACAGACTGAATGTGTGAAAGACGTGACAACATTTATAGGATGCACTGCACTCAGCTGCCAAGTGATGCTTATGGTCCATGATATTGGTACAGATTCTGTGTAACGAACAATTCTTTGTGACTGTATATTTCAAGTTGTAAAAGACATTTAATTCACACTTTAAGTGAACCTTAGTCCCCCGGTCGACCTGATCATCTACAAGATGGATTAAAATGCTGATAAAGCCTAGAAAAGATAAGACATAAACACATGACAAAATGATTGAAATGTTAAAATAGGGGGGAAAAATAAAATGATAATAATAAAATAAACCACTTTTATTCTGTGGCACCTAAAAAAATAATTTGGCACCTAAGTTTTTCTTTTATAGGAGCCAATGGCTCCTTACTCGATTTTTTTTTGTCTGGAGCCCTGTATAAGAACAATCTGACTGAATGCAGACAGTTAGTGTGTGTGTGTGTGTGTGTGTGTGTGTGTGTGTGTGTGTTTGTTCTGTTTCTAATGATGTTTAAACAGCACACTCAAAACACAGCTCAGTTACCTTTCAAATACAGCCAAATCTCTCATATATTTGAGCGAATTGGTTGAGTTAATGATTCACTGACTCCTGCATAGACGGTCACTTTTTTCGTTCCTGAATGAATCAAATCAATTGAATGAATGGTTAAATGACTCCCTAATACCTAATAAGAACAGTCACTTGTCGCAACCTAGTGGTCCATCGATGTAACAATTTTCTTTCCTGCATTGATATTGAGCATTTTATTAGACAATAAAACAATAATATTGTTCTCTTTCTTATATTTAAATGAAATAAAGTTTGTTTTGTCAACTTTTAGGAGTGCACAAGCATATAGATGAGCTCAAGGCTAATAGACATGGACAGAAAGACAAGTTTGATGTAAATGTTCAGAATGTTTAATGTCGGGAGGAATTAGAGCTGCTTGCGTTGTAATGCTGATCCAGTCTGTTGTTAGAGGTGCTGTTAGGACAATCTGACTGAATTCAGACAGCGAATGAGTGTGAACTGTTTCTAATGAAGTTTAAACAGTACTCTCAAAACACAGTTCAATTACCCTTCAAATACAGCCAGCTGAAGTGAGCACAGCGCTGTGTGTGTGGGAGGCTGTACTATTGCGGTTTGATTGCTCACAAATTGAAATCAGATATGCATGAGTCAAATGGTACTTCAGCGCCACTGTGAATTGTTCTGCAATATGTCAATGAATGTCAAATTGATGCGGTTATTCAGAAGCACAGACGCTTACCTGACTCGACGTACAGCTGCTTCCCTACAGGCGACACAGATCTGAAACTTTAATATAACTATAGGAACACTTTAATATTTCTCTGCGACATGAAGATTTTAAATGTTTCAATCTTGTTGCAGGGCCACAGAGGTTTTTATACTAGAAAAAAGTTTTTTGATAGTCTAGTTTAAGTTTCTCAGTCTGGTTTGTGACAGAGACTAGTCAAAACTAGTTTTTTTAATAGCGCTTTTCATAATACACATTCAAGTAAAGTGTTACCAAAAGGATTACATGTTTGTAATTATATTAAAGGAATAGTTAACCCAAAATTAGTATTTTCTGAAAATGTGCTCATCCTCAAACCATGCAAGATGTAGATGAGTTTGTTTCTTCATCAGATTTGGAGAAATGTAGCATTGCATCACTTGCTCACCAATGGATCCTCTGCAGTGAATGGGTGCCGTCAGAATGAGAGTCCAAACAGCTGATAAAAACATCACAATAATCCACACCACTCCAGTCCATCAGTTAACGTCTTGTGAAGCCAAAAACTGTGTGATTGTAAGAAAAAAATTCATGATTAGGATATTGTCAACTTTAATCCATTGCTCCTGGCTAAAATACATAAATCCATAATCCATAATAACGCTTTCTCTAGTGGAAAAAGCCTGAATCAGGAGAGAAATCTGCACAGATCAAGTGCCGTTTATCAGTGAAAACATCTCTAAACTTTTGATGTGAGACATCTCTAAACTTTTTGATTTTGATGTGAGAGACAACAGGAAATGGACCTTTTCACCAGAGGAAGCGTTATCATGGATTATGGACTGGTATTTTAGTCAGAAGCAATGGTTTAAAGTTAAAAAGCCTTAATGATGGATTTGTTTTGGCTTCACAAGATGCTAACTGATGGACTGGAGTGGTGTGGATTACTTGTGGATTATTGTGATGTTTTTATCAGCTGCTTGGACTCTCATTCTGACGGCACCCATTCACTGCAGAGGATCCATTGCTGAGCAAGTGATACAATTCTACATTGAAGAAACTCACCAACATCGTGGATGGCCTGAGGGTGAGTACATTTTCAGCAAAATTTTTAGTCAAATTTTTTTTTTAAAGATTTTTTTTTTTTTTTTTTGCATGAATTAACCCTTTAACAGACATAAAACACAGAGACAGTCATAAATTGTAAACTCTCACCCATGACCACATTTGGATCCATGTGCTGTAATGGCAACCTGAATCTGTTGCTATGAGACGGACTGCTTTATTAGAGGAAGCAATGTAGTGATGAAGGCAGATTGAGTGTGTGTGTGTGTGTGTGTGTGTGTGCATGTTTATGTGGTTTATGAGGACACAAATTTGTATAATGACATGGGTATGACAGAGGTATTACAATATGAAGGTGGTTTATGAGGACACTGCCTATGTCCCCGTAATTCAAAAGGCTTAAAAAACATACTAAATGGTGTTTTTTTGGAAATCTAAAAATGCACAAAGTCTCCTGTGAGGGCTAAGTTTAGGTGTAGGGTTGGTGTAGGGCAATAGCACACACAGTTTGTTCAGAATAAAAACCATTACGCCTATAGAGAGTCCCCATAAACCACAAAAACCAACATGTGTGTGTGTGTGTGTGTCAGTGTGTGTGTGTGTGTTTGTGCTCAGCACACGCATTCATACTGTCACTGTGCAGAGATATCTCGTCTGCATGATTGCATTAGATTACATCATGTGTACGTTATCAAACAGAAAACAGATATGTTGCATCTTGAGCAGTTTTCAGTTTAACAGAGTGAGCAGTATAACTAGAAACATAAACATTATAACATGACACTATTATAGGCACTTTAATTACTGTAATCAAACAGTTGTTGAAACGGATCTGTCCTTATGTTCACTCACATTCACAAATTATTTGAAATGCTTCTAGGGTTTCTGGTTTCAGTCGGCAAACTTTAATTCACATCCACGATGACGACGAGTGCTGCCAGACGTGCTGCATGAAATGAGCAGGAAATAATTGCCCTTGTCTGACCTATAAAAAAATCAGAATTAATGTAACAAAACCAAATTAAACAGCAGATTCAGGTGATCAATAGCTTTAGCCTGAGGACTGATGCTTTAGGTGATGCTGTAATAATGAACGCTGTGGAAATCAGTCTGTAATCGAGTATGTGATGGACAGAACTGATTCATTGCTTCTGTAGAAATATGTCCATGCAATTTGTATACCAAAACATTTTTTCCCTTCATTATTCCTCACTCTAATGTGGCTTTGTTTTTGTGCAGATCATTCAGGTTTTCACTGATCTTCTGGTGCTGGTGAGCTTCTCGTCTAGCACAGGGGTTTTCAAACTGGTGTAAAATAATAAAAAATAAAAATACGATTAAACTAAATCAATTTGAATAAAATTAAAAAGTAATAAGCAAATATATAACTAATAAATAAATACATTTGATTTAAATATTTGTTTTAAAAATAATGCATTTGATTTAAATAAGTCGTTTAAAGTAAATACAAAATAAAAATATATTAAGTAAATAATATATATAATTGTTTATAATATATATTATAAACTAATTAAAATAATAAAAAATTATATAAATAATATATATTTGATTAAAATAAAAAGCAATAAATTTCATTTAAATAAATGTATTTAAATTAAATCAAATTAGATGTAAATAAATAACACATCTAACAGTACAGTGCTATAGTGTATAAAAAAGAACATAGGAGGAAATAGAAAAAAACATTATTTCATTATGTAATCAGAACTAAATATTTCCAAATAATATTTTACACATTAATAATCATAACTTTTCTCAGTGTTAATGGGGTCTTTATACACAAAAATATATAGGTGCATTTTGAATTTTACAATGTGGGTGCCTCATGTAAAGATGATCATATTAAATTGGGGGTCCATATCATTTAAAGATTGAAAACCCCTGGTCTAGTGTGGCTGTGAGCAACAGCGATTACTGCCAGCGAGGCGATGTTGAGGTGATTTTATATGAACGGTGGTGTAATATCACAGCATGACTGGTGTGAAAATGAGAGCCTTTACTCCATTAGTGTAGACATCAGGTAAGCGCTTCATGACCGAAATACGACAGTATCCAGCTGAGAGGATTAGTGTGGCTCATATTAACAATCACATGCTTAAACACCCATTACTGTCCGCAGACGTAATTAAACAGGGAATCTGTCTGGTCAGAAAAGACTGCGGGAAGTGAAATGCACAGGGGATCTAGGATGAATCGGACACATTTTCCATCTTCCTTTTAACGCCTATTTTAGGGACAGATGGGAAAGATGCCTGTAGTGGATTCCAACTTCTGTGACGAACGACCTTTGAAGGCTTAATCATTCCCAGACGATACAGAAGAGAGGAGAGTGTAGAGGTCATTATCTAGCACCAGCAGTCAGCACAGAGCAGTCTGATCCCAACATAAAGAACAATAAACACACATTTCGCATCAACCAGAGCACTTCCTGGCATACACCGGTACACTTGCAAAAATACCTGCTAGGATTGTTGTAAAAGTTATTTCAGAATGTTCTGTGAATGTTTAAATCATCTAGATCTTTAAAATGTTTTTTTTTAAAAATGGTTATATTCAAATGTTAATGGAACATTCTGTTTAAATGTTAAAGGAACATTCCGTTTGATCATTTTGCAAGCATTTTTGGAAACTTAGTAGCATTAGACGAACGTCAAACTGAAATGTTTCAGAAAAAAATCCTTGAATAGTATAAATTAGGTTTTTTTTTTTGTGCTAACAATTTATCAGTTTGTCTAACATTTTTAAAGCGTTAGACGAACATCCAACTAAGACATGCATTTCAGAGAAATGATTATTGAGTTTTTTTGAGAAAATACTAAATCATTTCCAAAAAACATTCCATGAGTGGTGTTTACATAACATAATTTGTTATAAAGTCATAAAGCATTAGATGAACATCAACTAAAATGTTTCAGAGAATCATTCCATAAATAATGTATAGATAATATAGATTAGCTTGCCTAGCATTTAAAAAAAAAACATCCAACCGTTTCTAATTCCAGTTCCATGATGGAATATAAATAATGTTTTTGTGCTAATCTTTTGAGAGCATTGTTAGTTTGTCTGATATTTAAGAAACATTAGACTGGCATCCAGCTAAAACCTTTCTGAAAGAACATTCCATGAACGATGTATAAATATATGCTTATATGCTCACATTTTGAGAATGTTATTAGTTTGTTTAACATTTAATTAATAAATGTTCAGTTGAAACGTTCAGAAAAAAAGTTCAATGAACAGTGTATAAATTATGTTTGTGTTAACAATTTTGGGACCATTATTAGTTTATCTAACATTTGATGTATAATGACATCTTTGTACTAACGTTTTGAGAACATTGTTAGTTAGTATAACACCTCTCCAGGACCGAGTCTGGTGTCCCCGGGTCTAACATTTAAAAAACATTTCATAAATGATGTATTTTTCTGCTAACGTTTTGAGAACATTATTAGTATGGCTAACATTAAAAAACAACAACTAACAACTGAACTAAAATGTTTCAGAAAAAACAGTTTATCATCTTTTTAGGCTAACTTTTTGAAAAAGGTATTATTTTGTCTAACATTTAAAAAACATTAGATAAAAGTCCTAACTAAAAATATTTCATGAATGATGTATAAATAACCTTTTTTTTCCTAATGTTTTGAGGACAAAGACCAGATAACTGTTTATAACCTTAAGGAGACCTTGCTCTGGGATTTTTCTGGACGTCTGTGACCATGTGGCGAGACGTCAGGTCATGAATCTGTTTTTTGTTTGATAGATTTGTCCGGCTCCTGTCATCAGTGTTTCCCAGACGTCCGATCCGTCTGCTCGTGTTCACGCTCCGTCTAGAGCAGCAAGCTGTGGCCGCATTAGCAGTCTGTGAGCTGTCTGTCAGCTGACCGCTGCAGGCCGTCTAGACGCGCTCGTCTCGCTGGCAGACCAAACACACTGTACTGTAGCATCACACTGCTAATGTGTTAATGGAAACATGTTTGACTCTCACAACTGATGGTCTGTCATATCAAATCTTTTCATTTCAACTCTTTTTAATTCTATTTCCTTACATTTGAAACCTGAACTGAAATTCCACGTCATGTTTGCAACCTCAATTTAAATTCAGGAGGTGAAAAACAAAACACCTCAAATATATATAAATGTGTTTAAGCAAATTATACATATTTTCTTATTTAATAATTGCTATATTTTATTTTCAAATATAGAATATATATTAAAGTTTATATTTAAAATATATATTTATTCAAATTGATATATATGTATATATTGAATTTGCTCTATAAATGTGTATTTAAAATTATATGGATTATATGATTATGTGGGTGTATATATATATTTAAATATTTAAATACAAAATCATTTTTAAATGAATAAAAATGTATATATATTTATTAAATTTGTACTTTAAAAGTGTATTTACAAATTATATATGAATTATATGTGACCCTGGAGCACAAAAGCAGTATTAAGTCGCTGGGGTATATTTGTAGCAATAGCCAACAATACATTGTATGGGTCAAAATTATACATTTTTATTTTATGCCAAAAATCATTAGGATATTAAGTAAAGATCATGTTCTATGAAGATATTTTGTAAAATTCCTACCGTAAATATATCAAAACTTCATTTTTGATTAATAATATGCATTGTTAAGAACTTCATTTGAACAACTTTAAAGGTGATTTTCTCAATATTTAGATTTTTTTGCTCCCTCAGATTCCAGATTTTCAAATAGTTGTATCTCAGCCAAATATTGTCCGATCCTAACAAACCATACATCAATGGAAAGATTATTTATTCAGCTTTGACAAATTGACACTTAAGACTGGTTCTGTGGTCCAGTGTCACATATATGATTATGTATTCATTATATATAATATGTATATGTCTATGTATGTATTTAGATGCAATATAATTTTTAAATACTTTTAGAATAAAAATGCTGAAAGAAAAATCTTTAATGAATAAATCAGCATTTCAGATGATCTTTCTCTCTGTTTTACTGATACAGAAGAATCTTATTATTTTGTCGCATATATTTAGTGAAGAAGTTAACTTTGGCATCCCCATGAATAGTAATATTTGCAGTCATATAGAGTTGCAGATGAAAGTGTTGTCGTTCAGCGTAATGCGTGGCGTGCTGTCAGACAGATGTTTTCTCGTCTCGTCTGTGAGGTGCTGCTCTGATGTGTTTTAAAATAAGCCGCTTTATATACAGGCTGAATCAGACAGAAACGCTCACCAGTCGCTTTACCTCCAGCAATCAGTCCTGCGGGAGCTTTACTCTCACTCAGACACACATCCATATAAAAAAAGAACAATGAGCGCACACTCTCTGGTTGTTAGTGGAGAATCGCAGCTGTGCGTGATGATGAATTTAGCAGCCCAGTGACTGAAGGAACCATCGACTTGAGATTGTGTGTTTTTATTTTTATTTTTAAAAATATATTTAAAAAAAATTCTATATTTGTACATTATTTGACATCATAGCATTTAAAAAAAAAAAAGGTTTTTATGTCTTAGTAGCATTTTTTGTACTTAATAATTAAATTAGTAATATTTAAATATTAAAAAGCACATTCAAAAGCACAGTAAAATTACAAAAAATATGAACTAAAATTCAAATGAAAACTGAAAATATAAAAATAAAAGCTAAATAAAATAAAAAGTATTAAATAAAAGTATATTGGTGTATAAATAGTACTAAAATAACAATAGTCACCCATAAGCTTTCAAATTTGCCCATATTTTCTATGCTGTGTGTGTGTATGTATATATATATATGTATGTATAAATGTTTTTTTTATATATATTAAATGCGTACTTGTGTTTTTTTAACTTCTGATGGCATTTTTACTGCCAGTATTTATACTCTTTCTTGTTAAGTAGACGTTGGTTTAATAACTCAAGCTCATGTGTTTGTGAATCCAGCTCTGAGAGGTGGTTGTTGTTTGTGAGCAGTAAGACACTGAAGTCTTTTAAAAACTATCTCCTCCGGCTCTTACTGGTGACACCTCATATTTTATTGTGCGATTAGTCTGTGCTTCTCCTCCAGCTCCATTAGTTTAGGGAGGTACCGTCCCGGTTTATGACAAATCGCTCGGCCCGTCCATCCGTATCCTCCTGAGACCCAGCACAATAAAACAAATTTTAGCTTCCTTTACATCATTTAAGTGTTTACCGCATAAGAAACATACAAAAGAATTGTTTTTATTTAAAAAATATATATTTTATTCATCAAAGACACATTAAATTGATCATTAAATTACAGTAAAGACATCATTTTCTTTTTAAAGATTGCTTTTCTGTTCTTCAAAGAATCCTGAAAAATAAAATGTATAATGGTTTCTACAAAGATTTTCAACATAAATAAGAAGAAATATTTCTTGAGCAACGAATCAGTATATTAAAATGATTTCTGAAGATCATGTGACACTGAAGACTGGAGTAATGATGCTGAAAATACAGCTTTGATCGCGGAAATAAATGACATTTTACAGTATATTCAAATAAAAAATAGATATTTTATTTTTGTAATATTTCACCATTTTTGGCAAACGTCTTTCAAAATGTAAAAAATATCTTACCAACACCAGTCTTTTCAACGATAGTAAGTGTTTTGAGTGTTTTTCAGCATTGTGACACACAAATCTTTATTTACACTAGATGTACATGAAGCATAAACTGTTATGAAAGATATTGCAGAAGATATTTGGTAGTATTTATTTCTAGATTGAGCAGAATAAGAAAAATGAAGCATAGCAATGGTCAACATGTGAAGACTGCAAAATCTAGAGCTAAAGTTTGATTTCATAAGGTAATAAATCAAACTGAACATAGCCAATTAGAGTATTACATTAGTGACAGGTGACCAAGGGAAGATATTTTTTGTCTTTCTGTGACAGTAAGAGTGAATAATGTCTTATCCATCACATTACTGACACTCAACAGAGATCAATGGACTTGCAAATCAGCAGCAATGACAAAAGAAAGAGACTGATCTTCACTCATAATTGAGCTGAAATGTCTCCTTTCACGTAAAGCGTACGAAACTCAGCTGACCTATTGACTCACAAAACCATTTCAGGGTCATCGATGAAGGATTTCAGAGCAGCGTCACTCCTTTTCACAAAGTTTGAGCTGTTATAAAGATCTTTGTCCTCCATCCTGCTCAGCCTTCTGGGTAAATGACTTTAATTAGCTTTGTTTAGCTGCTCTGATAGACTGGATTCATTAGTTTTATCAGCCTTGTCGCTTTATTATTCCACCTGCAATTACACAGCGGGCCGCACGCCTGACCTCGCGTCCCGTCAGAGGACGAGCGGGTCATGATGGAGGGCAGGTGTGTGTCTTGGGCTGATTTATGTGCAGGGTTTGGTGTCCCATGTGTGGAGACTTTTAAGTTCCATTAAACCTCTATTTCTGCACGGGTCAAACCATAGGTTTGAAAAATTCTCCAGTTAGTATCAAAAGTCCTACTAATTACTTCCTTGAATGTGATTGGTTGAGATGTGTTCCAAGAAGATGATTTAAAGTCTGAAAACACTGGACATTTTCACTGCTTGTGAAACTGTGAATACACCAGTAGGTGGTGACAAGTGAGTCTTTATGAAACAATCATTGAATCACTCACAAACGATTTGTTCAAACATGCTGATTCATTCAGGAACAAAGTAAGTGGCTGTCTTTGTTAGTGTGTCATTGAATCATTCATTCAACTGATTTGTTCAAAAACACTACTTCCTTCAGGAACAAAGCAAGTGACTGTTTTTATGAGTGAATCGTTGAATCACTCACAAACATTTAGTTCAATCACGCTGATTCAATCAGAATGAAGTAAGTTGCTGTCTTTATGAGTGAGTCATTGAATCATTCATTCAACCAATTTGTTCAAAAACACTAATTTATTCAGGAATGAAGCAAGTCACAGTCTTTATGAATGAATCATTGAATCATTCATAAAGATTTGTTCAAACACACTGACTCATTCAGGAACAAACTAAGTGTTTATGAGTGAATCATTGAATCATTCACAAACAGTTTCTTCAAAAACGCTGATTTGTTCAACAAGTGACTTGTCTTAGGAGTGAGTCACTGAATCATCAATGCAATCCTTTTTGTTCAGAAACTAATCAAGTGAATGCATTCTCGCTGACAATTTTGAAAATGTACATTTATGAAACTAACATTGATTTATTTTCATATAGCATACCTGCAAATCAGAGATAAATGCATAAATTGAATTCACAGTATCCAAAGCACTATCTACAGTTTACACTGTGTAAGTAGCATCTACCTTCCTTTACATGTACTCTAGTGTATCCTGCCTACTTGAGCCTGATTTAAGCTGCTGTGTGTATGTCTTCAATGGTCCAGAAGTGAGATATTGCATCATTTGTAGTGCTGGCAACAGCAGGATCCTTGACCAGCCAACAGGAGTGTGTCTAATCGTAGCTCGAGAGTTTCTGCAAGCGTTTCCCTTTTTCACAGTCACTGGAAATCCAGCACTAAGTGGCGTTTTAGATCCAATCTGAACAAAATCCCCCAGAGTGGTGAAAGACAGAGAGATGGATGTTGAATAGTAGCTTCAGGCTAATAGATGCTCGAGCAGATGAGCAGCAAAGCAAGAATCTCCTGCAGACGCGCAACTGAGAGTCTGTATATATTATTATATCTGAAAACCAGTAGCCATTGAATTTAATAGTTTGGGTTCTGTTGTAAATTTTAACATTAAATATTATAGTTTTGTACCAACTGAGACCATGCCCTGCATAGTGTACAGCAGGTGTCCGCAAAAAATAAATTTAGGGCCCTATGACCTCTGAAATGGGGAAAATGTCGACGGAATCCCAGAATCAAGTCATAAAAATTGAATTTACAGTATAAATTTGGCAAATTTGGATGAATAAATGAGCAGTAGGGCTGCACACTAATTGCTATATAAATATGAAGTTATAAAGTAAATATGAAGCGATAGAAAGCTATCATCAAATCAAACTCAAATATCTTCATGACAACTCCTACAATTTTGGTTTAACTTGAAGAAATTGTGACAGAAACATATTACTATTGTACAGCAGAGTGTACTTTACACAACAACAACAACAACAATAATAATAATAATACAATTATTCAAACGTTTAGTAAACAATCTGACACAATCTGTATTGTTAAAAGCGCTATAAATAAAGGTGACTTGACTTAAACCTTGTTGTGCAGCACTTTGTTTGCCAGAAAATAAAATATTACATTTTCATTTGTTTACATTTTAAAGTATTAAATGTTTTTTTAATGTCTTATGCTTTAATTTCATTACCACCTTTTTGAAAATTTATTTTTATTAAATCATAAAACGAGTTCCAACGGCATCTAAGACAAATTGTATCATTATTATAATTATGAAGGGGCCTTTGAAGATTTTTCTCCACTGTAAAGCCCTGGTTTGCAGCATCAGTTAAGAGATTTTTGTAACTGGAATTCCAAATGAATCAACTGAATCGAGGAAATATACTGTATATACGCAAATCAGTTGATTGAATAATTCAATTACTCATGCAAAGACACTGTATATACTAAAAATATTAAATACACTATATATATACTTCATTATATATTTTAGAAACAGGAAGACAACAGAATGAAAGACACTATGTTTGTGTTCACAGCATGATGCTTGTTCTTGCCCCTTATTTTGGGTTTTGGAAATGTCAGGAGTGATTTTGGGTATTGTGAGCCACCTTTTACCAGATTGGATGCGCTGCAAAATGATCCAGGCATTCGGATGTGTGATGTCTTCTTCCAGTGATCTGACAGGATTTTATCTCGGGCAAGATGATAAATTTGGAGTCTTCTGAGAGCCGGATGTGTGGCTCTGAGCTAAAAGCATGTGGCGTCCCGGGTCGGTAAGCACACGTTCTGGCCGCTGGCTGTGAGGAAATGTTCCAGCGCTGCCTGTAAGACTTTCACATCAGCTGTCTCGCTGTTTCTTACAGAACGCATGTGATGCTGCTGAATATTCCCTGATGTGAGGTGCTTCATGCATATGCATGAGAATAAAGACAATCAGATATGCTCATATTCATGCATATTTAAATATTATGCTGGCACTGTAAACACACTTTTACGTAGGTCAGTGTTGCTTGCAGCTGCCACAGCAAAAAGACGTTTTTTTATTTTAGACATTTAAAAACAACCTGTTTTTGCAGCTTTCCTCACTAGCTGCTCTGAAAGATTCAATTCATTACACTGATTCAAAACTCTTTTTGAACGATTCCAGAAAATAACTTCTTATAAGAATCACTTATGAATCAGTCTACATAGACTTAGCTGTATGTTTTTTCGTTGTTATGATTTTCATAATTCCGATTTCTTTCACCAAGGGCCTGTTCCATAAAACAAGTTTACCAAATAAGCCAGGCTTATTTAAGTAATTCTGACTTATTTTCACTTGATTTGGTTTCAGAAAGCAAAATTACCATAGCTCAAGCTCAGTCACTGTGGCAACTTATGCTGGCAAACTATCCTGGTCAGGAGCAGGCTAGCTGTCCAGCTAAGCTGAGCTCCTCTAAAACTGACCAATAGGAACGCATCGATATTACCACTGACCCTCTCACATACAATCAGTTGAAATTATTATCGGTCCAAAAATAAAAGTATACAGAAAATACACCTTAAATAATCAAATAAATAAAAAACAGGCTACAACCAACTGTATTTATTGTATTGTGCACAAAATGTAGGCGAATGACATTTTAACATTGTGGCTATAGTGCATTCAGTTAATCAACAGTTTCTAGCCATGCAGCCTTTCTCTCTGAATTTATGACAGCTGTACCTTTTATGGTTATTAGAACATTAAAACATTACAATCTAAAATGGCTCTTTAAAGCATTAAAGCATAAAAACACAATCAAAAGTTAAAATCACTGAATTAAAAATTTAAATAAATAATAGAAATCAGAGTACATTTTAACTGATAAGAGGAACACACATTTATCTCATTTGAGCTAGTGATTAACAGTTGCTGCTATCATAAAAATACACTTATATGTAGGATTAAAATTCTATGTGTCACATTTAATGTCCAACAACAAATATTTTAGCAGAATGTATATTTTATTCAGAATTTCTATTATTTTATTCTGCTCTGTCTGTGTAGCGCGCAGCAGCACTCGTTCGCTCGTAAGCTTCGTCCTCTCCTGACAGCTAAATGGATATATTTGCATGACTTTCTGACATTTACAGGTGAAAAATATACCTGTGACGTGTCAGTTATGCACTGAGGAAAACACAATGTTTCAAATGTGTTAAACAGCACAAATATTCGCTGCTCATGATCAAATATGATCAACATTAAGGGCTGCTTCAGAATAAGCGTGCACATCAAATTATCCTGACTCATTGAACCTGGATTGAATTAGTCAGATTGCGTGAACTTGAATTGTCCTTTATGAATCCGCTTTAGTCCCGATTGATTTGTTAGGTTATTTTAAGTCAGGTTTTGGACTTTAATCCCCGCTTTTCTTAGCGTCTTTTATGGAACAGGCCCCAAGATTTATTTGATTTTAAAAAGGCTGTGAAAACAGTAATATTGTATAATATTTTAGTTTTTACTGTATTTTTCACCAAATCAGCATATAGAATGATTTCTGAAGCATCATGTGACACAAGAGTGGAGTAATGATGCTGAAAATTCAGCTTTGAATCACATGAATAAATTACATTTTAAAATATATTCACATAGATAACAGTTATTTAAAATGATAATAATATTGCATAATTTTACTGTTTTTACTGGATTTCTGATGAAATAAATGCAGCCATGGTGAGCAGAAGACACTCCTTTCAAAAACATAAAAAAATGGCAGTTATTCCAAATTTTTGACCTGCAGTATATATTTTAGATTTTAAGTTTACAGTCTGAATTGAGCGTAAAAAGAAGACAAAAATACAAGAACAAAGAAACAAAGATCTCAACTTGTGCAGACGGATTCATAAACAAATGATTCTTACAAGCGGTTCTTTTAAGGGGAGACTGCAGGCAAAAACACAGTTTTTCTGTCTGTTCTAAGTATTTTCTGAATTATGGAGTGACAAAATGAGATACCCAAAATTCCCTCTGTAAACACTTTTGACTCTAATATGTCAATATAATGAAATAAGAATTTTGAAACCAACTTCATCCAGTGTTTGGATTTTTGTTCTAGAAATGTATGCAAATTAGCACATATTTCATTAAATAATGCCTAATTTGCATATTTAAACCTAACATTTTAGAAAGCTTGTAATACAAAAAATGTTTGCAATTATCAATGTAATCAATCAACTAGGTAAGTAAGGTGATAACTATTAGTTAGTTTGTTTTACCCTGTTCACCTGCAGTGTCTCGCCTTAAGGAATCATTCAAAAAGACTCAAGAGTTCTTGATTTGAATCATTCTAAAGAATCGCTTACTGAATTATTCAGTGCATCTAGTGAATGAATCTACAAAGACAGGTTGTCGTGGACTGGTAAAGGCTTTAAATATTGTCATGCGATTCAACCTTAAAATTTGCTCAGAATAAGGATTTTTTGGGGATCTTTAGTGCAGCAATTTGATCTTAAAGTGCGTTGGTTTCACAGCAGAGATCACGTCATCATGTTGTAATGGTTGTTGAAGAAAAGAGTATAACTCGGTTCTGCTCTCTGTCAAAGGGAGAGTGTTGTATAAGAGCCAGACTGAGACTGAAACTTTCATGAAGCTTCTTAAAGCTGGATGTTGGAGGTGAGAGAAGAAAAGCTCAAAGAAAGAAACACAGTAGGCTTTTTTCTTTTTCAGACTGCAAATGTGTGTTCGTCGTTTCCGGCAGAATTCTCGAGCAGACGTCTGCGAGATCTTTACACGAGAGCGGCTGCATCCATCACGCTCGCCGCTGTCTGCTTTCTGACACCCCGTGGAAACAAACCGAGGCGCAGTTCACTGACAGCTGGCTTTAGACAGAAACGATGGAGAAATGATTCTTTTATCTGCGGTTGGCATTAAAATGGGCTGATGTATCGCCAGGCCGGTATTTGCCCGTTTTAAGATTATCAGCGTTGGTTTTGCCCGTTTGGACGATTAACAGAAGCGTTTCTTGTGTCAGATCCAAAGTCTACCGAGATCTTTGTCAATGGATAATCCACAATTTGCATGAATCAAATAAAGCCTGTTTTAAGATTTTGTGCATATTGAGAAAAATAGCCATCATTTTCTTTTTGTGCAAAGTATAATTTCATTTAATTTTGAAATATGATGCAGACATGTTGGTGTAAAAAATTACTGTATAGGATTTACTAACAATTTAAAAAAATTCCCATTAAATTTCACAAATCATAACAAAGAGATAAGTAGCACAGTGAATTGAAGTTATGAAGTAGAAAGACTGAAATTGTATTTTCTTTTAAAAAGTGTTCCAATAATCTCTAAAATGTTTAATCCAATAAAATGTAAAAATTATATATATATGCAAACAATGGAAAATACATATTGAATCATTGAAAAACCATTATAGATTTTAATTAATATTTTGAATTTTATTTTTATATTTTTTGTTTTCATAATTAGTGAGTTTTGTCTTTTTTTAATTATGTCTGTGTAGTTTTTATTTCAGTTTTAGTTACTTTAGGTAAATTAAATTAAAAATGAAAAATGTTGCCTTGGCAACTAGCTGAAATGAAATCAGTTTTTGTCTTTTTAGTTTGATTAATGTTTATGTGTGTATACATGTTAAACTTTCTGTTTTTAAAAGTACAGCATTTATTTATTTATTTTTATTTTACACTGAATGTGGTTCTTTTTTATTGCAGATTGTACAAATAATTAATGGATTTCTAGTTCCCAGCATGCAGTGGAAGAGTAAATGTTGAAATGAAGTGTTATTTTATGTGTTTTTGAACAAAACTGAAGAATTATTAGCGTTTAATGTTCTGGTATTTGGGGTTTAGAGGAGTTTCTGATATGATTTTGAGTCTTTGTGGTTAAGGGCATTTATTGAGGACGGATGTCAAATGTGGCAGCAGACGGAATGGAGTGATGTGACCGTCAGATGATGGATAGCACAATGATCTGGACGGGTCACACATTTGATGAGGTCAGACTCAGAGGTGCGTCACTCATCGACATGCCATTTGTAAAGGCAGTTATGAAGAATTGCGTGTCCGTCTTTAACACACACACATTTATCAGTCCTGAAGGGTTTTTGATGAGGAGCGTTAGAAGAAAATGGCATCACTGAAAATAGCTTCACCAACGGCCTCAGCAATCAACCTCAACAGCCTAAGAGTCAGAAAATACAGTCAGATATAGAGGAATCACAATAGCTTCTGTCTTTATTGAAACCACAAATATTTTTAATTGACCACAAATATTATCCTTTTTTGTTATAATTTTTAGCAATTTTCCCTCATATTTTATTTTAGTTTATTTTATTATTTTGTGTCTGTATATCAGATTCATTAATGGAATCAATTTTAATTGAATACAATTATCAGTGACATAATTTTGGCTTTTGTTCTTTCATATTTGATTTTATATTTGATATTATTTTATGTCTGTACATCACATTCTTTTATGGATGAAATTTATTTTAATTGACCGCAAATATCATAATAAATTTTGTGGGTTTTTTCATATTTTCATATTTTGTTTTCCATTATTTGATTAGATTTCTTCTGTTTTATTTATGCATTTTTTTCTTTAATATTTTATTTACATTTATTTATGTCTGTCCAACTCTAGAGTTATGACTAAAGAAACCATTAGTATTCACTGAGATAGAATATAAATTTAAATTTTATTTATATATATATATATATATATATATATATATATATACAGTGGTGTGAAAAAGTGTTGGCCCCCTTCCTGATTTTTTTTTTTTTTTGCATGTTTGTCACACTTTAATGTTTCAGATCATCAAACAAATTTAAATAGTAATCAAAGTTAACACAAGTAAACAACATGCAGTTTTTGAATGAAGTTTTTTATTATGAAGGGAAAACAAAATCCAAACCCACATGGCCCTGTGTGAAAAAGTGCTTGCCCCCTAAACCTAATAACTGGTTGGGCCACCCTTAGCAGCAACAACTGCAATCAAGCGTTTGCG
Organism: Barbus barbus; assembly: GCF_936440315.1. Lineage (NCBI taxonomy): Eukaryota > Metazoa > Chordata > Actinopteri > Cypriniformes > Cyprinidae > Barbus > Barbus barbus. The sequence goes on along the minus strand of NC_136717.1, from coordinate 24,853,535 downwards.
ATAACTTGCAATGAGTCTGTTACAGCGCTGTGGAGGAACTTTGGCCACTCATCTTGGCAGAATTGTTGTAATTCAGCCACATTGGAGGGTTTTTGAGCATGAACCGCCTTTTTAAGGTCATGCCACAGCATCTCAATAGGATTCAGGTCAGGACTTTGACTAGGCCACCCCAAAGTCTTCATTTTGTTTTTCTTCAGCCATTCAGAGGTGGATTTGCTGGTGTGTTTTGGATCATTGTCCTGCTGCAGAACCCAAATTCGCTTCAGCTTGAGGTCACGAACAGATGGCCGGACATTGTCCTTCAGGATTTTTTGGTAGACAGCTGAATTCATGGTTCCATTTATCACAGCAAGTCCTCCAGGTCCTGAAGCAGCAAAACAGCCCCAGACCATCACACTACCACCACCATATTTTACTGTTGCTATGATGTTCTTTTTCTGAAATGCTCTGTTACTTTTACGCCAGATGTAATGGGACACACACCTTCCAAAAAGTTCAACTTTTGTCTCGTCAGTATTTTCCCCAAAGTCTTGGGGATCTTCAAGATGTTTTCTGGCAAAACTGAGACGAGCCTTTATGTTCTTTTTGCTCAGCAGCGGTTTTCGTCTTGGAACTCTGCCATGCAGGCCATTTTTGCCCAGTCTCTTTGTCATGAACACTGAACACTGACCTTAACTGAGGCAAGTGAGGCTTGCAGTTCTTTAGATGTTGTTGTGGGGTCTTTTGTGACCTCTTGGATGAGTCGTCGCTGCGCTCTTGGGGTAATTTTGGTCGGCCGGCCACTCCTGGGAAGGTCCATTTGTGGATAATGGCTCTCACTGTGGTTCACTGGAGTCCCAAAGCTTTAGAAATGGCTTTATAACCTTTTCCAGACTGATAGATCTCAATTACTTTTTCTCATTTGTTCCTGAATTTCTTTGGATCTCAACATGATGTGTAGCTTTTGAGGTTCTTTTGGTCTACTTCACTTTGTCAGGCAGGTCCAATTTAAGTGATTTCTTGATTGCGAACAGGTGTGGCAGTAATCAGGCCAGAGAGAGAGAGAGAGAGAGAGATACAGTGCCCTCCAAAAGTATTGGAACAGTAAAGACAAAATTGCTCTATTGGCTGTGGAGTCAAGACATTTACAAATATGATTAAAAGATGAATATGAGACAAAACTACAGAATGTCACATTTTATTATTGGGTGATTCAACACAAAGATGTTTTACCAGCTAAGAAACTCAGCACTTTTAGAGTTTCATCCCTCTATCTGATGTGAGCATAAGTATTGGAACAGTTGCCTCACAGGTCTTTCTAAGTGATCAGCTGTGTCCTGTTGCATTAATTCTTCAGATATTAAAAGCAGGGAATGTGTTGTATCAGTTATATCCATTACTTCTGCATTCTGAATCTTGCATTCGATGATGACACACACAAACCAGGATGAAGACGAGGGAGCTGACTTTGAGAGAAAGCAAGCAGTTTGGATGCTAAAAGAAAAGAGGAAGTCAATTAGAGCTATAGCAAAAATAAAGGGCATGGAAAAATCAAGAGTTTGGAGACCACCAACGACACCAGCAACCAACAACAACCTGATCAGCTGAGAAAACAACAGTAGTTGATGACAGACAAATCATAAAAGCTGTGAAAATTAACCCTAAAAGACGTGTCTGTAAAATCATCAACAACTTCCAGAAAGCTGGGGTGATGCTCCGACAATCTACTGTCCTCAGGAGACTTTGACACAGAATTACAGATGCTACACAGCAAGATGCAAATCTCTGACCAGCACCAAGATTAGAGTTTGCAAAAAAGCACAAAGGTGAGCCAGAAGAGTTTTGGAACTGTATTTATGGACCAATGAGACAAAGATGAACCTTTTTCTAAGTGATGGGACAGCTAAAATGTGGAGAAAAAAAGGAACTGCAATGATCCCAAGCATACAGCCTCATCTGTAAAGCATGGTGGAGGTGGTGTCATGGCATGGGCATGCATGGCTGCCTCTGGAACAGACCCTCTCAACTTTACTGATGACTTAATGTATGATGACAGTAGCGGAATGAATTTGGAAGGGTACAAAAACATCTCGCCTACCAATATTCAAGAAAATGCTACCAGATTCATTAGAAAGTGCTTCATATTGCATCAGGACAATGACCCAAAACACCCTGCCAGTTCAGACAAGGAATTTATAAGGGCAAAGAAATGGAAAGTCTTAGATTGCCCAAGTCAATCTCCAGATTTAAATCTGATTGAACATGGATTTCACCAGCTGAAGAGGAGAATAAAGGCAGAAACTCCCCAAAACAAGCAACAATTGGAATTGGCTGCATTAAAGGCTGGGAAAAGTATTTCAAAGGATGAGACCAAGAGTCTGGTGATGTCTATGGGTCACAGACTCACTGCTGTGATTGTGCGCAAGGGATCTGCAACTAAATAATACCTTTTAATCTTTTATATGTGCCTTATGTTCAACTGTCCCAATACTTATGCTCACATCAATGAGTGGGATGAACTCTAAAAGTGCTGTTCTTTTTATTTGGTAAAACATGTATGTGTTGAAACGGCTTATAATAAAATGTGACATTCTGTAGTTTTGTCTCTCATTCATCTTTTAATCATATTTGTAAATGTCTTGACTCCACAGCCAACAGAGCAATTTTGTCTTTACTGTTCCAATACTTTTGGAGGGCACTGTATAGATAGATAAATAGATAGATAGATAGTTTCAGTTGGTCACTAATGGTTTACGGTCGTCACAGAGGTCAGTATGAGTCCGTGTTTTGTTACTGCGATTGTCTCCTCCATTGATGGCATCTTAACGGGCAACATTTTCAGCTCTGCCATACGGAGGAGCCGTGCCTGAGGAGGACGCCATCTGCCCGGCCTCCTCTCTCGCTGTCATTAACACTTCTTTTTATCGTGGAGAGAATCGGGGGCGGACGAGTTTAGTGCTCTGAAACCGCTGTTGCACAACGTTTCTCTGTGCAAACACAATGATGCAGTCACTCCCTCGATGCCGTTTCCAGAATCAGTCCGTAGTGCATCTCCTCATGCTGTTACTCTGACCGTTTCCTTCATTTAGAAATCTGTGGTTTGTGAAGTGAGACCCTAGAAGGAATATGGGGTGGTGATGGCGCAGTGGATAAGACACATGCCTTTGGTGTGAGAGACCCGGGTTCGAATCCACTGTGAGACACCAATGTGTCCCTGAGCAAGACACTTAACCCCTAGTCGCTCCAGAGGCGTGCGACCTCTGACATATATAGCAATTGTAAGTCGCTTTGGATAAAAGCGTCAGCTAAATGAATAAATGTAAATGTAAAATGTAAATATGGCAGCATGACAGAAAGTTCCCAGAACCCCTAAAAGCTACATAGCAACACCCTAGCAACCACATACCAATGCTCTAGGAGAATGGCAGTATGCCAAAATTTTCTTATAACCCCTGACAACAACAAAGCAACATCCTAGCAGAAGTGTGGCAGCATGCCAGAAAGATCTTAGTATCCAAAACATCCACATAGCAATGCCCTAGCAACCACAAAGCAGCACCCTATAGTGGGAGTATGGAAGCATGCCAAAAAGCTCTTAGGACCCCTAACAGCTGCATAGTAACACCCGAGCACCCACATAGCAACACCCACTAGCAAGAAGAATGGCAACATGCCAAAAAAAATCTTTGAACCCTGAACAACTGCATAGCAACACCCAATGTGCATACTATCCACCCTATCTGCACTAAATAGTATTGAAAATGACTAATAACACACAGAATTTAGCATGGATAGTGTGCACATTGGAATGCAGGGTTAGAACCCAGGACAACAGCATTGCAACACCCTAGCAACCAGATAGCAACCACAAAGCAGCACCCTATAGTGGGAGTATGGAAGCATGCCAAAAAGCTCTTAGGACCCCTAACAGCTGCATAGTAACACCCGAGCACCCACATAGCAACACCCACTAGCAGGAAGACTTGCAACATGCAAAAAAAAAAAAAAAACTCTTATAACCATGAACAACTGCATAGCAACACCCTAGCAACCACATAACAATGCCCACTAGCTGGGAGAATGGCAACATGCCAAAAAAACCTCTCAGAACACCTAACAACTGCATAGCAACACCCTAGCAACCACATAGCAATGCCCACTAGTAGGAAGAAAGGTAGCATGTCAAAAAACCTCTTAGACCCCCTAACAACTGCATAGTAACACCCTAGCAATAACATAGCAACGCCCACTAGCAGGAAGAAAGGCAGCATACCAAAAACATTCTCAAAACTCCAAACAGCTCCATAGTAACACCCTAGCAACCACATAGTAACGGCCACTAACAGGAAGAAGGGTAGCATGCCAAAAAAAAACCTCTCAGAACCCCTAACAGCTGCATAGCAACACCCTAGCAACCACTTAGCAATGCCCACTAACAGGAAGAAAGGCAGCATGCCAAAAATACACTTAGAACCCTTAACAACTACATAGCAACACCCAAGCAACTGTATAGTAGTGCTCTGGCATCATGTAAAACACTGGTGTATGGAGTTTTACATTAAAAAGCACAATTACATTTATAATAGGTTTTATTTTATTATAATTAATAGGTTTTATTTATAATTAGGTTTGATCTGGGAGTCTGATTAGCTGTGCTGTGGCTCATGTCAGGACAGTGCTGTGAGGAAAACACACCTCTGAGAGAAGAACAGACCAGCGCGTGTACAAGCCCAGCGATAGTTTGCTTTCTCAGCACGTAAAGCCATGACAAGTCCTATTAATACATGTGAGATAAGACAGCATGGATGACTACAACACACACTCACATACTTCATCACAGTTCACACTCTTATCTCAGATAACACGCTCTTTGGGTTTGGTTATATCATACATTTTTAGCATTTAATTTTATGTGTTGGTACAGTTTTGCACCAAAGTTAGATCTTTGTTTGCTAATGTACTTTTAGGACTTAGCAAATGGCTCTTCATATTTGAAATGAAAACTGTTACGTGTTTAAATGCATTTATTTGTCTGTTCAGAACAGGTAATTTTTGCAGTTGAGTCTCAATAAATAATTTGAATGGATTACAAAAATAAATATTTATGAGAACTGATATACACTCCCCTCCACAATTCCTTTATTTTTGCTGTAGACTGAAAACATTTGAGTTTGACATCAAAAGATGAATATCAGACAAGAGATTTACATGCCGGCTTTTATTTCCAGGTATTTACATCTGGATCTAACACACAACTTAGAAGATATCACCTTTTGTTTGAACCCACCCATTTTTCATGTGAGCAAAAGTATTGGTACATCAGTTTCAGGTTTGGGTTTTGCCTGTTCAAACTGCATTTATAGTTAAGAGGTGTAACCAACATGAAAACCAGAGAGCTGTCTATGGGTGAAAAACAAGCAATTGGGAAGCAGAGAGAAGCAGCAAAATCAATCAGAGCCATTGCACATTCATTGGCCATAGCCATTTCAACCATTTGGAATGTCCTGAAGAAGAAAGAAGCCACTGGTGTACTAAGTAACAGACATTCGAACAGGTAGACCAAGGAAAACAACTGCAGTTGATGACAGAACGATTGTGAGAGCTGTCAGGAAAGACCCTAAAACAACTGTAAGTGAGATCAGCAACAACCTCCAGAGGGCAGGAGTGAAGGTATCACAATCTACTGTACTGTTCAAGACTTCATGATCACAAGTACAGAGGCTACACCAGAAGATGCAAACCACTCATTAGCAAGAAGAATAGGAAGGCCAGGCTGGAATTTGCCAAAAAGTACAGAGATGAGCCACAAACATTCTGGGACAAAGTTGAACTGATGAGACAAAGATTAACCTTTACCAAAGTGACGGAAAGGCTAAAGTTTGGAGAAAGAAAGGATCTGCTCATGATCCCAAACATACAAGCTCATCTGTGAAACACAGTGGAGGTAATGTCATGGCTTGGGCTTGCATGGCTTCTTCTAGGACGGGCTCATTAATCTTCATTGATGATGTAACACGTGATGGCAGCAGCAAAATGAACTCGGAAGTCTACAGAAACATTTTGTCTGCCAATTTAAAGAAAGATGCAACCAAACTTATTGGGAGATCCTTCATCATGCAGCAAGATAATTACCCAAAACACACTGCTAAAACAACAAAGGAGTTCATCAGGGGCGAGAAGGGGAAGGTTTTAGACTGGCCAAGTCCATCTCCAGACTTAAACCCTATAGAGCATGCCTTTTACCTGAAGGGGGTACCCCCCCAAAACAAACAACAACTGAAAGAGGCTGCGGTGAAAGCCTGGAAAAGCATCACAGAAGAAGAATGCAAAAGTTTGGTGATGTCAATGGATCACAGGCTTGATGCAGTTATTGAAAGCAAAGTATTTGCAACTAAATATTAAGTATTTTTCGCTTTGATCTATGGTAATTCTATCTGTTCCGATACTTTTGCTCACATGAAAAATGGGTGGGTTCAAACAAAAGGTGATATCTTCTAAGTTGTGTGTCAGATCCAGATGTAAATACCTGGAGATAAAAGCCGGCATGTAAATTTCTTGTCTGATATTCAACTTTTGATGTCAAACCCAAATGTTTTCAGTCTACAGCAAAAATAAAGGAATTGGCTTCACTGTCCCAATACTTTTGGAGGGGAGTGTATATGAACATCGGAGGCTGGTGGTAGAGATTACATCACTAAACAGATGGAGAATCAGTGATAAATAAACACTCTTTATGCAGCCATGCACACACACCTGTCTGCGCACACACACACACACAGTCAGAAAATAGTAGATGGTTTATGCTGGTGTTCAGAATTTCGGCTGTTTTCCCACACAGCACTGATTCCCATTTCAGGGGAAGTCGTGGCCTAATGGTTAGAGAGTCGGACTCGTAATCCAAAGGTTGCGGGTTCGAGTCTCGGGCCGGCAGGGATTGTAGGTGGGGGGAGTGAATGTCCAGCGCTCTCTCCACCCTCAATACCACGACTGAGGTGCCCTTGAGCAAGGCACCGAACCCCCAACTGCTCCCCGGGCGCCGCAGCATAAATGCCCACTGCTCCGGGTGTGTGTTCACGGTGTGTGTATGTTCACTGCTGTGTGTGTGTGTGTGTGTGTGTGTGCACGTTGGATGGGTTAAATGCAGAGCACGAATTCCGAGTATGGGTCACCATACTTGGCAATATGCCACTTCACTTCACTCAATTCTGATTCACAAGCTCTCAGTTTGGAAGATGGAAATATTTTACGAAAACAATTAGGAAAAAGTTCATGGCAGCATGCCAAAAGTTCTCAGAATCCCTAACAACCACGTAGCAACACCCTAGCAGGACACTGTTACAAAAATGACCCACTTTGACCTTAAGAATCGATTTCAGATCATGCATATTGCATAGCCACACAATCTGCCGGTCATGACAATTTCCTGAAGAAAATGTAATTGTGCTCTCCTTTATAAGTGTCAACATCATGATGCCAGAACATTATGTTGTTGCTAGGTTGTCATTATGTGGTTGCTATGCAGTTGTCAGGGATTCTAAGAACTTTTGCTGCCGTACCCCTCCTCAGGCGTTGCTATACGGATGCTAGAACGTTTCTCATTGTGCCTGCTGTAGAATATCAGATGAGATAAGAATATCTCAGATGGATTTATTAAGATAAGTCTGTAATCCAAACTCTGAGATCCTGATATGAACTCAAATGACCTGAACCGCTCCACATTCATTTTATAACCTTACTGGATGACAACTATTGACTCATTTGAGTCTATTTTAGGAATTTCCGAGAAACATCTGAGACGAAGGTAGAACTGAGCTGAACTCTGATCAGTCTGAGCCTCCTCTGGAGGGTTGTAAATATTTGTTCTGTAATTTTCAGACACCAATTATGGCAGTCCTGAGACGCTCAGAGCAGCGATTACAGGCGTTTTAGCCCCAAATGAACAAATGTAGATACAGGCAGAAAGGCCTCAGATGCTTTGACACGCAGTCAGGTTGAACGATCTGGGAGGATGGAAATACTCTCGCAGGAGGTCAGTGAGACTGATGACTCGGACCTGACGGACAAACCGGAAAACACACACACTCACACAGACATATGTATACACAATCATACACACACACTCACACACACATGCGCACAAACACATATACACACACACACACTCTTCAGAACGCTGTGGCAGCAACGGAAAGCCTGAGTGTGGAGGGTGTGTGTATGTAATGCGTCGACCTTCACGGCTTGAGTTTAGTTATGGGGTTACAGTCTTTTCAAAGCAGCGCATGGAATGAAGAATGAACTAGCAGTGTCTCAAGGCTTCAGTGTTTAGCAAGTAGCCTGATTACTATGGAGATATGAAGATAAAAAGGGATGGAACCGATGGAACACCTGTTCGTGAAGCTGACATGAGAAAACCTCACTGAACTGCCAGCTCAAAATTCAACTTTTGATGTCAAACCCAAATGTTTTCAGTCTACAGCAAAAATAAAGGAATTGGCTTCACTGTCCCAATACTTTTGGAGGGGAGTGTATATGAACATCGGAGGCTGGTGGTAGAGATTACATCACTAAACAGATGGAGAATCAGTGATAAATAAACACACTCTTTATGCAGCCATGACTTGACAGAATTGACAGAAATATTTGTGTATTTTACAGAACTGGGGAGTTTTCTCCTGAAGCTGTTCTCCTGCGTATCTTCATATATATCTCATATATATCTGGTGTTATCGATGATAATTGTTTTTTAATTGACTCTTTGCCTGCTGTACTGTCATCGTCTCACATACAGTGAGAAAATCACGTTTGTACTTGTTTCTGGAGGGTCAGACTGGTCCTGGATCAGCTAGGATCACATCTCATTGTCAGCATCGAGATCGAACGGAGCAGTTTATGAGACCTACTATTATTTATTCATTCGCTGGAGACTATATAAATATGAAATATTTGCAGTTGTTTTTAGGCAGTCTTGAAATTAAGCAATATTGTCAATATTACTATTTTATTAGTAAAAAGTGCTTATTATATGATTAAGTTCAAAATGACTTGCATTAAGATGTTTTAATAGCATCTCTGATTTACCTTTCAGTAGTTCAGAAGTTCTGTTCTTCATTCAGTGAATCATTTAAAAACCGATGGACGATTCATGTGTTAGGACTCTGCCTGTGCCACTGATCAAAAATGTTGACATCTGTGTTTACATCTCGCAATTTACATTTTGTTTGCTCTTGGAGTTTACATTCACAGTCAGTTTACATCGCGCAATTCTGACTTTTTGTTTCCGCCACAGAATAAAAAAAAAAATTGTAATTGCGATATTTAATCTCACAACTGATATGTATCTCGCAATTCTGACTTTTCTCAGAATTGTGAGATATAAACTAAAAGAAATATAAACTCATAAAAGTCAGAATTGTGAGATTAAAAATTGTAATTACCTTTTTTAATTTATGTACTTTTTAAAATTCCAGGCATTCCATACATATTTTACTATGTACTCCGTAAAAATAGTATTATTAAAACATTAATTTTGGAATATGTTTTACAAGAAAATACAGTTTTAGTCTTTAAAAATTAATGTTTAATTCAATGTTACTTCCTGTTTCTTCATAATTATTAGTGAAATTTACTAGTAATTTCGGAGTAAGAATTGTTAATTTATTTGCACGTGTATATGTTCCTGAGATAGGAAACGAGAAGTGATTCATTTAAACCATTCAGAGCAAATCCATACTGTAAATATCAAGATACAGTATATATCCTGAATGTTGTCAAAAGGCTGAAATATGTTGAATATTGATAGAAAATCAGCTGGTGCTCACTGTGCACATGTTGTATATTGGTGCTGTTCAATAGCCTGTATGCATATGGAATGAGAAATAAGTGTTGTTTTGATGAAAGCGCAGGTGTGGAGGTCTGCGTGAGGTGACTGTAATTATTTATTCCAGGGGTTAAAGGTCACCACGCTACAGCTGAATAATGCTCTCCACGCTGAGAACAGGCTTTAACACAAAACCTCGTTATTATGCAACATTTGTCGACTTCAGCTGAAAATGTATGCCGTTGTGTTTGTGCTTCATGGATTAATCATGAGCGAGTGCTTAAATATGAACATTTCAAAGCTTCCTTTGACTGACGGGAGAGTTATTGATTGCTGTCCAGAAGCTCGGACACAAGGAGCTGTATGAATTGTAAACCTTGAGTATATGAGACGTGTTGAGAGGCAGAAGATGTCAGAGGTCTGAGAGTTTGCTGATTGGTAAACAAATGCATGTGTTTTGAATGAATAATCAAGTTTATTGACCTTGAATAAGTAAGGATATGAGTTTATTCTGTCACACTGATTGTGATGGAAAGCTTCATCTTTTTAATATACTATGTTTTTTTTTAACAATACCACGTCCAAAACCATTTTTTATAAAGCTGTTTGTAAGTGTTAATACATAAATGTCAATAGACATTTATCGACGACTTTTATTGCATTTTACTGGAATTAAACATGGTAAAATGTGTTAAACAGCATACTACACTCTCAATGGTAGCCGAAAGCATCACACGATTAGACCAAATATTTAATAAGCATGCATTATTATTATTACTGTACATATTTTTCTTAGTAGTCCCCCTCCCTCTCCCCCCCAAAAAATGTTTCCAACCAAAAATATAGCATATTTTAATAGAAAAACCAAAATGATTATGAATAAAATATTTTTTGGCAAATTTATGTTTTTGGATTTCCATACAGACTATACATGAAGAATTTTGGCGAGAGTTCATGGCAACAGATTGATGTAGTTCCCAGTAAGGAAGGAAAAAATGTCTATATACGTTATATATATATATATATATATATATATTACATCATTTCAGTATACATGTAATTTTTTTAAATTTAGATAATAGTTTAATTAATATTTTCCCAACAAAACACAGAACATTCAACAAAATAAAACCATATATGAAAAATAAATAAATAATAAAAAGTCTTATTTGAAAGAGCAAAATCAACTATTTTTTACTTATGTAAAATATACACTTTCATATATTTACAAAGTATAGGCGATATACCTAGACATTACACTTTATATAGCATTACTGATGGTTGAAAAGTGCGGTTTTTACTAAAATACTCTTAATTAATTACTCTTAGTTTCTCAATTACTCTGTTACTTTTAATATCGGTATTTTTTAAAAATGTGTTTGATGTACAGTTTTTTTTATATTTTTAATATTGTAGTTTTCCAAACAAAACACAAAACGTCCTACAAAAAAAGTTATATTTTAATTGAAAATCAAAATGAAAATAAATCTACTTGTAAATTACAATTTGTGCATTTCCGTATATTTACAAAGTAAATCCAAATAGTATCTTTACATGATATAGCATTATTGACAGCTGTGAAGTGAAGTTTGAACTGATTTGTGTGTGTGTGTGTCTGTGTCTGTGTGCGTGTGTCCCATATCACATTAAAACTCAATGAACGCATCGTTTTGCGCAGTTATAAGTCAAGGCCGATTACAGCGGCCGGTTACCATAGTGACGCAGTCAGTCAAAGCTGAAAACAGCTCTGTGTTACTTTACATAATTTGTCACTTTGGATTTTCCACGTCTTGCTTTGAGAGCGAGCGCTCTGCATTATTGAGGACTCTTTAATGTGCGAGAGCTCAGCGTTACTCCAGAGGAACCTGCAGACTGACGCTTCTGCAAATATTAGCTCATGAAATCTCTGAACCACTCGCTGATGATGATTAGATCATCTCAGCTGATTTACCACAAACAAAATACACTGAGCTTACAGTAAATATATAACACAAACCTAGCAGACAGGCATGTGAGAAAATTCTAATAAAATACACAACCATCACACTCTTCTGAACAAACAACCTTTGACTTCACTTTTACACAGAATTGCACATGGAGTTATGTGACAAGATTTTAGGGTTATAAAACTCTAAAATTGTGAAATATTATTACAATTTCTAATATCTGTTTTTAAAAATATTTTCTAACATTTCTAATTATTATTAATGCATGATTAATATTAATTAATATGATCATATCTGTAACACACGCTCTTTTAATAATTCAAGCTGATTGCCACGTATTAATACAAATAATGACAACAAAGAGACATAAGCAATAACAAATATTAAAGTAGAATTAGAATAAAGTGGCAAGTAGCTAATATATTTTTTAATTAATAAATATTGTTATGATGAACAGTAATAAAATTACATACATTTTTATTTTCCCTAATATTAATAATTAATATAAAATGTATTATTAATTTATTAATTATTAAAATGATTACAATACAATTATTTTATAATATCTAGCATTCTTAATGTTTTTGTGGAAAGTATGATCATTTTTTCTGGATGCTTTGATGAATAGAAAGTTCAAAAGATCATCATTTATTTGAAACAGAAATCTTTTACAACATTATAAATGTCTTTATTGTCAATTTTGATCAGTTTTTATTTATTTTTGAATAGTAATGCATCACAGTTTCCACAAAAATATTGGGCAGCACATCTGTTTTCAGCATTGATAATAATCAGAAATGTTTCTTGAGCAGTAAATCAGTATATTAGAGTGATTTCTGAAGATCATGTGACTCTGAAGACTGGAGTAATGAAGCTGGAAATACAGCTGCGCATCACAGAAATAAATTACATTTTAACAGATATTCATATAGAGAACAGCTATTTTAAATTGTAATAATATTACAATTTTTTTACTGTATTTCTGATCAAATAAATGCTTGCAAAAATGTATTGTAAAATATTGTAATTAATCCAAACTGGTACTGTGTAGTATGTAGTATGCAGTATATACTATGATTTTGCTCCAAACGTGTCGCGCGTGTGCAGCATACTGTACGCTCACAGAGACATCATCTGTCTTTCAGCTCACAAGCGTTTCACTAATGAACCAATTAATGTTTAACACACAAGCCGTGCAGATTAAGGGCAATTTATTTGAAAAATGAAAGCGGGATTCCAGTCTCACACACACACACACACACAGGGATCAAATCCTCAGTATTCAGAAGCGTTTGAGGTGGATTTAGCTCGGAGCTCGTGAGCCTGAGATCATGGCGCTCCTCATCCTCTCTTTCAGTCGCTGAGGAGCACGAACAGACCAGCGTTGATGTGTTTGTGTCTGTTCACACCAGTGACCCTCTGAAGCAGATTTCCAAAGAGAGAGTCTCTGTGTGCATCACTCGTTCTTTTATAGCTGCTCTTAAAAAAAAAACATTTAATGGTAAATGATTGTAAAAATGCTACAGTAAAAATCTGCTGGATGTCTAACAGTACATTCCCTTACTCTATACTGGGATATTTCATATCATTTTATGATAATATTATACCTTTGAATTATTTTTTTGTCATTTTCATATTAGTTTTATGTTTTTATAATTTTAAGTTATTTTTCTTTTAAATATACCTATATGTTTATTAATTTTATTTCAGTTTTAGTTTCAGGTATTGTAGTATATCAAAATAATATACTTTTTATTAATGTTTTGAATTCTTTTTTTAATAGATTTGAGATTTTAATTTTAGTTAAAGTTTTTGTAAAATGTTTTTCTTTTAAATATGCCTATATATATGCCAATATATAGTTTTTCTAAATTTTTATTTCAGTTTTAGTTAGTTATTTTAGTATATCAAGATAATATACTTTTTATTTATATTTTGAATATTTTTTAAAAATTATTATACATTCTCATTTTAATTTTAGTTATAGTTTTTTTGTAATATTTGTGTTTCTATTGTTTGTAGCATTTTTTATTAATATGTATATGTAGTTTTTATTTCAGTAGTAGTTTCAGTTCATTTAGTGCATCAAGTTAAACTAAATTAAAATGAGAAATGTTGCCTTGGCAACTACAAAATGTGCTGAAATTGAAAAATATTTCTTAATATTTTATTTTATTTCAGATAATTAGTAATTGTAATAATATAATTTTTATGTTTTTTGTTTGTTTTAGTTAACTATAATTAAAGCTAGTGTTTTAACTGTAAAATACTGATACTTTTATAGTTTGCGGAAGTGAAACCGAACAAGTCATCTTATAATTTACAGTGAAAAAAATTGACATTTAATTGATTTTCATTTAAATAAATGTTTCTCAGTTTTTTCAGTTATATTTCAGTTAATATTACATTAAATGTCATTAAATGAATGTTTGCTGCATTATTTTAGTGTTACCATGATGCTGTTTTGTATTTGTGCGTATGGATTATGGATTATGGATTATGGATTATGGACTTGTATTTTAGCCGGAAGCAATGCTTTGAAGTTAAAATTGTCTCAGTGATGGATTTGTTTCTGACAAACACACAGCTATTGTCTTCTCCAGATGTTAACTGCTGGACTGTATTGGTGTGGATTATTGTGATGTTTTTATCAACTCTTTGGACTCTCATTCTGACGGCACCCATTCACTGCAGAGGGGCCATCGGTGAACAAGTGATGGAATGCTACATTTCTCCAAATCTGATGAAGAAACAAACTCATCTACATCTTGGACTGCCTGGGAGTGAGTTAACCTTCAGCAATTGTTCATTTTTGGCTGAACTATTCCTTTAAGAGCATGAGATGGATTTTAAATCATGTAGATCATGTGGAAATCACAGATGTGATGCATGATGAAACGTATGTTGATGTACTAAAGCAGCTTTTGGGTTCCGCTTCCTCCAGAAACGCTTTCAAACATCTTCAAGGTATCTCAACACACTGTTGCCATAGGAACCATATATATCTCCCATAGAGCTGCTGTGAAGCGCTTGAGCGTTTAAACACATACGTGTGCTGAATCCCCAAACACGCTCTGAAGAAACACATATTTATCATTTCTGTTGGCGTTTAATTATCCCACTTTTCTCCAGTGGAGTTTGGAGTGTGCAAACGGTCCCGTAAGCCGCCCGGAGACTCGAAGCGCCTCGGCCCGGCTCAGAAGAACAAAACCACTTCAGAGATTTTCACATAGACACAGAGCCGGACGCGTGATGTCACAAATGAGTTTTCTCTCCGGCGGAAATCCATCACACGTCTGCTCGTGCTTGATAAGCGATGGAGGAAAACCCCCTCACTCCCTCCACAGGCTAAAAATAGCAGGCTATTAAAAGAACAGAAAAGGAAAGAGCAGCGGAGCTTCCTCACGCCCTTTAAAGGAATAGTTCACCCAAAAATGAACATTTGTTCACCCTCAGACCATCCAAAACGTAGATGAGTTTGTTTCTTCATCAGATTTGGAGAAATGCTCAGCAATGGATGCTCTGCAGTGAATGGGTGCCGTCAGAATAAGAGTCCAACCGGCTGAAAAAACCCCCACAAGTAACCCACACCGCTCCAGTCCATCAGTTAACATCATGCGAAGACAAAATTAGCATGTTTGACTCGGTGAATGAGGGTTGCATTGTTTAAATTCATGCAGCCTGTCTTGCTTTTATTTATTTGGTAAATAGTTAATTTATAATTAGACTTGTATTACCTTTTTACCTGTACTTTTCAATATTAAACGAAATATTAGTCAATAATCAATATTTATTTTAATTAAGTTATTTTGACTAGCATTTTTTAATTAGCTTGCAGCAATTAGTGTTATTTTAGTACTATTACTAATACTATGAACTTTTTTTTATTACTATGAACTAGTAGGCCTACTAGTATGAGCACTAATAATAATAATGACACCATAAATAGGCGTTTTTAAATTTTTAATTTTAATATAAAAAATATTTTGGGGGGGTAAATAGTCTATTTTCAAATAGATTTTGCTCTTGTTGATATTTTCATTCACATCTCTTTTTTTAACCAATATGTTTCTTTTAAGCCGTTTTGGTTAACTTCTTGAACTATCTTGCAGCAATCAATGTTATTTTAGTTTATTTTAATACAGTTTTTATAATTATTTTATTTTTTCCGTTTTATTTTTATGTGCTCTTGTCTTTTTATTCTTTAAGTATTACTAATTAGATTTAATTTATTTTTATTTCAGTTTTAGTTTGTTCACTTTTTAGTTTGTATTTATTTTCTATAAGTCATCAACTTACTTATAAATTAGTTGCCAAGGTAACATTTCTAATATTCATTTTGTCCATTTTTTTTATCTTTTTATTTTTATTATAACCTTGTTTGAGATTTGTTCAAATGTCTAACCCAAAGTATGAGCAATAATAGTAAAGACAGCATAAATAAGTGTTTTAAATGTTGTTGTTTTTTGCCGAAAATTAATTTAGTTGGTAAATTGTCCATTTATTTATATTTTTAGATTTTGTTCATAATGTTTGTATTAATATTTTATTTTTCCCAATTACGATTATGCTATTTTGCATTCACTTTTTCAATTAGGATCATCTTCTCTGCGAGGAATACATTAGACTTGTGTATAACCTGTCTTTCGTAATGTTCCTCATGCTCCTGTGAAGCCTTAAAATGTGATCTAGGTAGTCAGCTCACTGAAAACTGAACACATAAAGCTGACACTGTCGACACACCGAACACAGACGATGAAGCTGCAATGTGTCAGATATGTGTGTGTGTGTGTGTGTGTGTGTGTGTGTGTGTTCGACCTTCTCTTCTTACCCTTCATGAAGGTCTGCTCTCTCTGGACTCTCATTCATCTCTGTTGAGGAACACTATTTGTATGCAAATGATCTGAGCTCGCAGACTGAATCGGCCTTATAATGGGCTTCCATCTGTCATCACACCAGCAGAACTTCCCAGCGCATGCTTTGAGAGTATATGATGATCGAGGAGGAAGAGGCTTTCGTCACAGATCGCACATTTCAGTCTGAGAAACTCACGTGATGCTTCATAGAGCGTCATCAAGCAGTCTCGTGAAGAATGCGAGGCTGTCTTACAGTGATTGCACCATAATTAAGGGCTGTTTTTAGGCACAAAACAAATCAGAAACACCAAAAAGTTGCCGAAAGGGTTTTTTGGATGCTTGCCAGAACATTGATATTTAGTTGCTAGTGTGTTCTGGGTGAAATTACTGCATTGCTTTTTGTTTGTTTCATCGTCTGATTGTTTTGAGCAAGTTGCTTGCCAAAGTCTACGATTTAGGACAATAAGGTTCAGATCACTAACATTATGATCAGTGATGTTAAATTATGATCAGTGACATACAAAAACCTGGATTTAAGAAAGAAAGATTTAAAACACAATAAACTCCATGTAAAAGAGATCATTGTATAACCTTTTCAATATTTATTAAATAAAATGTTCAAAACAGATAACAAAACACAGACCAAATCCATATAAAGGCATCAATCTATAGCCTTTTCAATTTTTTATTTAATATAAAATATAATAATAGAGCTGAATGGCAACTTAACACTTAAAAATAACATATTGATATTGACATAGATATTGCAATGACATCACACAAGGCTCATCCAATCAGATTTCAGAGCTGTAACGACCATCTGTTTTATAGATTCTGAGTTCAGAAATATTCATGCATGTTCTGAAGCAGATGTGCGTGACGTTTTGCTCATACAAAAGTGGCTGCCATGAAACTTGAAAAAAGTTACGGCCAAACTTTGATGTGCAACTCAAAGTGAGCTAATAATCCAAATTTTGACCGTCGGAGAGCACGACTGATGGGTTGTAGGAAGCACATCGAGTGTGTCGTCACAGATGGAGGTTTGCGTGTGTTTTCTGGCATGTTTCCTGACGTGTGCAGTCGGTGTCACTCGCGCGCATCACTTCTGATCCAGAGGAAATAAGGAGAGGCATGTTGTATCCAAGCAACAGGACGGTTGCCAGGTGACAGACACTGAGGTCCTGAGGGCAGAAAGGGTGTGTTTGGTGTTTCTGAGACAAATGGAAGAGCCAGTCAAAGCTCTGACAGAGATCCGTCTGTGAGGAGGAGGAATCGATCACTGGTGAAGTTTGCCTCAGAGTAGAGAAGATTCAGCAAACATCTTCGGAGCCGAGCATCGATCACTCAGCGTGAGGAAGAGTCAACGCAGATAATGAGCCTTCCATGATGCTCTGCTCTGATCTGACTCACATGTGCTGTTGAGTTTGACATCATTATTAAGGAGTTTCTCTCACCGCAGACTTGAATGTTTATGAGCACATTTTCAATTAAAGTTTTGGACTATGTGGCATTTAATAGCACTGGTAATGTTAATTGTAATAATTCAGACAAGACACTAAAATTTTACAATTTAACTAATAGATATGACCATATTTTCCACAGTACATAATGTATTACTAGTTTTCTGAAATTCTGACAACACGTTTGCATTTCAAGAGAATGTATCTGAACTTTGGTTAAAGCCAGGTTCAAAGTTCTTGTTTGATTTTGTGGACAGATTAGAGTTAAAGCTTTTTACTGACGGGATTTTTGACGTCTCTTTATCACTCGGAAAATTGGAAAGTACTGTCAACAGCCAGAGAGAGAGAAAAACAAATTAATCATGCTTTTAGGAGTAAAATGTTAAATATTTATGAAGTGAATAATATATGTAAAAACCTTCAGAATATAGTAAGTTTTGGCGAATGTAAATAATACTGAAGTGGAGAAACAAAGTCAGGAAGCAAAATAGCCCAAAATTGACCAATGCATGAAAACTGTGCCTATAATCTATTTTTAGTTATCACTAATAGTCATAAATACATGCAAATGCATACTATTGTTATAAAACAAACACAATGATACACTTTGTTTTGGTGTTGTACTGCCCTCTGGTGGTCAGTGCTGGAACTGCCCGATGTGCTTCTCAGTGTTCAGCATTGCTTGAATAATTCATTGACTCGTAATCGTTACCTTTGGTTGCTGTTTGTCATTTCAGTTCAGTTTACAAGAGAACATCTTGCCCCAATACGCCATTTATTAGGCTACAGTACAGTTTTCTATTATTAAACTTGTTTCTAAATTCATTTAATTGGGTTGATGACGTGCAGTATTTGTCCTTTGGAAAAAATTTTGTCGTCACTCCACAGGAACAAAGAAACATTGCATAAAATTAGCTTGTAATTTCTATGCATCTGTAACAAAATGTGTCAAAAAATAACCTCCATCCCAGAAGAACAGAACAGAAACAACTACAAATTGAATTGGTTTTTGAAGTGAATTTTCTAATGGAGACTTTAAGAAACAGACAGGAGTTTCATTTCATTTTTTTTATTATTATTTTTCGCCATGCTACAAAAATAGAGTTGGCACCGATGGCAGGGGATGTAATGGTGTACATATCACAAAATACACAATATTCTTTTTTTTTTTTTTTAAATACAAACATTTTACTAAACTGATATCAATACCCAATATATCAAATGCAAATATCAAAACTAGTTTCAGTACAACGTCCATAATTGTGAAATACTCGCATAGGAATGTAACCGCGCGTGCACACACGCTCACACACACACACACACACGCACGCTCACACACACACACACCTGAAAGATCCCGACAATCATTCAATTCCTCAGATTTGGTAAATAATCTTGATTTTTATACTTATTTCATTTGTTTCTAAACCTACCAAGTGTTGTTTTGTACATGTGAACATTCCTATATTTGCACACTCTCTCAAAAAGGTAGAAAATAACAATGCAACTCGAGCATAAGATAAACTTTACAATAGAAACTTTACATAAACCGGCTGTCTAGATCAGTCCGCCTGCTCCACACGGCGTAAACAGATTTGTGTTCTGTTTGAAAACCCTTCCGAACACTGGAGCGTGTGCAGACGAGCAATACAATCACATTTGCCGCTAAGACACACGTTTGCAGCACCGCAAACATCATCCAACTCCTTCTGAAAGCACGTGAGGACCTGAAGCTCGCGGGATGATTCTATTCTCGATCTTTACAACACTGATGTGTTTGAGAAATACGCGAAGAAAACAGGCCTGCTCGCACACACCTCATAGAGTTAGCAATACATTAGTGTTTGGAAGGGATGCACTGATTCAGTGTCTGATAGATATTTTATTATGGCCAATATTATGTATATACATGTATAAGTATGCTTTTCATGTCAAATTCGATTTCTTTCATGTGTAATAACACTATAGTTTTAGTATATTTGCAACCTGTTATGTAAAATATATTTTTTTAAACAGTGTAGGCTATTTATTTATTTATTAAATTTTATTTTAAGACATCTGTTTAAGTTGGGGGATAAATAAGCCCTGATTTTATCCACTTCCAGTACAGGCTGATAATATTGTCCATTACCGATATAGTCACAGATACACAGTGCATCATTAATATTATTAACTGTACAGTTTCTACACCTGAAGACCCCTTTAAACCACTTGTAGCACCAAATGCTCATCAAATATCAGGGTTTCTTAGCAACGGAGAGGCGTGCGAAAGAAAAGAGCTGTTCTGAGACGCACTGGAGTTCACCTCGGCGTGTGTGTTTGGTCGACAGACGCGAGCGTACAGCTGAAAACACTCCTCTGGGATCACGCTAGCAGAAGGGCTGTGGAGGGAGAGCGAGCGTTTAAAGTGACGGCAGTGTACCATGTGATTCTAGAATACCGTAGTGAGCATCTTTTATTGCTCTCAAGTGCAAAATGAGTGACTTACATTGACGCAGTAACCACAAGAAAGACGCATCTCGAACACTTCCATATTTGTGAAATAGAGAGTAAAACATCACAGCATTGGTGAATGAGGTCTACTAAACCATCGTAGTATTTCCTCATCTGTACCTGTTTGACTTGACCATTTCAGACCTGCGTTTCCCGCCACAGATGGCGCATGTCGCGCGAATAAATGCAGATCAGTGCACTTGTAAAGTACAAAAAAAATTCCTTATACATGTATATATGTATATATATATACATACACATGATTGAATCTCACAAAACGTGTCACTTCTAGGTCATAATTCACTCCAAATAAAAAATAATTATGAACACATTTTGCATAACAAAACTGAAGTTTCTTAGTGTTTGAAAAACCTTACAATTGTTTTTGAAGAATTCTCTTCTGCTCACCAAGGCTGCATTTAATTGATCAAAAATACAGTAAAAACAGTAATATTGTGAAATATTATTACTACTTGAAATAACTGTTTACCATGTGATTATATGTATATTTATTTCTGTGATCAAAGCTGTATTTTCAGCATCATTACTCCAGTCTTCAGTGCCACATGATCCTTCAGAAATCATTCTAATATACTGATTTGCTGCTCAAGAAACATTTCTGATTATTATCAATGTTGAAAACAGATGTGCTGCCCAATATTTTTGTGAAACTGACATACTTTCATTCAAAAGTTTGGAGTAAAAAAAAAAAAAATACTAATAATGCTTTTATTTAGCAATGATGCATTAAATTGATGAAAATTTCATAATGTTAGAAAATATTTCTATTTCAAACAAATACTGTTCTTTTCAACTTTCTATTCATTAAAGAATTGTGAAAAATAAATGTATCATGGTTTCCACAAACATTTTAAGCAGCAAAAACTGTTTTTCGAACATTGATAATAATATGAGCTATTACTAATAACTGAGCATCAATATTGACTGATAATAATTGAGCAGAAAATCAGTATATTAGAGTGATTTCTGAATGATCATGTGACACTGAAGACTGGAGAAATTATGCTGAAAATTCAGCTTTGATCACAGAAATCAATTAAATTAACATTCACATAGAAAACAGTCATTTAAAATTGTAATAATATTTCAAATTTTTCCTCTATTTTTGTTCAAATGAATGCAGCTTTGGTGAGACGGGTGAAAAATCATAAATATTTAGAGTTTGCATGTATAAAACAGGCTTAGATTGGACTATAATAATTTATGTCTTCATATTCAGTAGTGAAATGTGACCTAGACGTGTTTTGGGAGATCAACTCCTGCGTTCTGGCTGCTCGGGTCACATGGGCAGGTCGGTACTGTTGTGTCGTGTTTTCCTGGATGTGCCGTCGTCCCGTGGCTGTGCTTTCTGCAGGCTGGACATGGCGGCGGTGCGCTCGATGTCGATGATGGCGTACAGCTCCGTCCGGCGTGTGGGGGTGGGCGGCAGGGGCGTGGTGGGCGTTTTGGGGGTGTGCGGCCCGCTGGAGTCTGACACTTTGTCCATTTCCACCTCAATGTAGTTGAGCTGGCTGAGCCTGCGGAGGTCGAAGTTAAATACGGTAGGCTGAGTGCTGTGGAGTTTGTGTGCGCTGAGCGGCACCGTGACGTTCTCCGTGTTCACGTAGTTGTGATCGAGGGAGTGGAAGCCGTTCAGAGACGTCGATTTGAGGTCCTCCTCGTCCTCCGCCTCGCTGTTGGGTTTGCGGGTCTCCCAAACGGGCGGTAGCGCCGGCAGGTTCTCGTAGTTGAGCAGCGCGGTCCGCCGCTGGGCTGAGTTGTTAGCGTTGTGAGCGTCTGGGAGCGGAACAGGAGGTCTGTTGCGTCTCGCTCCGGATCCGCCGTTAAGAGTCTCGTGTGGCGTCTCCTTGCGCTCGTCGCTGTCGTAGCCCGTGTCGCAGTCTGTGCCGCCGTTTACAGTTTTTGCGGGAGAAGCGGCGTCAGTACTTAGGCCCACTGCTCCCATGTTTTGCTCACCCAGCTCTCCCTGTGTCTCCTTGAGCAGCATCTGTCTCTGTACAGGCGTAGGGCCTAAAACAAACATCACGGCCTCCGGCTCCAGAAGCACACGTGGCTCCAGCTCATTGGGCGACGCTGGGGCTGCGCTCTCTGGATTGGACGCCCGGCGCTCTAGAGGGGTGTGGCCAGCGCCACAACGGGTCTCCTCTTGTAGACCCGTTGTGTTGACGTAAGTGTGCACCTGCACAGACATCGGCCATCAAAAACAGAAAAAGATGTACTAGAGTTTTATGGTTTCTTATGAAATATGATAATGAAATCGAATATGAAATCTGCTGCCAAAATGGCATTAAATTAGCCACACTCCAATCAATCAATAATAAATTCATATTATACTTAATACTTAAAATATAAAAAAAAACCTTTACTACTGAAATACAAAAAACGTAATACTTAAAATATACATATAAAATATACAATCATTTATTTTTCTAAATATTTATTATTATAAAATATAAAACAATAACAATTATATTAGTTTTATATTTTTTTTAATTCATGTGTGTGTGAACAAACACACACACACACACACACACACACACAGAGAATGCGTCTATATATAATATTATATTGTTAATGTTTTATATCTTTATTTTTAAATATGAATATAAATATTTGAATATATATATATATATATACACACACACACACACACACACATTTATAAAATATATAATACTTAAATATTTTTTTAATGACAATAAAACATGATCAATTATTTTTTTAAATATCTTAATGTTATTTATTTGTTTACATTCATTCATTCATACATAAATTTATACATATACAAATTCATAAAATATAAATATATTAAAAAGATTATAATTGATAATGTTTTATTACATCATTAGTTATATCATATCATATTAGTTAAGTATTAGCGTGTGTGTTGCGTACCATCTCGTCGTTGAGCAGCAGTGGGTGTGTGGACTCCTCCCCTACTGACGGTAACCGAGTGCTGCCCACTGAAGGGTGACGGCTGGACGGCCGCGAGGAGGCGTCGCCGAATGATGGGTAGCGGCCGATCCCGTTGGCTACCGTAGGGACGGAGTAACCAGAAGCTGCAGAGAGAGCGGTGGAGGGGTCAGTGAGAGCCTCCAGTGAGCGTGAGCACTGGAGTGTGTGTGTGTTCTTACTGGTGGGAGTGTGAGGCGTCACTGGAAGCGCGGGCTCCAGCACTGGCTCCTCTACCACACTGATGCTGTTGTTGTGCATGATGTCCTGCAGCATGTTAAAGATCTCCTCGGCCCGCACACACTTGAATGCAAATATCCCTGAGAGGAGAAGAGTGAAGTATGAATGTGAATGACAACCATATCTGTGTCAAAAACAGTGGATCCCATCAGTGGATCCGTCTATGAGCAGATATATTAGGCATCCGCTGACAGATCCACTGATAGACATGGCTCTCAAACACTGGCGCGTGCTTCAGTGTGAGCCATGCTCGGTCAAGAGCATGAAGTGATAATCATTGTAGCCAATCACAGACATTTCTTTTGAGCACATGAACACAGCGGTCAATCAACGGTGTTTAAGAATCTGCTCAGCAGCGCTCAAATTGTAGCGGGAAATGCTGGTATCATCTCATCTCGTCTCACCGAAGTCGGTACTTTTTGACACCCCTATCTGGTACAGAGTGAGCGAGTCTCACCTTGACCGGTTTGGCAGCGCCGGCCGCTCTCAAAGGAGAAGAGGTTGGAGTCATAGCCATAGCGACGCAGGCAGAGGTAGGGCCACTTCACAGCGTCTCGTTTGCGTGTGTGCAGAATCAGCTCTTCCTCCGTCAACTCCATCACACCCGAGCCCAGCTCATTACCGTCATCATCCACGTTTATCACCTACACACACACACACACACACATCAGCATCTGCACACCTCTGAACACAGCTTAAAAGAGATGGTATGAATTTTTAAAAATAATTTTTGTCAGACACATACACGACCAGTCAAAACTTTAGACTACATTTTTGTTCTTGAGCTAAAAGTCTGTTGATTCTACTTAAATGCCTTAATTTCTTAAGACAAAACTGTATACACACACAAACACACACACACAGTGTGTGTGTGAATATAAATATATATTTTTATATTACTGAATGATAAATCATTATTCATATTATAAATATAATTAATCTAATATGAAACAAAAATTACAAGTTTATATATATATATATTTTATATTATTAAATGTTAAATCATTTATTAGTTTGAAATAATATAATCTACTAATATAATCTAGCTTCTACTTAAATGTTTATTACATTCTGTTTAAATTCTACTTATATAAAATACACAAAATGTATATAACTGATTGTGGAACGTCGTTTTAAATCTTTTTATATATTTTAAATCAGTGGCTGTCAACTCCAGTCCTCGGGACTCACTGCTCTGCACGTTTTTATGTCTCCCTGATTTAATGCACCTGATTCAGATCATCAGCTCATTAAGAGAGAGATCCATGAACTGAACCCAGCGTGTCAAACAAGAGACATACAAAATGTGCTGAGCACTGGGTCCTGAGGACTGGAGTTGAGAACCTCTGTTTTAAATAATTATATTGATTACATGATAAACTATTTTTTATTATAATTCTATAAAATATATTATATAATTTAGATATAATAATAAAAAATATAATATATAATTATTTTGTTTTTTTTTAAAGAAAAGATTGAGTTTTGAGGGTTTTTACTACATAATTCCCATATTTCAAGTTATTATTATTATTTCTAAGTTCCACATTTTATGATGACTTGTCTAAACTTAAAACGTTTGCCTGCAGTTTTTTGCCTGCACTTTTAATAGCACTTAATAATGTGTTAGGCCAGAGATATGAGAACTTCTGTCTCTCTTCACTGCAGTCTGTGTGACAGACAGACAGCATTAGATCGAGAGATGCTCACCTTGAATTTGTTGTGATGGTTGTCAGGGATGATCTCTTTATCGGGACAGCTACAGCAGCTCCCCATGGTGCCTTTAACACACCATCGGACCCCTGCACAAAAGATATGAGGGATGACAATATGGAAGAAACAAATGAGATGGGGAAGTACAGAGGAGAGAAAGTAACACTTCAGAAACATCAGACAGTCGTGTGTTTGCTAGGCTGTTTATTTAGAGATTGATATCATCTTAAAGCCAAAAAATCCACCCAGCCCTATCCGTGCCCCATTTCTTTAGATGTGTGTTTGCTCTGATGGTCCAGCAGAGAGCGCTGCAGTGCTCACCTACATCCAGCCATCAATGATTCTGCTCGTCTCGACACAGGCATGCGTCACAGATCAACATCACACCTCCAGCGGGACAGAGAGCCACTTCCTGTGGACCAAAACACACACAAAACAAACTTAGAGACTCATTTTGTTGCATATTTTAAACCACGTTTCCACTGAATAGATGAGAAATTATATAAATATATATCTATATCTATATATCAGAATATTAGAATGAGCTTTATTGGCCAAGTATGTTTACACATACAAGGAATTTGTTGTAGTGACAGAAGCTCCACAGTGCAACAGAAAGACAGTAACAGGACAGGACACAGGTAATAAAAACAAAATAACAAAAAATAGCCAATAACCAATGTACAAAGAAAAAAAAAAACACAATATATGGTCCCACTTTATATTAGGTGGCCTTAACTACTATGCACTTACATTTAAATTAATCATTTGATGCAATGCACTTATTGTGTACATACATGTTTTTACATTGTACTTAAATTTTTAAAAATACCATTATGTAGTTACATCTGTAATTAATTTCTGTAATTACATTTATAATTAAACTGTTGACCCATCCCTTACACCTTAAGCCACCCTTAAACCTACCCATACCACCAAACCTGTCCCTAACCTTACCTGTATCCCACCTCAATAGCAGCAAAAGTGTTTTGCAAGACAATATGGCCACAATAAGTACATTGTACTTATTTTATGTTAGTACATAGTAGTTAAGGCCACCTAATATAAAGTGTGACCCAATATATAATATAGACAACTATGTATGTACAGGTCAATAAAAGTGGCCTTTTATTGTGGCCAGCCTAAGGCTCACCTGTGCAATAATAATGCTGTCTAATCAGCATCTTGATATGCTACACCTGTGAGGTGGATGGATTATCTCGGCAAAGGAGAAGTGCTCACTAACACAGATTTAGACAGATTTGTGAACAATATTTGAGAGAAATAGGCCTTTTGTGTACATAGAAAAAGTCTTAGATCTTTGAGTTCAGCTCATGAAAAATGGGGGTAAAAACAAAAGTGTTGCGTTTATAATTTTGTTCAGTGTAATTAGGCTCGCATGGTTCATCAGATGCGTTTCTTGGGAGGTTTTCACTTATGAAATGTTGCATTCAAAAACTGCTGGACTAAATGCAATTCCATCTTTAAAAAATGCCTAAAAAGCCATAATCAGTGATGAAAAATTGCTCCGATATACCAAAACTAGGGTTGTAACGGTATGAGATTTTCACGGTATGATAATAGTCTCAGAAAATATCACGGTTTCACGGTATATATTAAACAATAATTCTTATCAGTAACAATGACTCTTAAAAGAATAATAACAAGTTATTTGAGTGTACAAATCCTTTATTGCAACAAACTTGAAATCATTTTAATGAAAGTAAGCCTCCCTTCTGAGGAAAAAAGTTTTTTTTTTTTAGACTAAAAAAAATTACAAAATAAAGCCATAAGCCTTATGTATATCTATATCACACTTTAACATTTTAATTAATGTTTTAAAATGAAAATTTAACAACTTTTATTTTTGGCAAAGTGCTGCACAACAGAGGTATTCTAGGTTAAAACATAGACAAACATGATATTCCTTAAAAATAATGTTTAAATAAATTAATTATTATAAAGAATATTATTATTGTTGTCATAACATTTAAGTACATTGTACAATGCTAATTTATTTCTGTCAGGACTTCAAGTTAAATTGAACTTATTTTGACGGGTTGTAGCAGATCTTTGAGTTTAGTGTATCTGACAATGGTTTTTCTCAAATAAAACTGGTTTTCTCTCAGAGCAGCTCATGTTTATGTAGACGCTGAAAACACCATGAGTGTCATGCATGCATACTTCAGTTTGTAGTAGATAAAACGGCGCCACTCATATCTACTTTTGATTTATCCATCCATCAGACTGCGCGTTTTAAGTGACAACCTCGCTAACGTTATACTGTAAATCCCATGTTCACGACTGCACCGGGATTCCCTCTGCATCACGGAAATTATACGGCCTTATAACGTGTTATAAATGCGGCATACCTTTATCTGCACGGAGGGATGTGTCCGCGAATATGAGCAAACATGTTGGATGTATTGCCTGCTTTTGCAGCCACTTTGCGTCCAAATTTTTTGCAAATTGTTTTCGTCCTCAAGGACAACTCCACGTTCGTGTTTTTTTTTTTTATATCCAAAGTATTCCCATACTGCAAATTTAAACTTTTTTGGCGGGGGATGGAGATTAGATACAATCTCTCTCTCTGTTATTTCAGCAGAGTGAAGCAGCCGAAATAAATTGCATTATTATATATTTTTTTTTTTTCATTAATTTTTTTTAAAACCATAGATATGCAAATGTTTACGTGTACATTCAAACCACGATAGACCTTCATACCGGTATATAGTTACAACCCTAACCAAAACTACTAGTATTCCTGTCTAAGTTAATGTTTAGCATAAAAAACATGCCTGTTGTGGCTCAACCTTTATTTTGAATAGCAGCAAAAATGGCAACAGATGATGTTAAATATGAATCTGCAGCATGACCTGCAGCTCAGTTCATTATGGCCACTCTTGAGGATGAAACGTGAATAATTCATGAGCTCCAGTAAAGCTGCTCTAGTTTACAGCTCATCTTCCTGCAGGAAACAAACTCTCAGATATCAGACGTTACACATGCTAAAAATGATTTACTACACCACACACACGCTGGACAGCATGTTACACATCACTCCTCCTTTAAGTGAAATGATCAGTTAGCAGCAGCGCTCCGTTTGTATTCTATATTTAATGAGTGAAGGATGTAGGGCGCAGCGTGGAGGGAATTTCACAGGAAATGTGTCCAACCTGTGCAGGTATGAGGTCATGTGACCACAGCCCACATCCTGCTCGCATTCCATCAGTTTAACATTCATCAACCAGAACAACTCATGCAAAAATTATGTTCACTTGTTCAAATCAGAACTTTCAAAGCCATCAGCCATGTGTGAAGCTGCACAACTGACAATGAGATTTTAAGTGAATAACATTCAGGCAATACATTTCATTCAAAGCTATTAGTGGAAAAAAAGCACACACATTGTATGAACTACTT
Source organism: Barbus barbus (assembly GCF_936440315.1). Classification (NCBI taxonomy): domain Eukaryota; kingdom Metazoa; phylum Chordata; class Actinopteri; order Cypriniformes; family Cyprinidae; genus Barbus; species Barbus barbus. Next base: position 24,824,635 of record NC_136717.1, on the reverse strand, counting down.
TTGTAATGGTATAAATATTTCATAAATATATTTTAATTATATAACATTTTATATATACACACATACACTCTACACATTATTTTATATTTTATTTTATGCATTATACAGTTAATAAATATTATTGCTATACATTTAAAGATGTATTTTTTAAGTTAAATTTTGCGTGTATTTAATATTTTATAAATATATTTTGAATTATTTTATTTAAATTTAGTGTGTGTGTGTATATATATATATATATATATCTTTTAAAGGGGTCATCAGATGCCCATTTTCCCCAAGTTGATATGATTTAGGATCTTACTGAAAAGTCTATAACATACTAAAAATGTATCAATGGTAGTGTAAAAAACACCCTTTTTACCCTGTCAAAATCAGCTCTGTTTTCAGCAAGCTGTTTTTTTAGTCCATGTTGCTTTAAATGCTAATGAGCTCTGCTGCCGCTGCCCCTGCCCCTCTCTTCCATGGGGTGACGAGCAGACTGTAAACTTCAGCCGTGAAACTGGCTAACTGGCACATTATTAAGAAAGGCGATTTGCAAAGATTTATAAAAAACCCTTGTACTCACTGCTTCTGTAGCTGAGGCTGGATCACGAATGATTTGCGCGAACAGACGCATTTAGGCAGATCGGGGATTGGCTCATTCACTTCAAAACGAAAGTAACGTTAATCCACTGCATCTTCAGCAGCTCAGATGTCAGGAGTAAATGACGACTGCTTTATTCATTATTACATCCAACAACAAAACACTTCCATCGCTTAAACGGAGACATCTTGTCTTCCCCTGCACCGGAGGCGGACAGCTCTCAGCTCACTCAGGGCGGGTCTAAGGTAAGACGACTTGTCAATCAACTATCGTGGGTGGAGCCTTCGCAGAACTACGTCAGTTTTTTTATCAGTATAGGATGGATGTGTACACACACGTCCAACACAAATTTGTTCAAACAACTTAAAGTGAATTTAGCATCCGATTACCCCTTTAAAATAAATATTTTATAAATATTTCAAACATATATATATATATATATACTAGTGCTGGGCAACGATTAATCGCGATTAATCGCATCCAAAATAAAAGTTTGTGTGTATATAATATATGTATGTGTACTGTGTATATTTATTATGTATATGTAAATATACACACATTCATGTATATATTTAAGAAAAAAATAGATTGTTTATATTAAATATATATATATATATAATATAAATTATATGAATATAATTATATACATGTAAATATTTTCTAAATATATACTGTATGTGTGTGTATTTATATATACATAATAAATATACACAGTACACACATATATATTATTTACACAGAAACTTTTATTTTGGTTGTGATTAATCGCGATTAACTGTTGCCCAGCACTAATATATACATATATATATATATATATATATATATATATATATATATATATATATATATATATATACACACACACACACACGCGTATTTATTTTATACATAATACAATTATTAAATATTAATACTATATATTTAAAATTGTTATTTTTGTTTAATATTTATTAATGTTTATTAAATGTATATGTATGCATTTTGAAAAATATACAAATAATATAAAATAATAGTTCAGGATGTGAGCTCAGAATACATTTAATAACGATTAATTTAATAAAATATGTGTGCACTGCATGAGCAGCTCACGTTTGAAATTAAGTTTGAAATAATTTTTTGTATTAATCTTGTAATATTTTTATTTTTCTTTAATACCCAATTATTTTACAGTGAAATATCACAATAGAAATATTTCTTATTTTAATATTTTTATTGGAGAATATTTACAATGGAAATACTTAAGTCTTTATACTTCAACATTTCATTAATTCAGTGTGTTATTTGCCATTTCTTTGTAATTGTTTGTGAAATTTACTAGCAATTCCTGAGTGAAAATTCAGGTTAGATTGATAATGAAATTAACTCAAAACACCCAGGACAAAGTCATCAAACGCATGAGGTCAGAGCGCAGACCGTCATCTCAGCCGGATTAGCAGCGATCAGTCAGCGGCTCACAGAGATTCACTCATTCCTACTGCATGTTTGGGCAATTATCACCCCACGTAACGAGGACGGTCATGACAAGCCTTCAATACCCCGCTAAACCATGAGCCTGAGTCATATTACAGCAGCAATCTCAGCTCACAAATGTTACGCGGCAGAAGACGAGCCGCAGCTTTGAGAGCTCATTATCACGGCGCTACCTTTACCTGTCTGAGTGTTTGAACATACAGGTTTGCTTGCAAATATGTTTGTTGCTGAATGCAACCAATGAGGATCACACAATGGAAAGATGTTGAGTTGTTTGTTTATTCTCACTGTTTAAACTGCAAGCAAACTCAACTAAAGCATGAGCTCTTATGCCGTGATGCTAGAAACATACTCACTGAATCGACATATTAATGCAGATGTTCTTCAAATGTTAACAAAATCAAAATCATAATCATTTGGTTTCAATATATTTGGTTTATATCAAGTAATACTTTGATCATAAAAGCCTAAATCAATTATTATTAGGGATGCACGATTAATTGAAATAAACCCAGCATTGCTTTATAACTTAGAGCGCAAAATATTTATTTTTAAGTAAATATTTGCGCTGCATGTTTCAGAGTGAAGCACTGTTGTTTTACACATGAGCAGCTCATTATATTTGTACTTTAAAATAAAATTATTATTTTTCTTAAATACTAAATTTTCTATTTTAGTGAAATTTTACAATATAAATTTTTGGTATTTCCATTCAGTAATAACAACAATACGTATAATAAATTATATGAATTTTATTATTAATAATAATTTTTCATTTTATTATTATTAAATAAATATTTGCACTACATACTCATGATGTTTGAAAATGAAGAAATTAAGACTAAATTAGTATTGTATATTTTGCATTTAAATGTAAATGAGTTTCTGTATTAATATTGTAATATTTTTATTTAATATTCAGTTATTTTACACTGAAACATCACAATAGAACTGTCTTATTTTAATATTTTTATTTTAAGTAATAGTAGCATTAAAATAATAATATAAAATATAATAATTAGTAATAACAATAATAATACTTTTTTTCTCTTCACCTTATTATTATTGTTTTATAGTCATATTGCTATGTAATCTCAAAATTTAAGACCAAATTGTGCAGCCCTACAAATAAGCACAGCAAACCTGGAGATTATTTTTCGTTTTAAATTGCAATTAAAAATTTCCCTAAATCGTGCATTAGTCAATGTTTTAAGACCAATCAAGAAAAGCAGGCACATTTAGCATGAAGGGCGAGGGGTCACGAGACATACTACATAGTCGACAAGATGGACGACGAGTCAAACACTTTCACTGAAAACACAGGGGAAGTGCTGTGGGTAGGATTGCACTCCTCTGACTTCATCACCCTCAAACCCACACACACCCTATACTCGTGTGTGTGTGTGTGTTGAAAGCGTTCAATGACTAAAGCCACTGTGTCTCTCCCCCGCACAATGTTCACATTCCATGGGGCACAGGGTGTGGAAAATGAGGTAGATTTTTTCGTCCGCAAAAATGCCTTTCTATCTGTCTGTCTGTCTTGATGTGGGACTCACCCACTCCTCCTTCACTGCTGCTGCAGAGGCTTGTCACACGCCGGCCAATCTGTGACTCACTGCGTTTGCATTCTGGGAATGGTGTGGGGTCACTGGAGCACTCGAGTCTTATTCTGCATTCGTAAAGAATTCTAATAGTATAAACAGCACGCTGGAAAGAATGAGTCAGGAGACGCTCTTAGCCAGCACTTTAGAGCTCGTATTAGCAGCCGTGTGAAGCAGTCGCATGCAGTTTGCTTCAGCGTCTTGCCAATTTGCTCGTTACTCGCGGTCCATCGCATAAATTAATACGTACAGCTCTGACAGGTAACTGAACTGTAGCTTCTTTATTATTTACAGCTTCACAAATTCCAGCATAACTACATCTATTTATATCTGCTGAATAAATAAAAGGGCATTCAGAAGAAAAAAATGAGGCTACATAACTATTCTGCAGAGAAAAGACTGGCTTTTAGTGTCTAGGCCGCATGTGCTGGTTTCCAGGGTGTTGCTTTCTGGTTCAAAGTTATGCTGAGTGGTTTTTACCATGTTTCGAGACATCAAAATCAAATAATCAAATCAAATCTGTGATTGAATTAAATAAATATATGCACTGCATTTTTCAGAGTGAAGCGTGGCTGTGTGTTCATTTACACGCAAGCAGCTCATAAGTGTCTCGGTTCCCATCCCGGTCCATACTACTTCACACACGATTCCCAAATGTGTAATTACTAGAAACGTTAATAAACTGGCTGTTGTCAACAACAGAAAATCTTTAAGGACTCCCTGTGATGTTTTAATTATTTATTTTAATTTATTTATTTTATTTCCAAATAATAGCTCCATGGTTTGACATTTGAAAAAAGAAATTAAGATATTAGTATTAGCATATAATAACTATTTCTAATGAAATACAAATTTTTTATTTAAATTATATTACAATAACAACACAATTTCTTTTGTATTTAAATTTTTTGTATCTTTATTTCATTCTTTATCCATTATATTTTATTTAATATTTATTTATATTATTTAATATTTAGTAGTATATTAGTAATTATATATTAGTATTTTAATTTTAGTTATATTTTAAAGTAAAATATATGCTATGTGTGAGTGTAACTATATATACACATAATAAATATACACAGTACACACACACATTATGTAAATTAAAAGTTTTATTTTGGATGTGATTAATTGCAATTAATCGTTTGACAGCACTAGTTGTGTTGTAAAATGATTTTTTTAAATACTCTATATTTTAACATTGCAGAACAATAAAAAAAACCTAAAACAATTTTTGTTTTTGCTAAATTGTGCAGCTCTAAAAAACATTATTAGACATTAATATCTAATAAAAATATTATTGGGGCTAAATTGTGCAGCTTTAAAAAAACCTGGAAACTTGAAAATAATCAATCACATTTTTGGTCTCAATCAATAAACAAATATTATGAATATTATTATTAGTCATATTAATTTATAATCGTGAAGCCCTACTTTAAACACTCTAGATCAGAATAACGCATTTACATTGTATATTTGGCAGATGCATTAATCCAAAGCGACTTTGCATTCAAGGTATGCATTTTATCAGTCCCTGGGAATCGAACCCATGATCGTAGTGTTGCTAGCACTGCGCTCTGCCATTGGAGCTGCAGGAATGCATTAGCGTGGCGCAGGGATGTGCTGTGAGAGTCATGAGTGCAGGATTAGCATGAACTAACCCCACACCTCTGAACACGCATTCCAGCCCTGGGAAAAACATGGCCCAGTAAAATACACATACACTCCTTCCCTTCACACTGGAATGTAAACAGCATTTAACGCTGTCTTTCTTGGGCTTTCTGGTTTGGAAAAATAGGATGCAGAAATCAGTGGCGGCTGCTGGTCTTTCAAAGAGGGGAAGCTCATTTTCGGCCTACATCATAAAAATTGTCCATTTAGTTATACGTAAATTCTGCCATCGTGTGCAGTTTGCTAGCTGGCTAGTTCACCGCCTGGCCTACTGTATGAATGAATGAACAAACGATGTAAAAACATATTAAACTCGATGGAGGAAATGTGGGAATTAGGTTACACTGAAACAAGGAATGTGGTGTATAATTGTGTGAAATGTATAATGAAAATTGGCCAGCAATTTCGCCAAGCAAATATCAAGAAATAGTTGCAGCAGTTTGTCTTTTGACTACACTTGCAAAGTCCACTATGGGACTGAGCTCGAATCAGTGTTGCCAACTTGATGGAAAGTAGCTAAAGCCAGTTTGAGAAGTCGCTAAATGTCGCCAGATGACGTCATGCGCTAATTAGCATATCGCGTCATATTGCCTTTTACATTTGTTTGTCTCTCTGTGCTCATACTGTATTTAGATGTAGCCAAATTCTCAATAAAACTGTTTTCCTTTATATATTTTACTGTTTATGTTGTCAGTCAACGGGATAAATATGAAATAGTGACTGAAACGCAGCCCTTTAAGAATACATAACCAGCTCTCCCTCCCAAGAAGTTAGTCTGCACAAAAATCCTAATTTATTATGGAGCCGTCGTCTGATGAAATCAAATAATACACACAAGATAAGACAAGACAATTCCTGTGCTGTGGTTTCGGCTATAAATTAGATGCATGAAAAATTAGAGAAGCAACATAATATCTATTTGAACTGAACGCGCTGCTCCTCTCAGCCGCTCTCACAGAACAGAGAAAGAGGTGCGTGCGCGCTGACCTCGCGCCGTTGCGGCAGTACCAGCGATCACAGAGACTCACTAAGGTTTGTCAAAGAAGTCGCTAGATTTGTCGCTAGTCTCTTTTGGGGGAAAAGGTCGCTAGGGTGGTCTGAAAAGTCGCTAAGTTGGCAACACTGGCTCGAATAGCTTCAGCATCAGCGACTTTTTATAGGACACAATCGCTGTCAATCAAAAGGAGATGCAGTCTTTCAACAAACCCTCCAATCATGACGCAGAAGCCCGGAGTCCAGCCCCGCCCACTCCTCCATTCACCCCCAGAGACGCTGAGCGTCCGGGGGCGGGACATAATCGCAGCATTTATCCAATGACCGTCTAGTTTTGAAGCACTGAAAAAAACTGTTCAAAGCAGCCCCATTGAAGTCAATGGACGCTGGGCTTCAACAGGCAAATACACTGATGCTACGGGAATATATGAGAAGGAAATGGAGTCACCTGCTATATGTAGCTGATTCTGAACGAACTCATCTCTGAGATGAACGTGTTCTAACGCATTTTTAATCAATAAAATGTTAACACAATAGTACATATTTGACCATAATTTTTTTGACATTATAGGGGAAGCCGAGCTTCCCTTGCAGTCTTAAAGAAATCCCCACTGCCAGAAATGTATGCTTGCTTTAAAGCGTCTGTTCCCGAAGGAGAGCTATAGATATGACAGACAGCTCGTCTCCAACTGGCAATGAATAAGCGCCACGGGCGCGCCCACTCATTAGGACAGAGATTTATTACTACTTTAATGGCTCTGACAGCAAAACCGTCCAGACAGGCATTACACGATGCTGACTGAGAGTAAAAGAGCTGCAGCTCTCACTCAAAACACAGGATAAATCAGATCTATTGATCACAGACTCGTGACAGACTCAGAAATGTGATACATGACTTTCTAAGGTTCTAAATGATCAAAACTCTGCTCTGTTGCACACAATCTACTCAATGGCTTCTGTCGTCTGATTGATAGTTTAGAGTTTTTTTTTATCAAGTCTAAGGTTTAGTGTTATTATACAAATGTCCACCTTCAGCTGGTGCTTCACGTGTCTTCTGGCTGTCAAATCTTGACTGATTTTTATCAAGTAAGCATCAGAATAACTTTAATAAAATTTCCAGATGAACACTTAATTGACTGAAGCAGCTCGGCTTTACTTGATTCTACAACAGTGCGTCTCAAATCTGATGATCAGGATATTTTGAGGAGTATTTGTTTCCAGAAGCTTCACTTTCACTGTTGCTCAATGGAGGAATGATCTTCCCAAGCCTCCAAAACATCTGAGGAGTGTTTATTTCTTTTTTTGGATTGCATTATATTTTTGGATCATTTCAATCTCATCTTACTAAGGCATATTATTGCAGATTTGACCACTGATTTTTAAATCATGTTATGCAAGTATCTGCTATACTGTTATCTCGTTGATTTACATGACAAGCATCAGAATTTGATCATATAAATATCAGCATCTGCACCAAATTGCATATTTTTTGCTCAGTTTAGAGTCTCTGAATAAAACTGAGCTGTTTTTACGTCATATTCTTGCTATATCCGACTATATGAGCCATAAACGCCTGATGGATCAAATATGATACGCAACAAAAGTACATATGCAAACAGTTTATTTGTCTAAAGGTCCAATAAACTGTTTTATTTAAAAATAAATAAATACATATAATACATAGAGAGAGAGAGAGAGAGAGAGAGAGAGAGAGACATCAAAGTGATGAGTCCAATCAAAATCTACTATTTTGGTGCAAATTAACCTAACTAGAAGCCATTCGGTTTGACAGATTACAACATGAACATGTGCTCAACCTCAAAAGCATCAATATAAAAGAAAACACAACCCCCAACAACACTTAATATGAGTTACACAACCCGTCTGTAAAAGCAGCTGAAGCATACTAAACCAACAAGACTTTTTCCTGGTAAAAAAATCTGCAGTTGTGCTGTTAGTGTGTGTAAGAGCAGCTGTGAGTGTGTGTGGGACGGGTGGGAGGTAGAGAGCTCTTCACCAGTGTGTACACTAATATTGTGCTCTCCTGGCATACGAGTGAGAGAGAGGCAACCCAGCGCTCCCAGTATGGCCAGCTGGTGAACGCTGAGCGACTCGCATACTTCAAACCAGCTCCAGAGTTTACTTTAACTCCCACCAGAAACACAGAGAAAGAGAGACGGCGTGTCAGAGCTGGGGAGGAATTTAGCAGATTATTCTTTTAACTCTACTAACTCTGGTGAGAGGGAAAAAAAAGGAGTGTAAATGGACACTTTACTACTAGGCAGAAATATTTACAATATCTGAGTATTCAGAATGGTTCATGTGTATCATTTATTGTATATATTTTATGCTGATTAAAAAAATAATAATTATGAATAAAAAATTGTTACTAGAAATAAAATTATTAGGGCTGCCCCCTAATAGTCGACTAATCGTTAAATTTTTTTTAAAAATTTTATTAGGTCGCTGAAAGCTGAACAGTAGCTCACTGCAGCTCAGATGAAGGCACCGGTGCGCTTGCTCTTAAAATAATATTTTTGGTCATACAGATAAAAGTAATACATCTTTCAAATCTGTAAAGACTCTGTTTATTTGTGTGCACTCACAATACCACGCTTTTGTAAAATAATGAAAGCAAACATGCGCTTTCTGACATCTCGGCCTGTGAACTTGAGCACGAAACTCAGTGTATATCTTTGCCTTACAGACATTAAAAATATATCTATACAGACTGAAATGTCTACTTTCAAACAAACCAATTCAAATGGAAAACAAATATTGTCAGATTATGTAATCCGTATGAAACACGTATACAGGTCTACTGCGGAGATGAAGAGTCAGTGTCGCCGACTTCATCTCTTAAACCGAAAACAAAGAAAGCACTTGTTTATCAGTGAATTATTAAAATGTAAATGCAGTCTCCTTACTGTTTTTCCCTGACACATTCATAATCATTACTTGGCAAGCTTTATGCATGTGCTTGAGCGCTTATTAGATGTAGGCAATTAAAGGCTATGATTTAAATGATTTATTAATAAATGTGCGATAAGTCGACTAATGCTTAAAATGCAAGTCATCCAGAAAAATCCTTAGTCGAGGACAGCCCTAGAAATGATAAGTGTTCCATTAAAAATAACGATTGTCATATTAAAAAAATTATATTAATAACAATAAATCAAATATAATAATAAAATCAAATATAACTAACCAAGGCATCCCATCTCCTTTATTGTAATGTTAATGTCACAAAAACCATTTCAGGTCATATTTCACCCTAAAATAAAATTGTGCATTAAAATAAATAACCTTATATTAAGATCATCAGTTCATTTATTTAGTTTGTTGAATGTAATTAAATCTAATATAGAAACAAATATATACTGTGCATAAATAGAAACCTATTCTAAGACTACTACATTTTTATGTTTTGTTGCATCCTGACATTCTTGTTATTAAAATTTAAACAAATGATTAATTTGTGCACTGCAGTAATGAATTTGAAAAAAAAAAAAGTGAACAAAAAAAATGTATGCAAAAATATTTCTTATGACTTTGGGGTGAAATATGAAGTGGGCATGTTCTTGAAACCTTTGGCAAATTTCATCCTATAAACAGTGTAAATAAATCTAAAACAGGTTTCCAATATAGGGCTATGATGAAATCGTGGAGCCTCCAGTGAAACTGAAATAGTGGCTATTAGCTCTTCACATAGAGTCAGGTCCATAAATATTGGGACATCGACACAATTCTAAAATGTTTGGCTCTATACACCACCACAATGGACTTCAAATTAAACGAACAAGGTGTGCTTTAACTGCAGGCTGTCAGCTTTAATTTGAGGGTATTTACATCCAAATCAGGTGAACGGTGTAGGAATTACAACAGTTTGCATATGTGCCTCCCACTTGTTAAGGGACCAAATGTAATGGGACAACTGACTTCTCAGCTGTTCCATGGCCAGGTGTGTGTTATTCCCTCATTAGCCCAATTACAATGAGCAGATAAAAGTCCAGAGTTAATTTCAAGTGTGCTATTTGCATTTGGAATCTGTTGCTGTCAACTGTCAAGATGAGATCCAAAGAGCTGTCACTATCAGTGAAGCAAGCCATCATTAGGCTGAAAAAACAAAACAAACCCATCAGAGAGATAGCAAAAACATTAGGAGTGGCCAAAACAACTGTTTGGAACATTCTTAAAAAGAAGGAATGCACCGGTGAGCTCAGCAACACCAAAAGACCCGGAAGACCACGGAAAACAACTGTGGTGGATGACCGAAGAATTCTTTCCCTGGTGAGGAAAACACCCTTCACAACAGTTGGCCAGATCAAGAACACTCTCCAGGAGGTAGGTGTATGTGTGTCAAAGTCAACAATCAAGAGAAGACTTCACCAGAGTGAATACAGAGGGTTCACCACAAGATGTAAAGATGTAAAGCCTCAAAAACAGGAAGGCCAGATTAGAGTTTGCCAAACGACATCTAAAAGAACATTCACAGTTCTGGAACAACATCCTATGGACAGATGAGACCAAGATCAACTTGTACCAGAGTGATGGGAAGAGAAGAGTATGGAGAAGGAAAGGAACTGCTCATGATCCTAAGCATACCACCTCATCAGTGAAGCATGGTGGTGGTAGTGTCATGGCGTGGGCATGTATGGCTGCCAGTGGAACTGGTTCTCTTGTATTTATTGATGATGCGACTGCTGACAAAAGCAGCAGGATGAATTCTGAAGGTGTTTCGGGCAATATTATCTGCTCATATTCAGCCAAATGCTTCAGAACTCACTGGACGGCGCTTCACAGTGCAGATGGACAATGACCCAAAGCATACTGCAAAAGCAACCAAAGAGTTTTTGAAGGGAAAGAAGTGGACTGTTATGCAATGGCCAAGTCAATCACCTGACCTGAATCCGATTGAGCATGCATTTCACTTGCTGAAGACAAAACTGAAGGGAAAATGCCCCAAGAACAAGCAGGAACTGAAGACGGTTGCAGTAGAGGCCTGGCAGAGCATCACCAGGGATGAAACCCAGCGTCTGGTGATGTCTATGCGTTCCAGACTTAAGGCTGTAATTGACTGCAAAGGATTTGCAACCAAGTATTAAAAAGTGAAAGTTTGATTTATGATTATTATTCTGTCCCATTACTTTTAGTCCCTTAACAAGTGGGAGGCACATATGCAAACTCTTGTAATTCCTACACTGTTCACCTGATTTGGATGTAAATACCCTCTAATTAAAGCTGACAGTCTGCAGTTAAAGCACATCTTGTTTGTTTCATTTGAAATCCATTGTGGTGGTGTATAGAGCCAAAAATGTTAGAATTGTGTCGATGTCCCAATATTTATGGACCTGACTGTAGCAAACAAGCTTAAGCTTGTGTGGGAGGCGCAAGATCAGAAAGAGAGCAGCCGACCTCACTGCATGATCCTTCTCAACAGAGGACAAGAGAAGGGGGAGGAGATAGAGAAAGTCCATCTGAAATACAGAAATCAAGCACAGGTCAGCTGAGTCAGTGAGGACACAGAGGCCAGCCGCTGACCCGGGAGAGTAAAGCCTGAGAGTCCAGCGGCGGATCTTAAACTCCCACTCTGACATTCCTTAAAGGGACAGTTCACCCAAAAATCAACATTCGCTCATCATTTACTCTACAAACCTGGGTGACTTATGAAAATGTTTTGAGAACCCCAAACAACACAGACCCCATTGATTTTCATTGTACAAAATAACAATAATAATAATAATAATTAAAAAAGATTAAACGTGTTTCAACATTAATTATTTTGTGTTCCAAAGAAGAAATAGTCACTTCATGGCAGCATTATACTTTAATAAAACTTAACATTAAAACAATTAAATAAATAAATAAGCCAAATATTAATCAAACAAATAAACATTAGCTAAAATAAACCATAAAAATACATTCTGAAATAAATAAAAATTAGCTGAAATAAATGTAAAAATATATTTCAGTTAGTTTTCATGGTTTTATCTAAAATTAAGGTTACTTGATATAATTTTTTTAAATCTGAAATAAAATACTAAAAAACCTACTTTATTTCAGCTTTCATGGTTTTTAACTAAAATTAAAACCATTAAAAAAAATCTCCTTACTTGAAATAAAAAAGGTCTTTAATCTTATATTACTAAACGTTTATTTTAGTTATTTGCCAAGGCAACATTTGTCGTTTTCATTTAGTTTAACTTGAAGTACTAAAATAATTAAATAAAAATGAAATAGAAATTTTTAAAATAAACAAAATTACTAAAACTTTCAGTGTAATTAAAGTGAAATCAAAATACAAAAATAAAATCTAATTCAAAATGGTAAAACAGTAATATATGATACTACTGCACTGAAATGGTCAGCATCAGTTAAAAAAAATTCAATTATTAATAGCAGGAACATTTCCAGACAAATTAGTATTTTCATTAATGCATAATACAATATTAACAAAACAGTTATTTGAGTAAATAACTCTTAAAAGGAGCTCAGCTGTGCTCCTCAAACAAAGACGAGGTCCTTTTCGGATAAAATCACAAACTCAAATCAGACTGAAGGCTAAACGCTGAATAGTTCTGGTTGTCCATCGCGACACTGAATGATTCTGATGATGATTCAGCTCAATTCTTCCAGCATGGCTATTATGACGGAGGAATGAAAGAAAAACTGCCGAGCTGCTGTGACTGTTTTCATAAGAGCAGCAAAGCTATTTCACCAAGCCTCTAAAAAGAACTGGATGGCCTTCAGAACGTTTGCTCTATTATCTGCAATTCAACACGGCCTCAAAATCAACACATTTCACATTACAGTGGAAAAAAAACCTTTCTGAAATTAAACGAGCAAGAACACGATTAGCAGATGATAAAACATGGAGAGAGCCACAACATTACATTCTGAATTTGAAGTTCACCCAAAATTGAAAATTTGCTAAAACATTTACTCACCCTCGGGCCATCCAAGATGAGGATTAATTTTTGTTTCTTCATCAGATTTGGTGAAATGTTGCATTGCATCACTTGTTCACCAATGGATGCTCTGCAGTGAATGGGTGCCGTCAGAATGAGAGTCCAAACAGCTGATAAAAACATCACAATAATCCACAAGCAATCCACACCACTCCAGTCCACCAGTTAATGTCTTGAGAAGACTGTTGCTTATAACTAAAAAAAGCCAAGTGAAAAGCCAAGCTCCTGTTGTCCCTCTTATCAAAATTCACCACATATTTGTTTAGAGCTGTTTTGGCTTGTAAACGGTGCTTGATTTGTGCAGATTTTTCTCCTGATTCAGACCAGCAACTTTTTCACTGGAGGAAGCAATATTATGGATAGAAGACTTGTTTGACCTTAAAAACATCTTAATGATGGATTTGTTCCTTACAAATGCACAGCTTTTGGCTTCACAAGATGTTACTTGATGGTCTGGAGTGGTGTGGATTACTTGTGATGTTTTTATCAGCTGTTTGGACTCTCATTCTGACGGCACCCATTCACAGCAGAGCATCCATTGCTGAACAAGTGATAGAATGCTAACTTTCTCCAGATCTTTTCCAGTTGAAGATACAATCATATAGACACCTTGGATAGCTTTCATTTTGGGTGAACTATTCCTTTAAATGCTTTTTTGAAACTGATAAATGAAGTTTACAAGCAATTTCTTAGTAAAAAGTGATTCTACACCAGTGTGCTTAAAAGAACAGAAACCCAAGCCCTAAGGTTTTAAATGCACAAATGAAAGCAAACCTCACACAATATAAGCACACCAAACTGCATGACATTGAGGGTTTTGCATAAATGTATACTTGTATTAATGCAGACAACTTAATGCATTCAAAGCATCTTATCGCTGATAAGAGTACATGGCGCAAAGTGCGTCAGAGAAACCGTCAAATGCAATCATGGGAAACCATAAAGGCAGCTCTGCTGAGTCACTGGGCAAACAGGAGAAACACAGTCACCCTGTCGGCACACAAACAGATTTGAGGGAGTGTGTGTGTAAACGGACCTGTCTTTACTCTGCTTTTTCCACCTGGATTCTGGCATCCATCAGCATGAGGCGGCATTAGTGCCTTCTGCCAAAGCTTTATCCTGTGGGTGGTGATGCTCTCATCATCACACCCACAGCTCCTTCACTTTGTGCAATCATGACTGTGTCTACTGCCTTGATTCAGGTGTGGTGAGCTACAGTGCACCACACCCATTAGAAAAGAGCCTGATGTGTCCTCCGTTGAGTGGAATATCTCCAGTTCTGAACTTTAAAGCAAATCAATACTTACTCCTACACATGCATGGGTCGACTCTATAACCAAATAAATACCCCACCAGACAATGGGAATCTGCTACTGAATCTGTTCAACGTTTAATCACACAGAAAAAGTGAAGGACACACACAAGTGCTGCATCACTGCTGACCGCTGCTTCCCAGAAACGACACATTGTCAGGCTTCAGGCGAGGTTCTCGGAAACACACAAGCCTCGAGGAGCTCAGAGGATCAATGCTGCTGATGACCATTATGAATCACGCCATGTTAGTTATGATTAGGGCTGGGTATCGAGTTCGATACTTTTTAGGCACCGACCGAATTGCCTCGATACCACCGAGTATTGAAAAACGTCTTGTCGTTCGGTACCAAATTTCGATACCTAAGGGGTTAATCTCATTAACGTCAGTGAGCCAATAAGCCTGCAGCACTAGGTGTGTTTGACTAGAAGTGACGCGGTGCTGATTGATCAGTGTTTGACATCCACGAGAGCGTTTCGAAAGGGTAAGGAGCAGTCTGCTCTCTATATCGCTCAGTTTTGCTTACTTGACACAGACTGAAGCTCGCGTGACATTTCAGCATCTGCCGTCTCACTAAATGAGGACATAAACACATGAACAACAGCTCTAGAACTGCTCTGAGAGTCACTTCATGAGCATTTTACCGTTTGATTTGAGTAAAACTTGCATCATATCATATACACACAGAACTGTAAAGGTATTCCCGGAAACCCATCAAAATAAAAGTTTGGTTTAACTTGGAAGACACTGCGGCAGAAATATATTAATATTGTTCAGCAGAGTGTACATACTGCTACTATTAAAATTATTAAAGCTCTTATTTTTTAATTAATGATCACACAACATTTCTTCCATGTTTTAATTTTAATAGTAAAATACTACAACATAGAATTTAATAACAATAAAACATATTGTGAAAGAAAATAAAACGTCCACTTATGAAAGTGGATAAAGATTTTAAATTTCTTGAAGTCTTTAACAACCTAGAATAAATGAATAGAAATGATGATTCTGTCTGAGCTATGCGTTTTAAAACGAGCACGCACTAGTGTAAACTGAAAACTATTTGAGCTTTATTAAAATTATTTGTACTGATTTATTGTGTTGGCTATATTTTGTTCCTTTGTGCAGTGGCTCAGGAGATGAGTCTTTGAGTCTGTATACATGTCAACAAGCTGAAAAAAATAAAACTAAAGTTTTTTGAGATAATGTAATCTTGTTAAAACTGTTTTCATAAAATTGGTATCGGTATCGAACATTTTTTAACAATACCCAGCCCTAGTTATGATACGTGCTGTATTTAGTCAAATTAAGCATGCACTGCCTTGTTTACATTTCCGAAATACTGATAACATGTGATTTAAGGATGCAAATGTCCGTAAATGTGAATGGAGGGACTCAGTTAAGATGTGTCAGTGATCATAATCAGGCTTATACATTAATAAAAATACTCTTGACGACCCTCTGAAAGTCGAACTAGTGAATTATGTGTTTATATTTAAAAACCAAAAATCTGAAATGCCACAAAATGTAACTTTAGTTAACAAACATGGTAAACCAATCCATCAGACCAGTACTATTTGCCATACAATCACCTTTAAATGCATTTAATGCATTGCAATTAATTGTTTTATATTCACACAAAATTAGATCCTCATCACTTATGATAAATACACAAACTAATTTAACTTTAAGAAATACTGTTTATTGTTCTTATATGAATGAAGCACATTATATTTGTAAGCTTTTATCAGGATGTTTTTCTATAGACTATTTTAACTGAACACACACACACACACCAAAGATGTTTGAACACACCGATGTCATACTTTATTACGTCAGAGGAAAAGCAACTTTTAAACTCCGTGTTTGCACCACAATAACATACCAAACGAAGAAAATATGACATGAAACCCAAAGTCTTCGTTGATTTGAATTATATAATAGTTTGCGAAGCTGCTATGCTAATTACCTAGCAAGCTAACAACTAATCACAGCAGAAAAGATTTGATTTATGAAATATGAGGTAAATGAGTACTTACTATAGTCATATCTCCACTGGCTGAGTTTAATAAGTGGATAATTGTGTAGATGAGCGCAGTAAATGTGAGTTTTTCCAGTCAGATGTGTGAAATCTCTTCACGGGACTCATCGCTCGTATCGAACTCCCTCACAGACACCAAAAACAGCCAAACTTTTCCATCTATCCATGTCTCGCAGTCCAGAAATAGGGGAGAAAGGTGGGAAAACGCTTTGAAATGCTATTCCGATGCTGATTGTGAAGTCTGAACAGTTTTCGCAGCGCTTCCAATGGAAATAAACGTGATATTTTGGTGGAGCAGCAGCAGAAAGTGAAGGCGCTCGAGCAGAATCAATGTAAGCTCGCGCAGCTCCGCTCTCGCTCTCCTCCTCAGGCCCGAGAGAGAGAGAGAGAGAGAGAGAGAGAGAGAGAGAGAGAGAGAGAGAGAGAGAGAGAGAGAGAGAGAGAGAGAGAGAGAGAGAGAGAGAGAGCGAGAGAGAGAGAGAGAGAGAGAGAGAGAGAGAGAGAGAGAGAGAGAGAGAGAGAGAGAGAGAGAGAGAGAGACCTGCCCATTACTACTGCATCCGGGTCGCGTGTGTGTACTGTATGTGAATGAGGTAAAACCGCATAAAACTCATGAGGGATTCAGAGGATTCATAGAGCCACCCTACTGTACATGATGAATATTATTCTGTGCCCGGAAAATTAAAAGAAAGTTGCTTTCAAAATACTAAAACCATGGAAATTGCTTTAACTTTATAAAGGTAGCTTGAAAACTGTGAATCTGTTTTTGCATGCCAAAAAGAAGCAAATCCTGTATCTTAATGTTTTATTGGCACGATATATTATGTGATATACAAAATACTGTCTGTGGATTGAAATATGTGCCTTGTAATCTTTAATATTTTACCCCTTAAAAGCTACTGTTTCCTTGATCAATTATTAATTTGCTGCTGGTGGTGTTGGGTCATATTTGAGTATTTTAATGTCAGAAAAACGGTAAATATTAAGATGTGGTCCCTTGTTGTGTGGTTGTGCTTTAGCAGCCTCTAGTGGAGGCAAAAACTTCAAGCATTTATAAAAAAAATTATGTTAAACTGTTATATATTAAATATTTCTATTTTTGTATTTCTAAAAATATATGGCAAAGGCAAAACATATATATATATATATATATATATATATATATATATATATATATATTATTTATATTGTTATTTTCAATATATATATATATATATATATATATATATAATATTCTAATATTATACATACAGTGTAACATGCATTTTGTATGATCTCTCTTATTTTGTTAAAATTATTAAAATTTTCACAGATTCTGCAAGGAGTTCCCAAACTTTTGCATGCCACTGTACATATGATATTTCATAATGGACTTCAAGGGATAATTTTCTATAAAGCTGCTTGAAACAAAATGTTTAAATAAAATTGGAGTTATCAGACAGTATTTGTAAAAAAAAAAAAAAAGTTTTATTCATACAAAACAAGTCAGTGAGAACTACAAAGAATCAAAAGGCAGTCATGTATTTGCACACATTTTGCTGATCTGGACAATAAGACTGAACAACACATAGTTGTTCAATACTAAATTTATTGTCAAAATTCCAACCAGAAACGTGAATTGATCAGTCCCACTAAATCACGCGTGTTTGTGTTCACCGTCCCGCTACAGGACAGTCGTCTGATGGTGCTGAAGTCCTCAGTGATCCTTCATCTGGTCCTCCTCCTCCAGTCTGCGTATCTCTCCCTTCAGGAAGTTGATGTTTTCTCTGGAGGCTTTTAGTCGCTCCTTCAACTCTGTGATCTCCAGGCTCATCTTCTTCTTCGCCGCTTCCACTTTTTCTCGTGTTCGTATCTCCAGCTCTGCAACTGAACGAATAGTTTGCATGATTAGAACGGCTGTAACTCTCGTATCTATAAAGTACGCTGTCTGATTCACAGTATTTTCACATGCTGTCCAGTAATAGGTGCTGTGAAGGTAAGCGAAGCACTCACACTCGGTCTCGTGTTTGTAAGCACCTAACGTCAGCTGTCTGGTGGTGTTCAGGAGCTGTTGCATCATGGCTGTAGGGTCTTGAAATATCTGCAGAAACACAGATATTAGGCTTTAGGATTGACTGTAGTAATACTGTAACATCATGTTGTGGTGTTCTGTTTGAATTCGCACCATCTCATCATAGAACTCAGACACGACAGTCTTCTTCGGCATTGCGCTGGAGTCTGACTGGAAGAGCTTCAGCAGATGATACAGCGTGACCTGAAGACAAAAACACCACAACATCCAAACATTGCTGTTTTTAGGTAGACTAATGCAGACGGATTCAGACTGGTGCCATTCGATTCAATTTATGCATAACTGTATAGCGCTTTTACAATACAGTGCCATGGAGAAGTTTAGAGAAAAACTGTACTAATAATAGAAATGTACTAATAATAATATTTATATATTTATTCTTTCACACACACACATAAAATAAATATATGTAAATTTGATTCAAATAACAATTTATTAATATAAGTAAATAAAATTATTTAAATAAATAATTTAAAATGTATAAATAATGATACTATATGATAAAAACAGTTCAGTACTATACTGCATTAAAAAAACAGTAATGTAATATAATAACTAAATATTTTCATAATTTAAAGCAATAGAAACCAAATATTTTATATTGCATTTTTTATGCATTACAAATAAATTATTTATTTTTACATATTATGTATTATATTTTGCACAGTTTTAACAGGGCCTTTATACGTCAAAATAGTATATAGCCACCTTTTATATTTTTGGACAGGGGTCCAATGAGGATGATCATGTTTGGGGGTCTGTAGCATCCAAAAAAATAAAAAAAAATACTGCGATTATTTACACACAGAAAAAAATAATTTAATGCCATTTACCGGTCTCTCATTTGGATCGATGAAGAAGATCTTTATGATGATCTCAAACTCTCCCCATCCAGTCTCGGTAATCTCATATGGAGGCTTTGTAACCACTAAAATAATACAAAGAGTGAGTTAAAGTCAGTGAGTGAAATTTGTGATATTACACTATAATATTATAAGATAAACTGCACACCTCTTAAAGGGTTCCCGTAACTTTCATGCAGTTTGAATTGAATTTTTTTGACATAAGCAGACATATCCTGGGAATATCAGTGGGGAAATAACAGAAAAAACAGCACTTTGTTAGTATACTACATATTAAATGTACCATTCATATGCAACAGTTATAATGAAATAAGAGTCAACCTCATTTCTGTAAGGCTTCACATAAACTGTCCACTGATGAGTGTGACCATCGTCTTCTCTTTTCTTGCCAAAATATCGTGCAACGTTTCCAAACACGATAGGTTTCACGATAGTCACTCCCTGGATTACAATAAACACATAAATCCACGATCAACTCTGTTATTGTAAATAAACATTAGCATTAGCATCATGATCGCTAGCGTTAGCTACCTTCACCCGACCCCCCGAATCTGGACCAAATTCAGCCATCCTCTTAAACATAGTACACGAAGAGTCAAGTGTTTTACTCGGATCGGCTTCTACGAAACGAGTACAGTTTCGAACAGAACTGAATTATTGTACGGAACTGCCATTAAGCACAAAATACATGTTTCTCTATGAAGAGAGTAATTAGAGCTGATAGGACTCCGTCTTCAGTTGCGAGTCAAATTTCAAATTAAGAGTCCCAACAAACGTTTACTTGGAAAATGTGTTTCTATTCTGAAACAGTGAGCTATAATATTATTATTGGGCTATAATATCATTATTATAATTAGAACAACAGGTATAAAAGCATGATTAAAATACATTTTTAATAATGATTTTTGACTAGGACAGATTAACAAATTAAAATAATTTAAATGGAACATAATCAGTCAGTTTTGAAGCTACTATTATTTTATATATTAAAAAATATATTAATATAAAGACAATAAAGTGAATCTTAGCACAACGTGACAGGTGAGGGGGGGAAACACCTCAAAATGCCGCTTTATTTTGAAATTGCGTATTGCACGTCAGCACGTCGTCGTCGGGTTTTTTTTTTTTTTGGGCGGGAGTTTCTGGCTTCACGTATCAGCGTCTCTTCTTCACGCGCAGCGCGAGCACTGAGTAGGAGGAGGGAAACAGAAAATGGCGGACGGTGTCGACCACATCGATATTTACGCCGATGTAGAAGAGGAATTTAATGAGGTCAGGTTCACTTTGAGCATCTACACTTCCTGAATGATAAATATTTTACGTGTTGCACGTACAGATTGAAAATAAGCCCACAGAAACACGCAGCGCTTTCTGGAGATTTATTAGGGCGTCTGCTAACTCTAGCAGCTAGCTAGCTAGCTAGCGAGCGGCGTTTGTGTACACGGTAATATTAAGGTTAAGTCAGTTACATATCTTAGTTTTGTTAGTTATCTACATAATAATTGTATTACGTTAGTGTTTGTATTTGTGGCGCGAGACGGAATCCGTTGCGTCGCGTGCGTTCATTGTTTGGTCTCGTGCAGCCACAGCAGGCCGAGCGCGGCGCGCGGTTCAGATCAGTGCTTCTGTTTAATAAATCTGACATTAAACGTGTTCACGAAGTATTATATGCTTTGAAACGTACTTGCAAGTTTCAAAACATATGACTATTGTTCAATAGTGATTTATATAAGATTGTGAAAAAATTGGCCATATAGTTTACTAAAACCATTAGAAAATTGATTACTTGAAATAAAATGTAATTATAAAATTATTTAATTTAATGTAACTTGATTTTCTAAATAACAAACTGAAATAAAGATGCTATACAATTTATAGACTTTTAAAAAACAAACTAGTAAAATGACAAAAAAATTACTAGAACTTTAAAATAAAAACGCAAACCAAAAATATAAAATTAAATAATCAAAATGATGAGCACATCACAAATGTACTGCAACTAAATTATTTTATAAAAATGAAAAATATTTTAGTCAATTTTTTTTCTAAACTAATCAAAATGGCAAACACAACACAATTACTAAAAATAAAATTAAACAAACTAAACATTAAAATTAAAACAGGAAAATAATAGAGAAAAATAAAGCTAATTTATGTAATTTATATGCATTTCTATAAAGAAAAAATAAATAATTTTTTTTAGTTAATAAAAGTGAAGAGCACAACAAAATAACTGAAATGTCAACTAAAATGAAAACCAGAAAAAATGAACTAGTATCTCCGTGATGGCTCATGGTTGAGATGCCTGTCCTGTGAATATTTCTGAAATGTTTTTATCTTTCTGCTTCCACAGGAGTCAGATTATCCTGCTCATGAGCAGATCGACCTGTATGATGTTGTTAACTCACCATCTGCCAACAACGGGGACGCACCTGAGGACCGAGATTACCTGGACAACCTGCCTGCACCGGGAGGATCCGAGGGGAACAAAGGAGCTCCGCCGAACGTAGTCTACACTTACACTGGCAAACGAATCGCTCTGTACATTGGCAATCTCACATGGGTCAGTCTTGTACCATATATAATATTATATTTGTGTGTATATATATATTTATTTATTTATTGCAGGCATAGTATAACTAACATTAGTTTTCCTCTTTGCAGTGGACCACTGATGAAGATTTGACAGATGCTATTCGCTCAGTAGGCATTAATGATGTGCTGGAGATCAAGTTTTTTGAGAATCGAGCAAATGGCCAGTCAAAAGGGTAAGTGAAAAACTGAAACTTGTTTCCTAGGTCTGTGTAAATATTAGGGGTGGGAATCTTTAGTCACCTCGCGTTCCGATTCCAGAACGATTCTTAATCTACTTTTTTTTCCATCTTATTAATTAGTTTACCGACTTGAGAATTGTTAAATCCTTACATTTACATTTCCTTACATAAGTAATTAAGTACTTTTTAAAATAATTACAAATTTTAAAAAATTATTAAAACAGTTGTATGTTAAGAATATAACTTCAAGACATAGAAACAAGTATCAAATAATAAAGAGGAGCATAGAAACATATAACGAACAGAGTTCTTTCAGTATTTAAGATTATCTGAACGTTTTCCATTCAAGAACTGAGAGTGATTTTTCTTCATCTTTACTCTTGTTTTTTACTATGACATTATAGACAGCGGGAGATCTATTAAGCTGCGTTCACACGCAGATCTCTTTTGAAATATAAGTAGTAATGTGGTTTGTCCTGTCTGTTTAATCCCTTAAGACATAACTGGCTGTGTTTACTTTAATTTTGCGTCATAAAACCGTTTGGAGAAGCAAGTACATAAACCACTTACACAGTCGCACACAGCCGCATGTGCGAGCATCTACACAAACAAAGCGCGCGTCAGCATTTGAAATTGAAAGCAGCCTTCTGTTAGTGAGGTTCATATTTTAAATATATAAGTCCACTGCATTCCAAACCACATAAATGATGACTTCGTAAAGCATTTGTAAGGAAAATACCAACGGGCGAGACTGCACACTTCAAGTGTAACATCAAACAAAGCTCGCGTCTCTCTCAGCGCATCCTGTGCAATGAAGCCCGTGAATGGCGTTGTAATTCGCTTCAACCTTTTCGAACTTTATGAAAGATTATTTTACGGAAGGTTTGAGTGGTGTATGTGTGTGAGGAATTGGAAGCAAGCAGAATACAGGTGTTTCTAAAGCAAACTCAGCGTCATCGCACATCTGGTTAAAAACTAAGCTCAGAATTGATTCTGAAATGCTCTTTTTTTTTTTTTTACATTTTATTTATTTTTTCTTCTCCCACCCCTAGTAAATATACAGATCAACCCTGTTGTGATGCTCAGTTACATGGGTTTTATAGAGATCAGCCTCAAACATTTCCTCTCTGTTCTCCACAGGTTTGCTCTGGTCTGCGTGGGTTCAGACTCCTCGTCCAGGAAGATGATGGACCTGCTTTCCAAACGGGAGCTGCACGGACAAAACCCGATCGTCACTCCTTGCAACAAACAGTCGCTCAGCCAGTTTGAGATGCAGTCGCGAAAAAGTGAGACACCAATTCACAGAAAAATCAACACATCTACTGATTGAACAGAGCTTATACCCCCTTTCCACCAGCAGAATCCAGGTGCTAGTTCAGAGCCAGTGCTATTGCCGGTTCTTAGTTGGTTTGACTGGCGAGCCCTTTAAGAAACGGTTGCTTTTCCACAGGCTACAGAGCCAGGTCTTATGTCACTGAATACATTTCATGTTTCGTTTCACTAGCACAGCCGCGGCAGCGCCAAACACAACAGACTTATTTGAGTGCATCGGCGCCACACAGAACGATCGATCGGCACACAACACACAAAAGCACCGCGAGAGCGATCCAAAAGCAAAGCTGTCTCCCGCAGCACCCTGATGCCTCGCACCGACCGATCCGCGCAGCGCCGATCCATCCCGAACAAGCCTAAACAAACTATCAACAATGGCGGACGTTGCGTTGCTATTGATATTCATGACTTTGCGAACCTACATCGGCATCCAAATATGGCAAATCCAACGCGTTCGTGTTTAGCTGCTATTACAAATATGGCGGTCCAAAGTTTCTGTTGTCTTGTTGGTCATGGTAACCCAGCCCCTGACGCAAGCGGTTCTTCCTTCTAGCCCAGCAATGTTTTGGTGCTACTTACGAACCGCTTTTCCTGGTTCGGAGCTGGTGCTTTGGGTATCGAAAGACAAAGAACTGGTTTGAAACTAGGCTCTGGCTCTGAACCAGCACTGGAACTGCCATGGTGGAAAAGGGGTATCAGTGAACTTGCCGCTGTGTTTGCACTGCATTTGTTTTATGGTCAGTTTTTGCCCAAGGCACGCAGTCCGGACAAATGTCCGGAGAAGGGAAAGCTGGACCTCCAGGCTCAGGATCTCGCAGCGGCTTCCCTCTTGGTAAGAATCGAGGGCGATTTCCCACCCCACCTGGCCCAGGAGGAGACCGCTTTCCTGGACCTGGTGGACCTCCACCACACTTCCCAGGTATGAGTCTCTATATTAGGGCAAGGGCAGAAATTAGCTTTTCTGTAAAGGGTCTATATTTGCTAGGGGTGTGCTCAAAATATCGATTCTTAGATGCATACCGATATAATAAAAAAAAGATAGTATCAATATTCTAGCCCTTAGTATCGATACTCCGCCCAGCCATTAGGGGGCGCAGCGGCGCCCGCGAGTTTCAAAAAAACTCATGGAAAATGTTAAAGCAAGATGTAGCATTTAAAGGTGCCATAGAATGAAAAACTGTCTTTACCCTGGCATATTTAAATAATAACAGGTCTGTACATGGAAATGACATACAGTGAGCCTCAAACACCATAGTTTCCTCCTTCATATGTAAATCTCGTGATTAAAAAAGACCACTGAAAAACAGGCGAATCAGAACATAACACCGACTGTGACGCAACAGTCGGGATCACTACGCCCCCAACATTTGCATAAACCCGCCCTTGTTCTAAGCCGGCCGAACCATCAGAAGCTCTGCAGGTATTGTAAATAAACAAGCGCGGACAACAGCGAAAATAACAAAATAAATGTTATGTTCCAGGCCGTGCAGGGGGTGTGAAGTGCAGGGATGGGTTGGTGTCTGTATTCAGAAAGGCACAGAAAGCAAATAACGTGAGCCACTAAAGGGACATGGTTAGCTCCTTGCTAGCGGTAGCCTGTTACAGTACATAAGATTTCACTCTCAGTAAGGAGAGATGAGGATGATGGCGAATGACTTACAGATCCTGAGCACCACTGACAAGCATCTGATCTTGTGAAATGTGTGGTAAGTACTGTTGCTCCATAATGTAAACATAGTTTGTGCGATCGCGTCTCTTGAAAGTGAAACTATAACGCGATCGATGGATCGTTCAAAAGCAGTTTCAATGCCTCGCATATTAATAACGGCTCCCTGATGCCCGCGTTTTATATACAGTATAATTACCCGACGATATAACTGCGAGAGAAAGTATTTAAATATATATTTTCCTCCCTGTGCTTCCTTCTTGCTGATGAGCCGTACTGTGAAACAGCCAATCAGAGCAGAGCTCAACATTGAGCCGTACTGTGAAACAGCCAATCAGAGCAGAGCTCATTATTATTCATGACCCTGCCAAATAAGCCAATAACAGACCGTTTCATTCTAGGGAGAAATCCTAGGGTTGTAAATGGACATGTAAAATCGTTTCTGGAGATTTTTTGCCCTTACCTAAGACACATACCTTCTGTGTAGATATCAGAAAACAATTTAAAATACTGTATCAATGCATTCTATGGCACCTTTAAGTGATTTCATAGTGAAATATGTTATGGCAGTACATGGTGTCACAAAAAATAATTATAAGAAGATTTAATAAGAAGTTAAGAATAATAATAAGAAGATTTTGTGCTTGTGTGAGCTCAGACTGTACCCTTGGAAAGTTAAATGTTGACTTGTGGTAATTTCCAGATTAATACAATTTGTGTATTATTGTATATGCTTATTTTGTTTACTAGGATGAGAGTTGCTGAAATCGCGTTTGGTCTCGTACTGTATCGTGTATCTTGTCAGTGTGTGCACTTGCTTGGCCATTTGTAGTTGATAAACAGGAAAGTGGGTTCAAGCGCCAGCAGAAGGCAGTGTAATGAAGTGGTCTTTAAGAGAAGCAGTCTATCAGCGGAAGTTTAAAATCAGCTCGTAAGTGTATTTACTTGTCTCAGTGTTTAGCGCATTTGCCGTTGCTAGGAAACGCTTATTTTGTTTACTAGGATGAGAGTTGCTGAAATCGCGTTTGGTCTCGTACTGTATCGTGTATCTTGTCAGTGTGTGCACTTGCTTGGCCATTTGTAGTTGATAAACAGGAAAGTGGGTCCAGCTGAATTGAAATGATCATTTGTTGGTTTGGTATAATAAAGGTTATTATACCGCGGCAGCGGTCGCGGCAGTCGTCGTGTGAAGCCCTCTTAGTGTAAAGACCATCGACTCTACCGTGCGACTCCACCGGGCAGGGACACCGGCAAGGGATAGTAGTAGCTTTTTATTTAATTTTTTCATTGATATGTTTATTATTGAAATGTTGTTGTTATATGCATGTGTTAATTTTATTTAATTTCTTTATTTTCTTAAATATGTGGGTAGATAGTATTTATAGAGTTGTAACTTTTTAGTTTTAGTTACTTTTTCTTATTTGTAAGTCGCTTTGGACAAAAGCGTCTGCTAAATGACAAAAGTAAAGTAAAGTAAAGTAAGTAAGTGTACAATTAATCAGAGCACTTAAAGTTGCAAATATTTAAGCAAAATGCACTTTGTTATAATGCACTTTTGTCTTCATTAAATTGAAGAAAAATGCAGAGTTCTGTTTGAGTAAATGTGTTCAGCATTAACTAATTGGCTCTGGCCCATGTATTTTTATTGAATCGTATCGAATCGTGTCACATTGTATCAAATCGTATCGAGACAGCTCTGTATCGAGGTACGTATCGAATCGTGACCTGTGTATCGAGGTATGTATCGTATCGCCAGGTTCTCCAAGGTATACAGCCCTAATATTTGCCCCCCTGGATGTAATTTAACAGGTGTATTTTTATTTTTGTATGGTCAATTTTTATAATTACTTTATTAAATGTCTATTTTTTGTTTGTTTTTTGTCATTTTAATTTTCAATTCATTCTAGAGTATTGAAGAATACTATAGACCAATAAGAAATTGATCAACATCCGCAAAAGCTGTCTTTACATTTGCCCAAGGTGGCACCTTTACACAGCAATTGCATAATATTGTGAGATTCATGTCATTTTAAATAGCCTACTAAATATATATATTTTTACCAAATTCTGTTTTAATTTATTTGTTCACTTTTAATGGTTTAATCAAACTTTAATCAAAAAGCATGTCTAATTAATTGAATTCATAATCAACTTTTTTAAATATTTTTATCAATTGCATTATAGTTGCAATTTTTTA
Source organism: Barbus barbus (assembly GCF_936440315.1). Lineage (NCBI taxonomy): Eukaryota > Metazoa > Chordata > Actinopteri > Cypriniformes > Cyprinidae > Barbus > Barbus barbus. The sequence continues at coordinate 24,797,084 of NC_136717.1, read as the reverse complement.
CAAATGCAAAAAAGAATGGATAAAAGTACTTGATGCAACATGAGGAGATCTAAATGTAATGTCATAATCAGCTTTATATTAATCTCGTATTGTGCTTTAATCGTGATGGTTGTAATCTTAGTTTAGTAACTTTAGTTTAATTATGCAGGGTCATTTTTTGCTTCTGTATCTTGACTTTGTGGGGCATTTTAAATTTTTGGTGGTATTTTGCCCTATTTGTGAGGCTCCAAACTGATTTTTGTTATTGAATTGCATTGGGTTTTAAGATGATTAAGCAAATTTTTAGTCCATATAAATATGAAAATACAGTCAAAAATAAATACATTTTGGGAGTCCTCGCATTCATTTTCTACTGCTTTCTTTGATCAATGTAAATTTAAAGTCCCCCTAGGGCTGGACAATAATTCAATATCAATGTATCGCAATATAATTTTTTCCAATAATGGTGATATGATTTTTAAACATTTCTGATATTTCGATATACATTACCAGTGTTTCTCATACATTGATTTATTTGTGGTGTTTGACTTTGTTGAATAAACGAGCACTACACGTTTCAAAATCAAAACGTGTCGCGGGTGTTTTATATGAATGTATCTCTGAAGGGAACCGACTGTCTTCAGAAACGTTTCGATGACATTTTCATTTGATCTGATAGTCTCGTTCATGAGTGGAGCTGCTTTGATTACAGCCTTTCCAGGGAAACCGCTAGTTCTTCCGCTCTCACAGCGCCTCCTGCTGGCAGAGAATCAATTGCATTTTCAAGAATAAGCCCCTGTCAAGCAACATGCTTTTGATGTTGCTCAATTTTATTATTTTTTTCTGCAGCAACTCAGAGCACTATTCATACTCTTTATCCTGGCTGAAGCACGTTTGTTTCAGTCTATAAGAACAATCAGCCTACACTACCAGTCAAAAGTTTTGGAACTGCAAGGTTTTAATGTTTTTAAGTTGTTGTTTTTTTTTTTTAAGAATTCTCATCTGTTCACCAAGCCTACATTTATTTGATCCAAAGTACAGCGAAAACAGTCAAATTTAGAAATTTTTAATTTAAAATTACTTTTTTTTTTTTTTTTTTTTTGAATATATTTTAAAATGTAACTTATTCCTCAAAGCAAGATTTTCAGCATCAACTTCAGTGTCACATGATCCTTCAGAAATCACTCTAATATGCTGATTTGATATTTTTCAGGATTCTTTGAATAGAAAGACTCAAAGATCAGCATTTATCTGAAATAAAAAGCTTTTGTTACATTTATACACTATTCCATTCAAAACCTTGGAGTCAGTATAATTTAATTTTTTTTGGAAATGATAGAAATTTATACTTAGCAAGGATGCTATAAATTCATAAAGTGATAGACATTTATAATGTTACAAAACAATTGTATTTCAGCGATATTCATCAAAGAAACCTGAGAAAATTCTACTTGGCTGTTTTCAACATTTACAATGTTTTTTGAGCAGTATATTAGAATGATTTCTCATGTGACTGTTATTTTAAAAAACAGTTATTTTAAATGGCAAAAATATTTAAATGTTACTGTTTTTGCTGTATTTTGTATCAAATAAATGCAGGGTGAGCAGAAGAGAATTCTTAAAAAAAAAAAATCATACTGTTCAAAAACTTTTGACCGGTAATGTATGTTAGCCTATAGTTTGAAGTTAAAGATATTAATATTAGGTGAGCCTGAGATATTTATTTGACAGTGATTTCACATTTCTTGTTTGTATGAAGGATAAATACAAATAAAAGGTGAACATTATTTATTTGTTTTTATAAAATATAGTTTTATAGGAGGAGGTTTCATAGACTTGGCAAATTTATTTTTCATAAGTTTGTAGGTACAGACATCTGTTGCGGCCATTCTTGGGAGTTTTTATGAGGCTTTTTTAAAATAGTTCATATCGATATCGGAATTATATCGTATCAACCAAAATTAAGAAATATATCGTGATTATAAATTTTGGCCATATCGTCCAGCCTTAAGTCCCCCTGTAGTGAAAATCAAGTTTGTTGTTTATTTGTCTGTGCTGTTAATTTGTTTTTAGACAAACCATGTGCCAATCCATTAATCAACAGTATTGCTGATTATTTTCTCCTTAACTGTAGTTTCCCAAAGGCAGTCCCAGAAGCGCGGTTTGAAACAGCCTTTGGTTTGCTACGTCACAAAATAGCCAATCGTGTCAAGGGATAGATTTCTATCATTAGTATCTCCCTCTCTCCATTTAGACAAATGCGGTGCATGTAGAGATTGCGTGCAAAATATACCAATAGGATTACCAGCACAAAACCAGAAATAAAATGGAGCAAAAAAACATGAAGCCGTGGTTTAATGTAAATTTAGAACAACAGTGTAAAAGTAGCCCGGAGTCAGACCCACCTCTCCCACATCGGCCTCTGCATGTTACGCATTGCTCACGGGCACGACTTGAAGACTCAAATGCAGCCAAGTTTGTGATTCCAAGGTATTTTGAGGACATAACATCATCAAGTAAGCAACTTTAACGAATGTTACAGTGTCCACTGTAGTTGTCTGCTAGTAAAAAAAACAGTTTTGTTATCCATGGATCCCTGGCTGGTGTGACTGAGTGGAGGCAGGGCTACTTTGCATATTCATAGATCCACGTATAGTAAATGAGGCAAGGGTGTAGAGTTACATTCAAGCTATTTTAAGGCATGAGAAATTTTTCACAATTGAAAACATATAATATGTAATTTTAATGATCAAAGATGAGTTTTAAGGGGGGGGAAAATTTACTACATGGGGACTTAAATTTTCAAACTATTCCTTTGCAGGTATGCAAGGCCCGCCGCGTCCTCCCTCAGGCCCACCTGGGCCTCCAGGACCCCCTGGCCCCCCTCCACCTGGACAAGGTCTGCTGCCGCCCCTCGGAGGTCCTCCTAACAGAGGAGACCGTCCTCCTCCACCCGTCATGTTTCCTGGTCAGTTTGGTCAGCCTCCTATGGGACCGATGCCTCCTGGCCCGCCCCCACCTGGATACGGGCCTCCCCCAGGCCCCCTTCCACCTCAGCAGGGTCTGCCCCCTCCAGGACCCTTCCTTCCCCGTCCACCTGGGCCCTTAGGACCCCCGCTTGGCCTCGCACCTCCACCTCACATGCAGGGACCCCCACCTGGAGGTCCACCTCCGGCCCCTCACGTCAACCCTGCCTTCTTCCCGCCGCCTGGAAACAACAACATGCCATCGTCCGACAACAGGGGCCCACCGCCGGGTGAACTGTACGGCCGCCCACCTCCATACGACAGAGACTTCGGCCCTGGCGGCAGGTAATAAACACCTCACCTTCACTGCACTGTAAATCTCACCCGGAACGAGTTGTTAGGTAACGCCAATGGAAACTGAACTGTTTAGATTATATTCTAGGGCTGCACAATTTCAAATTTATATTACTAAATATTTTTTATTATTTATTTATATATATATTTTTAAGCTCCATGTTTGTAGGGCTGTACAGTTTGGCCAAAAATGTAATATACTAATTTACTTATTAATAATAGTAACAATAGTAGTACTAATTTTTGTTATTGCTAAATGAAAATGTAAATTACATTGCACATTTAAAAATCTTAATTCTAATTTTTAATTCTAAATCTTAATTTTTACTGTTTTTACTGAAACATCCAGCACATTAACGATACTTTAAATTGAATATTAACTACTTGCATCAATAGTTATAACTATTATTCTGTATTTTTAAAACATTAATAACATTGTGTTTTAAGTCATCATAAAATAAATTAACTTTTATTGTACAATATTCATTTATTTACTTGGGTAACATGCAGCGCATATTATGTAACAATTATTAATTCTATTTAAAAAAATCTAATTTTAACTTCATATTTTTTATTTAAAAAAAATACTATACAGTTTTATTTACTGTCTTTATTCTGAAGCATGCAATACGTATATTAACTAATACTTAATTTTGTAATTACAAAAAGTACCAGTTATAAAGTATTTACACAAACTATAAAAAATATATGTAATAAAATAATCATATTTTAGAAGAATTACTGTTATTTTTATTTTTTGGGAAACTCTGAAATGCAGCAAACACACTTCATTAAATCTCAGCCTTGGTGATTTGTTACTTACTGTTAACTCCAGAAGTGGATGTTATTAAAGCGTGTGGCCTCAATATGACCCTAAATCTCCTCTCTGGCCTTTCTTCAGTAACTTCAGACCCCCTGTAGTATGTGGCTTTGAGCCCTGGATAAACGAGGGGTTGGTTGATGTGAAAAACTCTGGCCAGCACTTGCACAATACAAGTGATCAAGGGTTAGTGAAGTAACCGTCTGCTGAGACCAGGATCCTGAAGCGGGATCTTCTTTTTATTAGGCTTGTGTGTTGTGAACGCATGGAGTGTGTGCCGACTCTGCAGTGAATTTTAACACATGATGCACTGAAATTAGTTTTAATTTACAATGTGTAAATATTGTTGGTTACTATCATTTCAGTACATCAGTAATTTTAACATGCGCTGTGATTCAGCACTAATGGCTCTCTGTGTGAATTTGGGCCCTGATGCGTTTTTCTTTCTGACTCATGCTTTTATTCTCAATGCATCGGCTTATTCTCTTTTAGGGATATGGATTCGTCTCGCACTCCTCTGAGTGAAGCTGAGTTTGAGGAGATCATGAATCGTAACAGAGCGATATCCAGCAGTGCTATCTCGAGGGCAGTGTCAGACGCAAGTGCAGGTGCGGACACTTACACGCAGCACAAATGTTTGGTTTGGTTTGTCAGGTGGTTATTAAACTCTGTTTTTGCAGCTGATTATGGCAGTGCTATAGAGACTCTGGTGACGGCCATCTCTCTGATCAAGCAGTCAAAGGTTTCTGCTGATGACCGCTGCAAAGTTCTCATCAGCTCACTGCAGGACTGCTTGCATGGAATTGAGTCCAAATCCTATGGCTCTGTATCGAGGTAAAGATCTTGTGAATCCTGACAAGGCGTCATTTCGGCTATATATGTGCGGTTCTGACAGTCGTATAATAATAGAACGCTCTATGAAGTGATGTTGCCATACTAGCCTTTACCTTCTGCTCTAGAGTCTTGTTTGTGTTAAACATGGCAGAAAAACAGTAGGGATAACTGCAGGATCGCGCAATGGGCGGGGCTAAAGGTGCAACGTCGACGCACTCCATGCTAATTGATGTATTTTTATAATCGATAACATTGACGAATTGCTGCAGCCCTAGTATTTTTGTCTTTGCTGTAGGGGATGCATCATTGTTTGCATGAATGAAATGTCTTTTGAGATCACATTTCTGCTGATTTAACCAAAGGAATGAGGGCAGGAAAAAATCTGATTGATAATCCAGATTAAAAAGATGAAGTCCCACCTTGTATATTCTGTTGAATGTTTCAGTTTAAAAGTGCATACAAAATTACTTCATTGCGAAATTTGATGCTTTGCAACACTAAATGGATGTGAAAATAATGCCCCCAAAATTATTTAATGTATTAATGCATTGCAAAATTTAATGCGTGAAAAACTGATGCTTTGCTAAATTATTTGGTGCAATGAAAAAATGGGTGCAAAATTATTTAATGCATTTCAATTTTCATGCTATTAAATAATTTTGCAAACATTATTTTTGGATGCATTTTACATTGCACCAAATTGCTGCAATGCATCAAATAGTTCTGCAACGTATCAAATAATTTAGCTTGTATTGTAATATTGTCATGCATGTGAAATTGATGCAATGCAAAAATAATGCATTCAAAATTACTGTATTAATTTTAAATCCTGTATTGCAAAATTTCACGCTTGTAAAATATTTTCATGAATGCAAATTTATTTGGTGCATTGCAAAATTATTTCATAAATGGAAAAATTATTTGATGCCATGCAAATTTATTTGGTGTGTTGCAAAAGTATTACTTGCGGTTTCATATTCTCTTTGATGCTTTTCGACCTTAAGCAGACGGGAACGGTCCAGGGAGAGGGACCACAGTCGCTCTCGTGAGAAGCATCGCCGCAAGTCTCGCAGCCGAGACCGACACGAGGACTATTACAGAGAGCGCAGTCGTGAGAGGGACCGTCATCGTGAGAGAGACCGTGACCGCGAGAGAGACAGAGAACGTGAGCGGGAGTATCGCCGTTAGTTGGAGAGGAAGGTGTGTATCCAGTTTGTCTCCGTCTCTGTTTTTCTCCCCTCTTCCTTCAGGATTCAAATGTACATGCATCTTATCCTGCAGAGGTCGGGATCACAGGTACGTGATCAGGAAAGGTGAGTCCCTGAACCTATTATGTAATGACAGCTAATATATATATTTATTTATTTATTTATTTTTTTCCATTTACGAATGTAGCGTGATCTGAGCTCCAGCAAGCATAAACTGTCCCACAATTGTGTTGATGATATCACTTTGTCTTTGAAAGGATTTTGTGTATTTCAACATTTTATTTAAAACAATCAAAATGCTTTTGCATTTTAAAATGGAAGTTACTGCACTTATTTGTCCATTTAACTGAGATTTGCTGCTACGTTTGAGACCATGCCAATGTCAAACAACACTTCCCTCCTCATTTTGCATAATAGACTACTTGTTTGGCAAAAAAAGTAAATTCAGCATGAATTTCGTGCCTTTAGAATTGCGATTATGAAATATAAATTCAACCTGTTACCATAAATGTATAGAAAATTGGTTGAAGTTTGATAAGAGAAAATGAATGTATTGAAATGAGCAAAATTGTTTCTCAGGTTGTGCATTGATATTCCTGCAGGCAGATTTGATGTTGATATAATTGTTGTTCTAGTGTTTAGTTCCTTACTAATTTGTTGTGAAAAGCAAATGAATGGAGTTAAATTGATCTACTTTGGCATTTAAAAACATGAAGCTTGTAGTCTGTCAGGTTGAGTTGTCATGGTGTAGGCAAATAATTTTTTTCCATGTGTAAGGTTTAGTCTTGAGCACATCTGTACAGTATAATTTAAGACGACGCATTCTGAATGTCCTCTGTCAGAACAAGCTAAATGTATTTTTACTGTCAAGGGTCATTTTGTGCATCCTAGTATTTCAGTCACATTTGCAGGTTTTTAATAGCTAGTCAAACTTTTCCATCTTTTTCTTATCTGAATTTGACATTTTCTCGGTTCACATAATATCGTTATTCATTTATTTTCCATGTTTAATGTTACACCCTCTTAGATGCTGCAGATGTAGCAGTTCTTCACCATTTTTACTGTTTATGACTTTAAATGTAAAATAAAATAGATCTACAGTGTTAAGTAACACCAATTGTGCTTTTCATTTTATATCATGTCCTTTAATGCTTAATGAATGGAGAAGAACTGCTATATTGCTTTTCCAGAGGTAACGTGAATGTTTTTAGCATTTTTACGTTTTGTTTTATTTTATTTTATTTTATTCTCTTGGTAAACACTCATGTTTGTGGTGATTCAATATGCAACAGATATTTAATAAATTTTCACAATCAGTATTTAAATTAATGCACACACGTCCTCAGTTCAAACCCTGTTGGTCTGATTTAAAGAACTCTTTACTGTCTAACCTGTTGCTCTATGGCTCTGCTGTGTGACGGTGTTCCTACAGACTAAATTTGTACGTTAATGTAAATTTGTATGTAAATGCTGAGGACACTGTAATATCATGTGTGATGCATTGTGAGTGACCCCACATATGCTAGATTTAATGCAAAAAATACAAAACGATTAAACTAAAACTGCAACTCAGGTTTAGCAGATGGTAAATGCACAACTGCATTGTCAGTTTTGTTGAATGTAATTCTGGTAGCCTCCAAATTGTTGTTCTGGCCTCCTATCCAAAAAATTGCCAATTATTCAGGTGTTTTTTTATTTTGTTTTTGTTTTTCTGTGTTTTAACTGTACAACCTATAATTGTAGCAACACCAATCAGGGAAAGTCAGCAATTTGCATTTTGATTTGTTCCGCTGTTATTAATTCAGAAATCATGTTGCACTTTTAATGTTTTTCGCCTAAAGTATGCATCAGGTTAGAGATTTTAAGCACTGCAAACTTAAAATAATTGAAAGCATTTGCTCCATGCGCAGAGTCCTGTTCTATGGTATTTATTTGGATTTTTAGATGTAGTGCCTATCTTGTCAGGAGTTGATCTGCAGAAATGACTGTGTTTCTAGGTTTTTCCTGAAGTAATGGTCCTGATGTGGTATTAATCACACCCCTTTTCATCTTTTCACTATTGTGCTTTATAAGATGCTGGCACAGGATTGGACAAAGTTGTGTTTTTGTGATAATTACAGGTACTAGTAATTGTAATTCCAAACACAAAATACACTGTAACATACATGACGAATTCAGTGCAAGAATTTCCATGTGTTCATGTCTAAATATGTCTTGCTAAATATTTCTGAATGATCTTGCATTTAAATGGGCTGGAATACCTGTGAATGACTAAAGACACAAACTAATGTTTTAATAAGAAATCACATCTTCGGTATGTTTTATTTTGTCCATTTTTTTTTTTTTTTTTGACTAACCGAAAAGTTAGAATAGTCGCTGAATTTTGTCCAACCCTGTGTACTGTAACTCCAGTGTCCACTGAATCGCTAGAATCAAGCGTGGAAGGTTTTTTTTTTTTTTTTTTTTTTTGATTAACTCTTAGAAATGTCATTTCTGTTCAGTAGAAATGATGCATAAAATTGTAAACAGTTGCATCTTAAAAAAAGCTTTTTGCATTGGGGGTGGATCGAATTTAAAATGTGGATTTGATGCTTGTTCTCAGAGGTAAAGTGGACTATACTTTGTGCTTCACAATTTTTGTCAATGGGGGAAATATTAGGAGTTTGTATTTTTCCTATTGTACAGAAAATGCAGGTTAGCATTTCCTGTTTTGTTCAATTGAAGTTGAATAACTACTTAAATGATTAGATTATCGATTCATTGAGAAATTTGGTAAAAACCAACATAAAATGTTGTTTTTAAATGTCTGTACCTTGGCGGTTTACTATGTGGACTTATTGCCCATGATCGACGCATTATTTTGCCAACATGAAATTTGAGTGTTATTTTGACACCTTTTAAATGTGGTGTTCCATTAGATATAGATATGAAGTCTACAAAATGAGCACTGATGAGTGATTTGAAGATCACATCTGCTTATATAATTGATTTTACCAGTGAAATTGATTTTGTGCAGCAAGCAAAAAAAACTCAAAATAATTACTAGTTAACCTTGTTTGAAGCCATAAGAGATCATACATGTTTTACATTGACTGAGACAAACCAATCAACCAAAATGTCAATCAGTATCATCATATAGGGATTTTTCTGCAATTTAAATTGCATATGTCCATAACCTCTTATTCTTCAGATCCAGCTTATGCATGCACTTTTTCTGTACTTCATTGCAGTGGAATTGCAGTTTTTCATCTTCAATATTAAATTTGTTTTAACCTCATCCTGGTCCAAACCTGTATCATTTTGTTTTATTGATCTATTTTACTGAAATGTGGTTTAAAAATACAACACTACCAAATGCATTTCAAATCTCACTCATTCAAATCCTGTGTTGGTAGTACAGATGCTGATTTGTATGGATTTGTTTTGGTTGATTGATTTCTCAATGGGATTAAAAGCCATATATTTTCATATGACTCTACAAATGAATATTTTGCCAGTTGGTCAACTCGTATGAATTCCATCATTTTGATGTTGGGTATTGTGCATTTGAATACTATAAATTTTATCATTGTCATGGACGGGTAATGGACATCAGACATGATTAATTGCTAATGCTGATTTTAAGGAAATGGTTCATTCAAAAATGAAAATTTGCTGAAAATGTGTACACTTAAGCCATCCAGGATGTAGATAAGTTAGTTTGTTCATCAAATTTGTAGAAATGTAGCATCACTTGCTCACCGTTTGATCTTGTGCAGTGAATGGGTGCTGTCAAAATGAGTCCAAACAGCTGATTAAAAACACCACAATAATCCACGCCACTCCAGTCCAGCAATTAATATCTTATGAAGCCAAAAGCTGTGTTCGTAAGGAAGTAACAGTTTGAATGTTTCATTTTAACAGCTAAACTGAGTCCTTAACGCTTCTTCCTAAGATCCATCTGCTACGGTCTTCTCACATCAGAATCCACCTACATATGTTTGGGGTTTTTTTTTTAGACCATTTTTGCTTATCTCTCCTGATTGAGACAAATGACTTTTTCACTGGAGGAAGCAATATTTTGGATAGAGGACTTGTTTGAAGTGAAAATTCTTTACCATGGAATTATTTTCGTTTCACAAGATGTTAATTTCTGGACTGGAGTGGTGTGAATTACTTGTGGATTATTGTGATGTTTTTATCAGCTGTTTGGACTCTCATTCTGACGGCACCCATTCACTGCAGAGGATCCGTTGCTGAGCAAGTGATGGAATGATACATTTCTCCAAACCTGATGAAGAAACCAATTCATCTACATCTGGGATATCAAATTTAGCAAACTTTCATTCCTGGTTGAACTATTACTTTAATGTCCACCAGAGTGAATTTGCCGAGTTGTGGTGTTGAGTACAGCGTTTCATAGTTGTGCATGCCAATGTCTTTATGACTGTGTCGTCTCTTCACACTGTATTTATACACTGAATCCAGGGGCTTATCTCAAATAGTGTTTCTTAATGAGCTGTTGTGAAACTGCTACATTAAAATATTGCTTTAGACCATTACAGTAGTCGTAACGCAACAAATGCCCCTTAGTTTGATGCTGTTGAAAACTGAAAGTTGTTTGCATGCCCGTGTATGTCTGGGACGGTCTGAGCGAGTGTAGATGTAAAGGGGAAAAGCAGCTGTGTGTGTTTCTGGGTTCTGTGCCCCAAAACAAACTGCCACCTTCGTTTTGACACCTTTCAGCTGAACGCAAGAGGAGGAGGAGAGACGTCAGGAGCAACGTGGATTCATCTGACAGCGTCCCGCATCGCACCGTCACGGAGAGCACCGGACTCCGGACACACTCTGCAGCGCTAAAGTAGAGTTCTGTAAAATATTATATACTCCCTCTTAATTCCTGACAGCTTTTATTTTTTACTTTTATTTGGAAGTAGCTGTGTGTTAAAGTCAGTTCAGCGAAAGAGAATTATTTGCCTGCTTGTTCAAAACACAAAACAACTTTCTCACTGCTATAATGTTGTAAATTGTCAGTTAGCTAGATATGTTTTTATAGGATCCTCTCTTTTGGTTTCATGTTTCTTCCCTTTTCCCCTCGTCCATATAATGTTTGTAAATGTCTTTTGCCTTGATTATTAAATTGAATCTGTGTTGTAATAAAGTGTGTACTTGTTGCTTGTTCATACTTGATCTGCTAGTTTAGGTTACTGGGTTAAACATTTAGCCAAGCATTGCTTTTTATTTGTTCAGAATTGCACATTTTTGAAACTTGTCGTACTTGGATATCAGGATAATTGTTCAAGAACCACATTTCAGGTTGGCATCTTTACTTTCTATAAACACTGTGCCATTGTGCCTTTTCCAATTTTACATCATTTTAAGAGGTTCAATACAATATCGGTTAATTTGTGTAGTTGCTGTTAATTCCTGTTCATATTCCAAATCAATTGGCAATTCATGCAGGGTTAAATTTTCCATAACTTTTTATTGGTTTTCTTGATTGTGATTGGAGCTATACAATTCAAATCTGTGATGACATGCTCAATTTTGTAGTTTTTGTCAAAATCAATCATTTATGGTTGGTGAATGATAGTGCAAAATATTCTGCATTTGTAATGTCTATCTGACGTCGCTGCTGCAGATTGTCAAATCTTCACGTGTGTGTATGTATATATATATATATATATATGTAGGATTTACTGTAATTTGTCTCTCAAAGGGTCTCGTTTCGTTCTGCTATATTTAGAATTTCAAGGATTAGTTCACCCAAAAATGAAAACATGCTGAATATACCCACCCTCAGCTCATTCTTCATCATATTTGGAGAAATTTAGCATCACTTGCTCACCAATGAATCCTCTGCAATGAATGGGTGCCGTCAGAATGAGTCCAAACAGCTGTTTGGACTCTCATTCTGACGGCACCCATTCACTGCAGAGCATCCATTGGTGAGCAAGTGATGGAATGCTACTTTTCTCCAAATCTGATGTAGAAACAAACACTTCTACATTTTGGATGGCCTGAGGGCGAGTAAATTTTAAGGTAAATTTTCATTGTTACTGTTCCTTTAAGCCTTAATGCAAATTTGTTCCACTAATTCATTGTACAGAGTTTCCCGTTTTCATTATGTAGACGGCTTATGGCAGCTGTTTTTGATAGTGATGTAATAACCAGTTTCCCCAATTGCAAGTCTGTACTGTAAGGTTATCTCTGCTTACTGTAAATTCATGCACTTTATTTTGAGACTTTGAAGACTGTTGAGAGATGTACTTCTGGGTATTTGACACGTGACCTGTGCATTGGTCACTTTGCATCTGTTTGAATGAAAGGTTAAGGTTCATGTAAACTCAGTTACTTGAGGCCTGTGGGCGTTTATTGGTGTTTATGATGGTTTATCACTGTAAATAGAGCAAGTTCAATGTTGGAGTAATTCTAGTGGTTCTTCAAACCGCGTCCTCTGCTAGTGAAGTGGATAGACATCGAACAGTTCCTGTTCTCTCAAACATCTGGACTGAGAGGTAAGACCGTTTTGCTTTTCAAATCTTATGGGAATTGGTACACTTGTGCATTTTGTAGTTTTGTTTTTGTTGCCACAGCATTGCAGCATGTATACAGCTCAAGTTTATTCAGGTCTTGCTGTTGCCTGACCTCCTCTGATGAATTTCCTTTTATTGTTCATTGAAATTTGATGTGGCTCAGCCCACAAATATTCATGGTTGATTGTTGGCTACCTGATGTAATATTCAGATTTACTATTACAGAATATTTTTGCTAATCAATAAATTTTTTTTCATACTAATTTGTCTTTTGTTTTGTTCTGTTCGCAGTTGAGAATATAAAGTCCTGTAGACGCAAAAAATTTTTTTTTTTTTTTTTTTTTTTTTTGGTCCAACAGTGATTTTAATGTAGAATAACGATTGCTTCTAGTAATTCTGAGTGAAGTTTTCAGTCAGGCAAATTAAAACTAATTGATTGCCATATATCAGTGTTCAGTGTATTGTACTTGCGTCTGATTGGCCGCATGAGGGCGCCATTGAAACCCTCTAAAAGTCTGACCAGCAGAGGTCATGTTTCTTCGTGAACTGAGGGCCTAGTCCAGAATAATTTGGTGAAACGTTTGAATGAAATCTGATCCCCGGATATGGGTCAGGTATACAATTAGACAGTACAAACCACTATTTAGGTGCTTTGCATTTTCTTTTCAAAACGCTTTAGATGTGAGCCATTTTTCATGAAGCCACTTAAAAAAAAAAAAAAAAAGCTTGTTTTTGTTCAAACAGGTTTTAACTGTATTCTTTCAAATCGTGAGAGGGATGGTTTAGGGAAGTAGTCCTGAGGGTGTAATGAAAATATGGGTGTGAACATTGCTATAATTACACTTTGACTACATACAAGCGTCCATCCTTGCGGGTAATGCACTTCTGACTTACATTTGCTCATTTAGTTCATTATACAGTGATGTGCAGACCAACATATATATTCCCAGGACCTGCAGTAACAGGTCTGTGTAGCAGTGCAGGTGTGTTCCTCTACAATTAAACGTCATCATTCTGAAGCACTGCTTTTCTTTATACGAATGTTACGGTAACATTCCATTGGTTTTAAACAAGAATGTTCCAACTAAAAAGTTTCTTGAACAATGTTAACGTACTTTAAATCATTATTATAGACCATAACATTGAACAAGAGTTCTATTAAAATGAATCTTGGCAGAACGTTCAAATAAAGTCTAGACTAAAGAAAAGTCTCAAGGAGGCCAGTAGTTGGTAGTTTTACATACGGTTAGAATGTAAAATGTGCTTCTCAGCACTTCAAAATACCTTTCTCCATTATATCGGTTAATCATTGCGCTTTATGAATGCCTCTTATGATATACCTACGTTAACATTAAGCAACTTCCCTGCTAACTTTCTCCAAACCTGATAAAGTTATATAGAAATGTTCTGGGAACATTATCTTGTCTTGAATAACGTTAGCACAAAAACCTGTCAACTTTTCTTCTGTTGTTGTTTTAATGTAGCTGGATGTTTTAGAACATTCAAAAGTAACATTCCCTTATACGTTTACAAAATATCAAATGGAATATTCGTATAGGCCTAAACCACGAAGAGTTTTTAATAGGCTAGGTTTCAAAAACTGGATGTTCAGGAAACTGTTAAAAATAACATTTTCATCAACGTTCTTAAAACATATTTCTTAGCTGGGTTTGCAAATTTATCTAATTTGAACAAATGATTAATGGACAAGCTGAGTTATGCGAGGAATAATACTACTCAAGTGTGCTGTTGAGTGCTTGATACATATAAATTATTTAACCTAGGCATCCATCAACGCATTTGGTCTAAACCTTCAATGTGTCTTGTGTTAGAAATGAAGGCCACTTTCGTTTTCTATGGAATTGATTCACGCAGTGGTTTCCGATAGAAAAGCATTAATACCGACCGGTCCTGAATGAGGAAGTGCAAAGCTAAACACGGTTAGTTTTCGTGTAGAAAGTGTATTGAGTGGTACTGTGTGGAGTCACACCCAGCACACACACACACACTCTCTCTCTCTCTCGTGTCTCCATCAGCGCTGCGCCAGAGGCGCGTTCACTGCAGCTCTGTAGAGCGCGCACGCTAGAGAGAGACGCGTTGCTGCGGCTCAGAACATCTTCACTGGCGTGATTCATGATCGAGGTAAGGCGAGATATTCTGCTTTAGGAGCCAAATGCAGCTTCACTTTTAATCCCGGATGTACCGTTATAAGAGAAAACGCGTCGCGGTATGTTGACTCATGCTTGAAGGGAAGAGAATGTGCTCAGTGTGTTTAATCATGTCAGTCTGGATGCGTTCACGTGTGCTTTGAAAACCAATCAAGGGTGTTTGGGATCTGGATTCTTGAAGAGTGAAGGATGTAAAATCTCCCTATCGTCCCGGAGCAGCTCTCAAAGCTCCGGTGTAGTCTACAGGAGGACGCGTTTTCGTTGCGTTCCATTCGCGGTGCGTCATACTGGCGTCATTCACCGCTGCGTTTTATGATCTTGTGTCAAGAAGTACAACTTTGAACATGGAAGCGTTTAGTTGTAGCTGATTTGAAACACCCGCGCGCGTCATCAGCGGTCACTCCGCTGTCACTATATAATCCCAGAGGTCTTTCTTACGGTTTCATGTCACATCAGTGTTTAAGTGTTTAAATGTTCGCTGCTGTGGGTGGCGGGTGAAGCAGAACGCTTCAGTTAAGATGTTCCAGTGTAGCACACATGATTCTTCAACTCTGGAGGTTTGGCGCGATCGAATCATTCTTGCTACATTGTTGCACTTGAGCGTCAATGTTTTCCGGGTTGCTTACATTTCTTCTCAGAATCAAAAGGAAAACCGCTTTTCTCAAATGTGCTTAATCGTTACATGGCAAACAATTATTTAAACAATTTTAGTTCAGTAGTCCCAGCTAACAAAATCTGTTCTACGAACGTCTTGTAAATATTCCCATTAAATTACACAAACGTTATTTCAAAACGTCCAGTTTTTTTTTTCTTCTTGGTCATTTGCACGTTAAGGGAATATTCTGTTGTATTAATTTGCAATTATTTTAGATGTTCTCTGAACATTCAGAAACAAGTAGCAACATTTAAAAAAAAAAAAAAAAAAAAAGTTAGGTTTTGAGAACATTAACTTTGAACAAATGTTATATTAACTAGAAGAACGTTTGTTCATAACCTTGCCAAAACATTCTTTGAACGTTATAGAAATGTTACTTTTGAATATTCTCTGAACATTCTCAAGTCAAGTCTCCATTATATATAGAGCGCATTTTACAGTGCAGATTGTGTCAAAGCAACTTTACAGTATTAAAAAGGGAAATAGTGTTCCGTTCTCTGGCCAGACGAAACCAGCAGTTTAATTCTAGGCTGCAACAAAGTCAGACTGTGCAGAGGACTCATCTGGTTCTTGTGGTCTTGTCCCGATGGCCGTCTAGGTCAGAGGTCTTCAACCCTGTTCCTGGGGACCCACTATGCTGAAGAGATTAGCTACAACCCTAATCAAACACACCCCTCAAGACTGCTTGAAAATTGCAGGCAGGTGTGCTGAAGCAGGTTGGAAATAAACTTTCCAGGAGAGTGGGTCCCTAGGAGCAGGGTTGAAGACCTCTGGTCTAGGTGACGAGTAGCATCTGAAACAAGCAGCAGCATTTTAAAAACGTTAGATGAACATTCAGCCAATGTTTCAGGGGGAAAAAATGTAGCAAAATGTTTTTGTGCTAATGTTTTAAGAACATTATTAACTTTAAACAAATGTTCTATTAATGTAGAGCGTTCTGAGAACATTCCCTGTTAACTTGGGCTTTGGGGTGGACGTGTTTTTGAAAGGTTTTGTCAGAGGTTAATGTACAGTAAATTACTCTAGTAATTAATCATACATAAGTAGATGCCTCAAGGTACATTTGCAGCAGTAGCAACATTAAACGGACTGTTTAATATTCAACAACATACTCTCTCACATGCCACTATATATAGAGAGAGGGAGAGAGAGCTGAAGTACAGTAGAGACATGCCAGCAGAATCGGTCACAGCATGTGCGTAACATTTTGCAACCTTACAGAGCTAAATATTACAGCTGGACTTTGACACTGATACTGCTGTAGACAGACAGACAGACAGGGCCATCTGCAGGCAGATAGTGAGACAGATAGTGTTTATGCAATCTGCCTGTTGCTCATGTCATTTGGAACCAGTTTACAATCAGTGCTGCATGGAGGGAGTTTTTACTGATGCGCTTGTTTTTTGATGAACTGATCTACGTGTGACCTTTAGTTTGATCCATGCGCTCCATGCGATCACACTCCGACAGCGTGGGATCAGTACAAGAGCTGAAGGCGAGGATGTTGAGATTAGCGCTGGTTTGATGAAATAAAAATAAAACTACAATTATAACAAATTAAACTATATAGAGATTTAAAAAAAAAAAGACTGATCAAAACCGAATTAAAAATATTCATATTTTAATAGAATTTACATGATACTGAAATAACACCATTATTTTGTTCCTTCAGTAAATTCAAACCTGGATGGCCTGTAGTTATTAGCCGAGGATGTAAGTCCAGCCCTAATTTTATCATTGAGCTCATGCGGCAGCTTCTATATTTACATTGCACAGTTCTCCTATTCTCTTTTTACTCATAATAGATTTTGTAGTCATTTTAACTGTGTATTTCCCTCTAGACTGGGCTATAATTAAAGTGACTTAGAACTGCTATTTATACAACAGGCCTAATTAGCCAGAACCACGTCTGACAGAAATGCTAGACTAACAATACATTCCTGCCCTATTAAACGGGTGAATGATTGATTGATTTATAGAAAGTAGCCATTCAGTCATTCGTTCATTCAGCTAAATGTTTACTTTTTCTGAAGAAAGTGTGAGTGTTGAGAAGTTAAATCCCTGCTTCAATGTAAGTTTATGGGATTTTTCACCTGCTTTATTATACTTGTCATGAGGATAAAATCACAAGTCAAAACGGTTAAAGTACAAAACTAAAAAAATGCCTGATGAGTAGGTTTTGTTATCATTTTAATGATATAACCTTAGTTTAACAACAACTGCGAGGGATATTTTCACACCACAACTAGTTGTCATAAAAAGAGACGTTCACTGTCACATTATTTAAAAAAAATAATAATTATTAAATTAAATGACAGATATCATTGGTTGATGTCTTTATTTGAATGCTTAGCAAAGCAAGGTATTTTTGTGAGCATCCCATATACAGCATACGCCTCCGTTTCTTGTAGAAAACGTACTTCGTAAAAGTGATGAATGTGCATATTTTCATGTAACACAATAAATCCATAACCTCAAAAACTGCTGCTCACTCTTCTGGATGTGGACCAGTTTCATCTTTCGTGTCTGAAAGTGTTAAAATGCTTCAGGATTGAATGATTTTGACTCGGCTGATGATTTATAAGAACGTATGATTTAGAGTAACCTCAGGACATGGCAGTGTGTTTGTAAGTCAAGTGTTCGTCTGTATCCTCAGGTGAGTGTTTCTCTGTTTGTTTGACTCTCGTGTCTGGAGGCGTCTTGAAGCGCTGCGTTCTCTGATGTGGATCTGTTTACAGTGGATGGGTAAGGGCCACCCTGTGAATCCAGGACGTTGTGCAATTTCCTTTGTTTCTTTTATAGACAGGATTTAGGATCGTTCCAAAACGTACTTTAAGATTAGTCCACGAAAACTAAATTACTGAAGTACTTACTGATTAGTGTACAAAAACAACATTTGACATGCATCATGACCAGTTCACCAAAATGTCATTTTTACACACTTTAAGATTATATAAGCAAATACTTAAACTAATAACATACAGCGACATACAGTCCTCTCCTATGGAAGCATATGTGTAGCTAAATTCAATTTGCAATGTAATATGCAAAAGGACAGTGCAATATGAAAAATGGCAACGGAACACGTGCTATTTTATTTTTTGTCTAAAAATAAGAGTAATAAAATATAAGGTAAGGTAGTAAATAAGTGTAGAATAGCACTGTCTGTCTGCTTATGTGCATCAATCCGAGTGTAAATGGTGAGAGATGTTCAGGCAGGTGAAAAGCGTTTGGTGAATATTGACCTATAGTGCATCCTGTTGCCGAGCTCCGCCTTGATGTAATGATTGACAGCTTGGGGGCGTGCTCGGCTCGGAATGCATTTTCAAATCCACAATGACTTAAACTATATTCATCGCAGGGTATTTAATGAAAATGCAATTGAAACGTCATATATGTAAGTGTCAATGCATTTAAGAAAAATAAAAGACATTTAAATCACCATTTTGCTACCCTTTTGCTGCACCTTTGGCTCAGAATGCATTTTGAAACTCTCATTGCATTTTGCTACAATTATCCCACGGTCTCACGATGAAAATGCAATCCCAAGTGTCCTACCCCTAAGTCTAAATGCATTTAGGAAAAACAGCATTTAAATGATAATTTTGCTACAGTTTTTGCTTGGACATGTTAAACATGTGTAATCAATTTTGGAAATACATTTTCATTTTGCACCAAATGTTGCACATATGAATGGAAAAATGTAAATTTAAATACAGAAATACATTGCCATTTTACATATAGCATTGCCATTTTGCATTACACATTGCAAATTGAATTTAGCTACACATATGTTTCCATACTCTCCTAGGTTCACGAAACTGTCGTCCATAAAATGCGTTGCACAAATTCGAACATCTGGGTTGTGCTGTTGTAAATAATTTTAATGATTCCTAAATGAATGCATCTACTTTCAGAAGGTCAAATAAAGTGCTTTTGCAAAGAAACAGAGCTGCATCGACACTGCAGTTACTGAAACCACGCCGCCTTTCTTTGCGTGAACATTTGGGCGCATTATGCAAATATTTCCACATTGTGATGTAGACATGTGGGGGCATGTTTGAATGAGCCGTTTTAGGGGGGCGTGGCAGAATCTTAACTTTGATATAGAATATCTCTTTGGTTTTGAGACTTTAGTCCTTGCAATTTCAGGAATCTTATTGATGCACAAACAGCTTGTAACACTCCAAAGAGAAAGGAAAACTTGAAATTGCATCATATGACCCCTTTAAGATTAGTGCACAAAATCAATTAAGGTTTATACACAAGAACAACGTTTTACATACTTTGATTAATGCACAAAAACATTTAACATACTTTAATACATGGGATCCTCAAATCTGGCTCACAAGATCTACTTTCCTGTAGAGTTTAGCTCCAACCCTGATCAAACTCACCTACCTGTGATTTTCTGTTGATCCTTAAGACATTGATTAGCATGCTCAGGTGTGTCTGATTAGGGTTAGAGCCAGATTTGAGGATCCCTGCATGAAAACCAAGCTTTACATACTTCAAGGTTAATGCACACAACATTTTTACATTTTCTGAGGAAAATCCAAGTGTTTGTGCATAAGTAAGCTGTTGTGGTTCATTGCTGTGCGGTTGCTGAAGAGTTCTGGGCAGTTTAAATCAGCTGGAATCAGTAATAGCAAACCCCTCTGATAAAGCTGGATTTATTGCGCTTGAATTTAAAGTGTGTTGTTCTAATGAGATGCCATTATTGGCCGTCTCTTCATGTACATGGAGCAGTGAGTGTTGGAGTGATGCATTAGCCAATGATGTTGTTAGCAATCTGCTCCCAGAGGATGTTCAACTGATGTAGGGCAAATCAATGAACCCACACACACACACACACACGCACACACAACCTCTCAATGTCTGTAAAGTGACTAATGGCGGTAAATCAACATGCCTACTATGAGTAGTATTAGTTCATAACCTTTTGAACTAATGAAAAATGAATGTTTGTGTTGAAATTTATTACTTGGTGTATATCAGACTTTAGTCAATCAAATCCATTGCTGCTTTCTGCTTACTTGCGTTTTCCCTCCAAATCCTGGAGCATGATAAAGTTCTAAAACTCTAACAGTCAATCATTTTGTTACATTTAAAAATGTGATTGTTTTGTTCATTATGTGATACATTTGCTAAAATATTGTTTCATTTATTGTGACTTTGATATGTAAAACTTAGAAAAGATTTGTCCAAATTTATTTTTTGATATTATTAACCCCACTTTTTCTCTGCATTTAGAAAAATAAAACAAAAGAATATTATATGAATTTAATTTTCGCTATAGATGACATACATGTAATGCATCATTCTAAACTGCTCAAGAAACATTTCTGATTTTTATCAATGTTGAAAACAGTTTTCAGAGTCAGAGTGCTGCTGAATACATGTGTGGGAAGCTGATGAATAAAAAGCTTGAAAAAAAACATTATTTATCCCCAGTTTCACAGACAAGGCTTAAGCTAGTCCTAAAATGAAAGTCTGTTTCAACTGAAGGAAACTTGCTCTTGACTGATCTTAAAATATATCAGTGCCTTTGTTTTGTCTTAAGAAACACCAGTAATGTTTTTTTTTCTAAGACATGTTTATAAAAATTACTTAAATGTTCTAATTGAACTATGGCCAAATCCTGGCTTAGGCTAAAACCTGTCTGAGAAACCAGGCCTCAGTATCTTTTGACATTATACTGTCACTTTTGATCAATTTAATGCATCCAAGTATTAACATCTTTTCATAAAAACCAAACATCTGAAAGGTGAAGTATCTCAGTAGATCTGAAACCCTCTTCCTGTTTGGGTAGATTGTTTGTGGAGTCATGTTTTTTTTTAACTCCTTTATAACCGCAGATGGGCTGCGCTGAGGTGTTTTTGGCTGGTGAGAGTTATTGTTCGTTGGGCTGCATCGTGTTTGTTTCTTCATTCTTGGAAGCGAGGCTGAAACAGATGCTTATCAGCAGATAATATTGCTCTCGTCCACACTTCCTGTAATTCAAGCCCAAATTAAAGCAGTCTTCTGTTGTGGTGTATTGTATCAGGACTGGGTCAGATCTCAGCTGGAATATGGCTCATGTCTGACACTGCATAATAAATCACTGGTGTAGTTGACGTGTAAGTTATAGCTGTGTTGGTGTGTATTAAGGGCCCACGGGTCACCTGTTTGCTTTCTGGGTGCTGCTAATCCTACTGAGAACTGCTGGAACCAGAACTGAGGACTCCATGTGCTGTAATGGCAACCTGAATCTGTTGCTATGAGACGGACTTTGTATAATGACAAATTTGTATAATGACATGGGTATGACAGAGGTATTACAATATGAAGGTGGTTTATGAGGACACTGCCTATGTCCCCGTAATTCAAAAGGCTTAAAAAACATACTAAATGCACAAAGTCTCCTGTGAGGGCTAAGTTTAGGTGTAGGGTTGGTGTAGGGCAATAGCACACACAGTTTGTTCAGTATAAAAACCATTACGCCTATGGAGAGTCCCCATAAACCACAAAAACCAACATGTGTGTGTGTGTGTGTCAGGATTGAAGAATTGGCTTTCTTTTAAATGCACAAGGTGGATTTCATGCAATATCATAACATTTGATCTGAACAAAAAAATGACATCTGCTTAATATCAATGAAAAATAAAGTGCTTGCAGGATTCCTAAAGAAAACAAAACAATTGTAAAACAATCAAATAAATACAGATGTTAAACATTCTCAGAACTTTTCAACTTGGATTTCACAGGTTTTTCAGTTTGTATTTATGTTCCGCGTGGAATCGCCGAGACCGCGACGCGAGCACCGCCCCAACTGCACACAACGCCCCTGACACGAGAGAAAGCTGCAGCTGCGCAGCGACTCTACCGCCGCGCCCCAAAGACTCTTCAACACAGGACGCGGCGAGCGGCAGAAGCGATGTTGCGCTCACGCCGCGGTCCCGGGGCGGACATTACCACAAAAGCCCAAATGGTGCCACATTTCAGCTTTGTACACCGAAACGAGAGCTGGAACAATTCTTTCATCCTCCATTACTGGCAGCGAACTATATTAACACTAACATTAGTGGAGTGCCCTGATGCTAGTATTTCCTGTCCCTGTTTAAGTTCAATGATGAAGACTAGCGGTAGGGATATGAACTCAAAACGAAACAACTGCCATGAATCTTCTATGATTTTTTTTTATATCAATATTCCGTTTTGGAGAATCGATACAGTATCGCCAAACAAAATATCGCGATACTCACGTGTATCGATATTTTCTTACACCCCTAGAGAGCACCATCACATTCATTCACAGAGGTGTTTATGCTTCTGACCTGCAGCCGCTCGTTCCGGTCAGTCATCTTTTCAGTGTCCCGTGTGATGAGGAGATCACAGAGGACAGATGAGAATATGTCTGAAGCGCAGGCTCGTATCATTGATGTAACCGCTGGCAGAGAATGTAATGAGTCATATATCGCTGCCACAGGGCTTGATTTACTTCAGCCACTGAAAACCAGAGCGACCGGTCCGGAGGAATCAACTCCAGCAGACTGCCATCACTGCTCTCTTCTGCTTCAATTTTTACTTTCTTGATTTGTCATTCCAGTTTTCATTTGTTTTAGTTGAAGCTGCAGTTTCAGTATATGTGACCCTGGAGTATAAAACCAGTCATAAGGGTCAATTTTTAGAAATTGAGATTGATACATCTTGTGAATAAATAATCTTTCCATTGATGTATGGTTTGTTAGGATCGGACAATATTTGGCTGAGATACAACTATTTGAAAATCTGGAATCTGAGGCTGCAAAAAAAATCAAAATATTGAGAAAATCGCCTTTAAATTTGTCTAAATGAAGTTCTTAGCAATGTATATTACTAATCAAAAATTAAGTTTTGAAAAATTTACATGATCTTCACTTGTATCCTAATGATTTTTGGCATAAAAGAAATCAATAATTCTGACCCACAGTGTATTGTTGGCTATTGCTACAAATATACCTGTGCTCCAGGGTCTCACATATGTGTGTATGTACAGTATGTATACACACGCACGTTTAACCTGTATATGCTCTTGCACCGCTCTTGTTTAACCTGTATATGCTCCCACTAAGTCAGATAATGAGGAAGAACCAAATTGCCTATCACAGCTATGCTGATGATACTCAGATTTACCTAGCCTTATCTCCAAATGACTACAGCCCCATTGACTCCCTCTGCCAATGCATTGATGAAATTAACAGTTGGATGTGCCAGAACTTTCTTCAGTTAAACAAGGAGAAAACTGAAATCATTGCATTTGGAAACAAAGATGAAGTTCTCAAGGTGAATGCATACCTTGACTCTAGGGGTCAAACAACGAAAAATCAAGTCAGAAATCTTGGGGTGATTCTGGAGACAGACCTTAGTTTCAGTAGTCATGTCAAAGCAATAACTAAATCAGCATACTATCATCTCCAAAACATTGCAAGAATTAGATGTTT
The DNA here is from genome assembly GCF_936440315.1 of Barbus barbus. Taxonomy (NCBI): domain Eukaryota; kingdom Metazoa; phylum Chordata; class Actinopteri; order Cypriniformes; family Cyprinidae; genus Barbus; species Barbus barbus. The sequence goes on along the minus strand of NC_136717.1, from coordinate 24,773,123 downwards.
TGTCTCCAATCAAGACTTGGAGAAACTTGTTCATGCCTTTATCACCAGCAGGGTGGATTACTGTAATGGTCTCCTCACCGGCCTTCCCAAGAAGACCATTAGACAGCTGCAGCTCATCCAGAACACTGCTGCCAGGATTCTGACTAGAACCAGAAAATCTGAGCATATCACACCAGTCCTCAGGTCCTTACACTGGCTTCCAGTTACATTTAGGATTGATTTTAAAGTACTTTTACTCGTTTATAAGTCACTCAATGGCCTAGGACCTAAATATATTGCTGATATGCTCACTGAATATAAACCAAACAGACCACTCAGATCATTTGGATCGAGTCAGTTAGAAATACCAAGGGTTCACACAAAACAAGGGGAGTCTGCTTTTAGCTATTATGCGGCCCGCAGCTGGAACCAGCTTCCAGAAGAGATCAGATGTGTTAAAACATTAGCTACATTTAAATCAAGACTCAAAACTCACCTGTTTAACTGTGCATTTGAATGAGCACTGTGCTGTATGTCCGAACTGACTGCAATACATTTTATGTATAATCATTTTCTTTAAATTTATTTTAAATCATTTTCTATATCATTTTAAAATTCCTTGTTTTTATTATTCTTATTTCCATGTTTTTATTGATTTTAATGTCTATTTCACTTTCTTTTATGTAAAGCACTTTGAATTACCACTGTGTATGAAATGTGCTATATAAATAAACTTGCCTTGCCAAACTTGCCTATGTAATTCATATTAATAATGTTGTCATTATTATGTGGTTTTATTTATTAAAATATAGTCATATAATATATATATATATATATATATATATATATATATATATATATATATATATATATATATATATATATATATATAATCATTATAATAAGATTCACTATTCATTATTCTTATTAATGTTATGCAATTATGGGTGTGTATAAACATTATATAACCTATTTATAACCTATTATAACCTATTATTTAACGCAGGGGCGCGGCCTAGGGTTGGCTACCCCACTCAAGACTGCAAATTTTGTCTCTCTTTTTTTTTCTTGACAAGAAGTGCATTTCATTTATTCAGTCGCAGAATGTCTTTACGATCACATCAATCAGGAGACGTTTCAGACGCGCGCTTCAACTTCACTTCAGCGTCAAGCGCGAGTCAAACAGTACTGTGCTCGCAGCGCGTGCTCTTCAGTACATGCACAAAGGTGCTGGCGCGCGCATAGCCTGTATCATTTCATATCAAATCAAGAAAGAAACTAGGAGCATGCAATGTCGTGATCAGTTAAGTATGAAGTTACCAAAAAGGTAGATTAAAGCTGCCATAAAACTGTGCATGCATTTAATGCCACCTCAGCACTACAGGACTGCTTCCAGGACACAGACTGGAACATGTTTAAAGAGGCAGCCACCTACAACAACCACACAGACCTGCATGAGTACACTGGAACTGTGACTGCTTACATCAAAAAGTGCACTGATGATGTGACAGTCACCAAGACCATCACCACACGTGCAAACCAGAAGCCATGGATGACAGCAGAGGTTCATGTGCTGCTAAAGACCAGAGATGAAGCATTCAGATCAGGAGATAAAGCAGCCCTCAAAACAGCAAGAGCCAGTCTGTTCTGTGGCATCAAAAATGCAAAACGGTCATATGCTCAAAAAATCAACAACCACTTCACAGACGGCAGAGACACACTGAGCCTGTGGCAAGCCATTCAGACCATCACTGACTACAAGCCCCCGCCACAGGCCTGTGATGAGGACACATCCCTCCCCGATGCACTCAACCTCTTTTATTCATGGTTTGAAATGCAGAATGACACACCTGCACAAAAACTGCCCACACCTCCCAACGACCGGGCGCTCTGTCTGTCTCCAGCCGACATAAGGAAGACCCTATCTAGGATTAACCCACGCAAGGCTGTGGGTCCTGACAACATACCTGGCCGTGTACTGAGAGACTGTTCTGATAGATGTGCTTACAGATATCTTCAACACCTCGCTGAGCCAGGCAGTCGTCCCCACGTGTCTCAAATCCACAACAATCATACCGGTACCAAAGAAATCACCTGTGTCCTGTCTCAATGACTACCGTCCCATAGCACTGACTCCAATCATGATGAAGTGCTTTGAGAGGCTAGTCGTGCACAACATCAAAACCAGCCTCCCCAACACACTCGACCCGCTCCAGTTTGCATACCGTCCAAACTGCTCTACGGACGATGCAATTTCCTCCACCCTTCACCTGGCTCTTACCCACCTAGAAAATAAAGACTCCTATGTTAGAATGTTGTTCATTGACTTCAGCTCGGCATTCAACACAATAATCCCACAACAGCTCATAAATAAACTAAACCTGCTGGGCCTTAACAATTCCCTGTGTAATTGGATCCTGGACTTTCTAACCGGAAGACCTCAGTCAGTCCGTGTCGGCCACAACCCCTCGAGCACTACCACACTGAGCACAGGTGCCCCACAAGGCTGTGTGCTCAGCCCGCTGCTCTTCACACTGCTGACCCACGACTGCACTGCCAAGTTCAGCTCCAACCACATCATCAAGTTTGCTGATGACACAACAGTGGTAGGTCTCATCAGCAACAACGATGAAACGCACTACAGAGAGGAAGTGGCACAGTTGGCTGAATGGTGTGGCACTAACAATCTGTCCCTCAATGTGGAGAAGACAAAGGAGGTTGTGATGGGGGTGCACATCACAGAGGATCTCACCTGGACCACCAACACCATGTCACTCTCCAAAAAGGCACAACAGCGCCTACACTTTCTCCGCCGACTGAAAAGAGCAAGTCTCCCTCCACCCATCCTCACCACATTCTACAGAGGCACCATTGAGAGTGTGCTGACCAGCTGCATCACTGTCTGGTATGGGAACTGCAGTGCTGCTAACCGCAAGACCCTCCAGCGGACAGTGAACACGGCTGCAAAGATCATCGGTGCCCCTCTCCCCTCCATCCTGGACATTTTCCTTACACGATGCTCCAGCAAAACCAACAGCATCGTGAAGGACTTCACCCATCCCTCCCACAGTCTTTTCCAGCTCCTACCATCAGGAAGACGGTACCGGAGCATCAGAGCCCACTCCACCAGACTGCTCAACAGCTTTTTCCCCCAGGCTGTGAGAGCCCTGAACTCAAATCACCCCGCACCCCTCTGAAACCACATGCAAACCCCTATCTCCTGAAACATGGACCACCAGGGGCGTGTCTAGAGCATTTTAAATGGGGGGGGCCAGTCTGGCACACTGCCTTAAAAGAGGGTGGACGGGGGGAGGGGTTGGATACAAGATGTTAATAGGCTTATATTATATAGGCTATTAATTGCACAGTGTGAGATTCATTGGTCCTCACAGAACTTTGTGAGATCGCGATGAACAAAGAGTGACAGCTTTATTGGTTAGGAGCACTCTTTGCGAGCTTTCTAAGCAATCCATTTAAAACGTAGAACTTTGTTTTTTGCCCACACACACGTTGCAAAGTTTTGGGAATGACATCTGCATATTTATGCGGGATTCGCTCTCGAAGTAGCAGCATATTGATAGCAATAGAAGGGACAAAATATGTGAAAATGTGCATTAAGAGAGCACCCCCACTTATTTCAGAAGCAGCCTTAGTGATTATTTCTGGAACCTGGTTGATATGCTTCTATAACTATATACAAAAACAACAAAATACAAATGTACTACATAAAATAATTTAATAAATGCATATTTACAATTTAAGCACTTAACTAAAATAAGTATTAATAACTAGAGAAGGCTAACTATATTCAGCTTGCTTTCATTTAGTGAGAAAAGCCTACTCTTCACTTGAATTAGAAAAAAAAGCTTTTCTGGTCTTCAGTGATGCGAGGATAACGTTTGAGCATACTCACAATATCTGAGTGAGACCCGAGCCAATTCATAAAAGAACAATGTAGATTTAAAAGCACACGTCCAGTTTTGTGCGAGTGAAGGAAATCCGCTTGCGAGTGGAGAGATTCGTGCTCGCGCATTACATGATTGCGTAACATTTTGCGCTCTCGACATTTGTCATTTAGATCACGCTAAAATGCCTAAAATTAATAAAGAAGAGAAGAAAGCGGCCCTAGGCAGCTGCCTACACATGCCAAGATACATCAGATGCAGTTAGAAACTAAAAACAAGCCTATCGCAAGACGCCCAAGCCTATCGCAAGACGATTTAAATCTGTCAGTAGGTTAGTTGTGTATAGGTTTATAGTGTTTTTTAATCAGTTGTATGTCTGTATTTATGTAGCACCGTGGTCCTGCGAGGCACGACGTTTTTTCCACTGTATGTCCCCCACATGTAGCGGAATGACAATAAAGCTCAACTTGAACTTGAACTTGATCTTAATATGTTAAGAAATGGTTTTCCAAACTGTCCCGGAGCAGCCCAGCACTGTCTCCCTCATCTAACACGCTCTAACTCTCTAACTTAGAATTTAGTGTTTGATAACTTTATTCAATTTCTGTATATTTCTGCTGAGGGGCACAGGTAGACAAATATGACATTTATAATGGGTTTATGTGAAGATTGTTTTAAATTCACTTAAATTAGAAGTTATTTTTAAAGTCTAATAAATGTTCAAATTGATAGCTCTTATTTATAATGTAAAGTCGAATGGCTATAGTCAATGGCTAAATATTATGGCAAAAAAAATGTATAGGGAAATTGGTATTAATTGTTATCAGTGATACTGGCCTTCAGTCATAAAAATAAAGATGCCATTAAACAAATATTAAAAATATACTGTCTTTATGTTGTTTGTACATTAATTTGAAGATTGAATGTGAAATTATTGCAATATAAAAGTATATGTAAAAACTTTAATGTTAGGTGGGATTAATCGAGATTAAGCTCAGAAAAATGTGTGATTTAATTAGTTAATTTATTTTAATCGATTGACAGCACACACACACACACACACACACATATATGTAACCTTGTCTTGTTGATTCTTGTAATAGTGGCAGGAGATACTCAGAGAGAATATAAGCTGTATTTTCTCTTTCTTTTCATTGATGAAACTGAGTGAACACATGCAGTGACTCCAGGATAAATGAAACGTTTAGACGCACATACTTGTGCTTTATTTGCCAAGTCAAGCATCGCGGATCTCTAACGATCACTTATGCAAGTGTTAAACAAACAGCTGCAGTAAGTGTTAACGTTCTGTGTGTGTGTGTGTGTGTGTGTGCGTGTGTGGTTACCTTTGTGGGCAGTGAGAAACCGCCTAGCAGCCTTTTGGCAACATATTGCAGTTCCCTCTGAACACCTTTGTAAACAGTAACGAAGAGTGGAGATTACAAAAGTGTCCAGTGAGTCTTCATTAGTGCCCAGGAGTCCGAATGCGTCCTGAGGAAGCAGTGGGCTGTTTTCCCCACTGACAGAGGAAGCTGAGTGTGTTTCAGGTGAATGCGCTCATCCTCTCTCTCTCTCTGTCTCTGTGTCAGTGTTCAGGAGGAGCAGAGCTCGTCTCTCACCGTCATCATGGCCTCGATCTCGGACTGGTACGCTGGGAAGAACGTGCTGATCACCGGAGCCACGGGCTTCATGGGGAAGGTGCTGGTGGAGAAGCTGCTGCGCTCCTGTCCTGACGTCAATGCCCTCTACATCCTCGTCCGGCCCAAAGCCGGTCAGTCCATGTCCGAGCGCGTCCAGGACATGATGAAGTGTAAGGTGAGAGCTCTTGGTGTGATGTGCTTCTCATTACAACTTGGAGAGGAAAATTGGAAAAACATTTTCTGATAACAATTGCAATTGCTGTTGTTATTATTATTTAATTTTATTATGTTTTGGTATTTTAAGTATCAATATGACTTTTAATGCGGTATTTCTCTATAAAATTACATACTGTTATTATTATTTGTAATACATCTCAAAATAATAATAATAGTATAATAATAATATTAATTATTAATATTGTTTTAGCTATTGATGTATATGAAATAATATAGCTATAACGAGAAATATTACTATTGTATTATTAATAATAATAATTGTATTTTGCATTTCAACTGTAAAATTACAGTAGTAATTTTTATATATATATATATATATATATATATTATTTATTTATTATTTATTTATTTTTATTTTTTTTACATAAAATATTATTTTTCTTCATTCCACAGGGAGCTTCTCTTTTGTTGATAAAAGTTGCTTCATAAGCTACAGTTTTGGAAACTTAAATGACATTTATTTAATAAAATCTCAGCGACTGTGATTTGATTAGCCATATGGTGATTTCAGGTTTCCTTTCTATTAATTGAGCAGTTCTTCTTTATCATCAGAATCAGTGTGTTTGGCACACTTTTAAGACATTTGTAACCTTTCTAGAACATTGTACTTGTCTTCATTTCTCGTTTTTCAGACAGAAGCCTGATGCCTGTATTGTGTCTTTGTCATTGGATATCTCAGTCTTTGTAATCGGATGACATCTGATCGTATCCAAACTTCAGTTAACCTCGTGTTGATCCTTAAATAGTTAGTTACGTCAAAGAGTGCAGAACAGTGAATGCATCTGTGTTTGTTCATTTGCGGTCATCAGGGTTTATCACTATTGTTTCCCTGAACTCGATCCTCTGAAACCTGCTGCAGAAGTTCATGCGCTGCTTTCCCTCGGGCGGCAATGGAAAACGCTCTTTGATTGTTGCCATGGAAACCCCACCACAAATGCCATCCATATGAGTTATGATCTGTATTTCCATACGCGTCTGATCGTACTGTAGGTGCGGCTTCATTACTCACATTCATTTAGTTTGAGCAGAACTTTCCAGCAAAGAAACACTTTATTATTTAGCAATTATATATTATTTATATATTGTTAAAATACATAAATAAAAATTAACTATTAAATATATGATCATTATAATAAATATTATCATTATTTAGCAATTACATATTATTTAAAAATATATTATTTATAAAATATGTATGAATAATAAATAACATTATTATTATATCATCATCATCATCAAATGTCATATATTATGCCAGTTGGTATTCAACAGCAATATCCTAGCAAAACGTGTTACATTTTTATTATATTAATAATAATATATTAATGTTTTAATTTAACACATTTTTTCATATTTTTTAGTAATTTGATGTGTGTTTTTGTATACATTTGTGTTTATTTTGTTTATATAGATTTTTTAATATTATTTTTCTCCAGTTTTAGTCAAATTAGTACATCTAGACAACCTAAATATAAATGACAAATGTTGCCTTGGGAACTTTTTTATAGTTTGTTTGGTAACACTTTACAATAAGGTTCATTAGTTAATATTAGTAAACATGCACTAAGAATGAACAATACATCTACAACATTTATTAATCTTAGTTAATGTTAATTTCAGCATTTAGTAATGCATCATTAAAATCACAAGTTGTGTTTGTTGTTAACATTAAAGCACTGTGAACTAACATGAATAAACAATGAACAACTGTATTTCATTAACTAATATTAACAAAGATGAATAAATAGTGCAATAAATGCATTGTTCATTGTTTGTTTTTATTAGTTAATACATTAATGTTAACAAATGACAGGTTATTGTAAAGTGTTACTGTTTGTTTTATTTCACATTTATTTTATTTCTAGTAATTCCTGCTTTATTGTGGTTTTAGTTGAAATCATTATAGTTAATTTAATCTGAGTAATGTTCATGAGCTACATGTAATCTGAGTAATGTTGTGTTGGTTGGGTTTGCTGGTGTTTCAGTAGTTTGATCTGGTCTGTGCCGGACTGATGTGAGATCTGGACTCGAGCCAGAATGAAGCTCATCTGTCGCAGATCAGCATTATGGGTCATTATGGGTCAGACTGACAGATTCTGTCAGCGTTGCGCAAACTCTCTGACCTCTGATATAAACCTCATTACGTGTTGTGTGTGTGTGTGTGTGTGTGTGTGCTTTGTCTGTACTTGTGAGGACCAAATGTCCTGATTAATATTGTAAAATACTTTGATAACGCACTAGTGAGGTATTTGACTGGTCCTCAGTAGTTAGAAAGACTTGTTAATCAGCCAGAAGATGTTGTTGATGTAAATCTAGTGTTCTGCAGATGGTTAGGGTTTGGGTTAGCTGATAGAAAATATCATCATCCTGACAGAAAACCAGTGGAAGTCTATGGAGTGTCCTCACTAAGATAGCCAAGCAAACATGAGTGTGTGTGTGTGTGTGTGTGGGTTATATATGTAAGGAATGCTCAGGCGCTCACACAGGCAGATTTTGTGTGTGTGTGTGTGTGTGTCTGTGTGTGTGTGTGTGTCTGTGTGTGTGTGTGTGTCTGTCTGTGTGTGTGTGTCTGTCTGTGTGTGTGTGTGTGTGTGTGTGTCTGTGTGTGTGTGTGTGTGTGTGTGTCTGTCTGTGTGTGTGTGTGTGTCTGTCTGTGTGTGTGTTTGTGTGTGTGTTTTGGAGAATCTAATATGGGAAGCCATTCAGTCTCAAATAAACATGTCCATTGTTTTGTCATTTAAATGGCCTTTCACCAGAATCTTAAATAATTAAAGAGACAAGCTTTATATAGCTTTTCTAACTTTCAGTTTATAGTAGGTAAATGGGGGAAAAAAATATTATAGGTTAATGAAAAATTATTATGATTAAAAATGAAAATGATCATCTAAAATCTAATTAATACTATATATGATTAGATGATCATTTTCATTTTATTATATATATATATATTATTATATTCTCATCAAAATCAGAGAAAATTAAACAATATATAAATAATATATATAAAACTTATTTTGTGTGTGTGTGTGTGTGTGTGTATGTATATATAAGTAAAAGACGTCCCGCAGGTGAATAATTCAGTTGGTTCTGGCAGGGAATACTGATCTACCTTTGATAAAGCATCAGATCCGCCTTCATTCCCTCTCTAACCTCCGTCCCTCCTTCAGTCTCTCCAGTCAACTGCGCTTCTGCTCTCTGTGTCTTCAAGCGTGTGTGTGTGTGTGTGTGTGTTTATCATTCACCCAAGGCCACGGCGGTGCAGGAACTGAAGGAGTATTGTATCTCTCTCCCACTCACACACAATGGGGGTTTTTGTGCCAGAAGGCCCGGTGGAGACTGGCACAGAGCGACCGCCGTCCCACAATGCACCGTTTGCTCTTTCCACCACAGAGAGAGCAAATGTTTTCAGTGCTGGACCTCGGCAAACCCCTGACCTCAATACAATGAACCTGTGGCATCATTTATCCATGTCACTTCCTTTCTCGTACAGTGCAGCTTTAATTGATGAGTTTGAACTGTTTGAAATAGATCAGCACTTACTATTGAAAATACTATTATAGTTTTTATACATTTTTTAAATTACTTTTTATTTTTATATTTTCAGTTCTTATTTTATACAAACTTACATTAAAATGTATTATTAATTACTTATTAATTACTTGATTATTAATTACTTATTACAATTAATGAATTAATTATTTTAAATAATTCAGATAATTTGTTACTATTTAGGCTTAATTTTATTGAAATTAGAAATTTTATTGCGTCAACTTAAACTTTTAAAAGTAATTTTCTAATGAGCTGTTTTTCATAATATTTATGTTTTAATTAATATTTTATTTAAATTCAGCTTTATTTCTATTAACTTTAAATTGTTTTAGTTTTAATAAACGTTAATGACCCGATGCTGTTTTAACTAGATCAGAAAGTGTTTTTTTAATTATTTATTTACTATTATAGTTGTTTTTAATATTTTGAATGTTTTTATTTTATAGTTTTACTTTTTATTTTTAGTAAATTTATGTACTTTTGCCATTTTTAATCACAATAAAGATTTTAATACTATTATTTAGGTTGTGGTTCTGTTTTAGTTTTTCAGGTAGCAATATAAGCGCTTCAACTTTGTATTTCTCTTAAAAATGTATATATTATTTCAACTTTATTTCTATTAATAAAAATGTATTTAGTTGTTTTAGTTTTAGAATAACCCAGATACTGTTTAAACTAGATAATGATAAATAGTATTATTTTATTTAAATTATTTTATTTTGAGTTTTTATTTAAATTTTATATAATGTTTTTAGTAATTTAGGTGTGTGCTTTTGCCATTTTTTAATCAATAAACTGTTTTTTAGTTCAGTTTTAGTTTTCCAATTTAGTTTTTCACGTAGTGTTTCCATTTTATTTTTTATGTAGCTTTATTTCAATGAGTAGCTGAGTAGTTTTGAAAAGTTGTAGTTTTGATAGCAGTAATAACACTGATGTGCTGTATTCTAGTGTGTGTGTGTGTGTGTGTGTGTGTGAGAGGGCGTTTGCTCTGGCAGCGCTGCAGCAGCATATGGAGTGTGTATGCGGGTGTGTGTTGTGTTTTTGTTGCCCGGTGACACAAACCGCGGCAGGACGTTTGGCTGAAGTGGCTGAGCTCGTTTAATTCATTTACTGCATTTCTGAAAAGCATTCTAGCTCCTCGCGTTCCTCCTGTCTGACGTGGACAGATTCTCCTTCTAGTTTTGTGCGTCTTGACCTTTTAACTGCTTCTCTGTCCTGCATTGACTGAACTCTCTATAAATCTGTGTGTGTGTGTGTTGGCTAGACTGCTCTCATGGCCCATATGTTGTCTGATCTGTCCAGTAATCTGTGTTAATGGCCGTTATGACCACACTTATGTGTTCGGATGATATTATTTAGGGCTTTATTCCTGTAATATTTGCATGTTTGAGTGTGTGGGAAAGGCTCCCCTGATGATTTTTCATATTTAAATTATGCACTTTCATTTGCATTTGAAAATCCTCTGGTTGTAAAAGACAAGATAGTTGCTTTATTGGTGCGCACAAATGTCATATTAGCCAAATCAAAGTTCTGTTATGGTTTCTGAATGGGGTTTATGTGCTCTCTAAATGATTAATTTGTTTTTATTATTGTTTTGCATTTGTTCTTTATTTTGCAAAGGAAATTGTTTTTTATTATGAATTGTATTATTGTTTTATTATTCTAATTATTTACTATTAGTTTAATTTTTTTGAATTTGCTTGTATCCTATAGTTCCAGTTTATATTTTAGTTTGTTTAATTTGAGTAATTGTTTTTAACATTTAAATTTTTTTTAAATATTACTATTTAGATTTTTTTCGGTTCTTTCAGTTTTAGTTTGCCAAACAAAAAATATTTTTCATAGTTTTTTTTTTTTTTTTTGTAAGTAACATTTATTTGATTAATAATTTTGTTTTTATTAAAGTTTATTTTTATTTATATTGTTTTTTGTTTAAATAAAAAAACTATATAAAATATATGTATATCTAGATAAAATATATATATATTTAATTATTAAAAGATACATTTACTTTTGTATAGTTTAATATTCAAAAAATGCCTCGTATAGCAACAGGTGTAAGTGACATTTAGAGATTTCCCAGTAATGGTGCAGGAAAGTGTGTTTCTGTTGAAACAGGAGTGAATGTGTGCTGTACATCTCACACCTTTGACAACATCTTGAATAAACGAACACATTACGAAAGCAAATAAAATGATCTGTGTGTCAACATACAAGTAGACTTTATAACATGCCACGCTCGCCTAGACAGTTTCACAGCGATTCCTGGGAAAAAGTCAGTAAGAACTGGATTGTGACATGTTTTGCAAGCTCTCGTCCTTCAGGAAGGTTTAGATGTGGCGTTTAAACGGTTCAGTTTATTTGCATACTGAATGTGGATTGGTGCTTATTTGCATACTGATTGTTGATTGGTCCTCCTCATTTACACTGATGACTCGAAAACATCCTTTAAGTTCTGATGTGGCATCTAAATGGGCTCTCTAAATAATTACATTTGTTTTTTATTTGTACATGAAATTTGGTTATTTTTTGTTTCTGTTTTTTGTTTTGTATTTCTAAATGTATTGATTCATTTGCATTATTTTTTATTTTTTTAAATTGAAGTTTCTTTAATCATTTCTTATTATTAGTTTTTTTTTTTTTAAGTATTTGACCTGTTTTTGAATAATAATTTGTTTTATGTAATATAAGTTTTCTGTTTGCGTAAATTAAATAAATTTTTATTGATATAGTATTTTATTAAGAATTTTCTTATTTTGTTATTTATTTTTATAAATTAAATTTATTTGATTGTGTATTTTTGTTTTTTTATTAAATTAAGCAAATTAAATTTGTTTAATGTTTGTTTAAATGTTTTTATTATTGTTTTATTTGTTTTTTAATTTGTAAAATTATTATTATTTTTTTTTTAAATGAATGTAATATTTTTGGTTCAACTTTGGTTCTGTCATTTCATTTACGCCTCCAACTTCTTAATTTGTTTTTTTAAATAGTGATTGTCATTTGGTTTTCAAATAATACAGTATTTATTTAATTTTTATGTAACTGCTATGATATAATTTTGAGAATGTAGTACATGACAATTTCATGTTATAGCATTCTTTTATTTATTCGAAATTGAAAGTGATTGGATGAATATTTTCAGTGCGACTATAGCTGTGGTGTTTGATTTACACCTCAGACTTCAATATTATTCCAATGGCATGCAAACACTGTTTCCTTTTGGAAATGCAAATCTCTCTTGGATAAATAAGCATTGAAAAGCGTGACTGGACCGAGAAGCTCAACAGCTGTCAGCATCTGTCCAGCCCTCGCCAGGTGCCTGCTGCTGGGGTTACAGGGGGTCACATGTTACGCAGAACTGATTCTGATTGGCTGAGGCTGCAGGAATGTGCCAACGCTAGACCCTTGGAATTGTGGGTAACAAGTCAGCACATGTGTGTCAGAGAGGATGGCAGTCTCTGTAATCCTCTTTTGATATCAGATTACAGAAATCGCATTCATCAGCTATGTACCGCATCAAACATGCCATGCTGAATGCCTGTGTGCTTAGATATGGTCAAGAAATATCTTATTTATTCACTCTGCAGTTTTCTCCATTACATAAACACTGAAGTCTGTGACATAATATGATGAGATTTGTCATTTGCATCTTGTGGCCAACTGAAAATGATATAATGTTTCTGGAAGGATGAATTCTCACATAAATATGTACGGATCGCATTTTACCACCAAATAAATGAGATGAGAATTGCATTTTATAAAAATAGTATGAAAACGATGCCAGTTTTTAGGAACATGCATTGTAAGGTTACTTTAGGGGCAGTTAAATATTAAGTACATTTGCTTCCCAAATTCCCATTTTTATTTGATCAATGACTATTCTCATGAGGTTTTCTAATATTGCAGTATTTATTTTATTTAAATTTAGCATGATATATGAATACTTCAAAGAATGTAATGAATGAGATTTTCATGTTATTGTCATGTTTTTTTCTTGCAGTATTGCATGTGTTGTATAATCATGACAATTAAGTACATTTATGACCCAAAAATTACCTTTTTATTTATGTATTTATATAATTGTTTATTTTTTCATTCATTCACTCACAATGGTGATGTTGATTAGTTTCCCAAATAATACAGTATGTTTTATTTTATTTTTCTAGTTATTCCAAATTGTGATGTTTCTTAGGTTTTCAAATAATATAGTATTTATTTATATATTTGTTCACTCTCAGTGGTGATGTTCATTAGGTTCCCAAATAATACAGTATGTATTTATTTTTATTTGATTTTGTCCCTTATTTATTCTTGTTCTTCTCAATGGTGATGTTCAATAGGTTTTCAAATAATGCACTATTATTATTGTTTTTATTTTTTATTTTTATAATTGATCTTAATTGTATTTACTACCCAAATGTTTGTTTGTTTGTTGGTGATTCTCATTAGGTTTCCAAATAATTCTGTTAATTTCAATTAGTGTTTATTTCAATTTTAAATTAGTGTAACAGTAACATGCTGCCTTCATGTGTGAGCATGAAGAATGATAATTGTCATGTTTTGTGCTGTTGTGGTGATTCTGCATCGCTGACTTGCTCGTCTGTGTGTGTTTCGCAGCTGTTCGACCGCGTGCGTGAAGATAATCCTGACTTTCATCTGAAGATCATCCCCATCAGCAGCGAGCTCACACAGCCCGGCCTGGCCATCAGTCCGGAGGATGTACAAACACTCAATTCCTGTATCAACATCGTCTTCCACTGCGCCGCCACCATCCGCTTCGACGAGCCCCTGAAGTGAGTGACATGTGAATATGAGAATAACAAGAATGAGAGAGGTAAAACACACACACATACAGTACTTCTGCTGTGTCATGAGTCTCCGGCTGAGGAGCAGATGTTCTCACTGCTGGAGGAACGAGGGATTCATAAGTGAACCGCTGACTCTGGAGCAGGAGCGAGTGAGGGAACGGTTTCATCTCCACACACACACACACACACACCTGTTCACAGCGAGCTCTTGCTTCATTGTCTTAAGGAAAATAAAAACAGCATTAGTGTCCTAATGTGTTTCAAGAATGCAGTCCTCTTACTCTCAGCAGCATCACAGACCAGTATCAATAATATGCTATTATAATTTTTGTATATAAAAAAAATACTATTTAAATTAAAACATTTATAACCATTTATAAAAAAGTATTTTTGTTTTCATATGTTTATTTAAAGTTTAAGTAATATGGTGTATTTTTTGTCATTATTTTTAAATACTACTAAAAAGTTTAATAATTTATTTTATCATTTTTAATTTTATATATATATATATATATATATATATATATATATATATATATATATATATATATATATATATATATATATATATATATATATTCATTTATTTTTTAAATATCTATATATTTTTGGTCTATGCCAAATTGTAGTAATAAATCATTTGTTACTATTATCTTGTTACTTTTTCCCAGTCATTACAGTACTGTGCTGTTAGATGTATTACATATGTGTTTTTATTGGGGGTTTTCATTTAATCCATTTTTATTATTAATGTTTTAATTGTATTTTTATTTATTTACTTATTTTAATCACATTTATTTAATTATTTATGTTTTTGGTCTACATTGCCAGCTATTGCATGTCTTATTTTCTGCATATTTTCTTTGTTGCATGTCTGAAATGCTGTACTGACCCTGAAGCGGAGCAGTGATTTATCTATGGTTTCTAATGTGTAATAATGTGTGTGTTTGGTGTGCATGCGTGTGTCTGCGCAGGCATGCGTTGCAGCTGAACGTCATCGCCACGCAGCAGCTCCTCTCTCTGGCGCAGCAGATGCAGCACCTGCAGGCCTTCATCCACATCTCCACCGCCTACGCCAACTGCAACCGCAGACACATCGACGAGGTCATCTACCCTCCTCCGGTCGAGCCCAAGAAACTCATCGACTCTCTGGAGTGAGTGCAATATATCATCATCATCTCAAACTCACTTACAGAATCTACCTGGCAACCACAGCCATGAGCTCATGTTACCTGATGGAGCTGACACAATCCAGTGCTGGAAGGGAGGAGAGGATTCAATATCAGACTTAAGCTAATGTATTTGAACACAATTGTGGTATGCTGACCAGTATATCAAAACTAAACACATAAAACAAGGAGATAAACTTTCAAAAATTTCAATAAACATAAGCCATGAACACCAGTGTTAGTTTAGAATCACTAAGATACTTTTAGATATTTTGGTTAATATTTGAAGTTAGTCTATATTGAAATATTTTCTGTTTTCATTTAAAAAACTTTTTTTTTAAAGTTTGAGTAATTTTGGTGTATTTTTGCCATTTTCTGTTTGTTCTTGGTAACTAGCTGAAAATAAATAAGTTTGGTTAATGTTTAAAGTAATAATTTTTATAAAATGTATAGGCAGGTGTATATTTTCATGTGGAAAGACCCAATACTCCAAAAATGAATGTTAAAATTATTAATATTATTAGATATTTGTCAAATTATTTGGTTAATATTTAAGTACGTTTTTGTTTATTTATTTTAATCCATAATTATTATTTAATAGTTTATTTTAATCTTTATTTATTATTTCTTTATATTTTTATTTTATTACTTCAGTTATTTATTTATTTACACAAATTCCTTTTTCTACTCACTATAGTACTATACTTTGTGTTATGTATTATTTTAATTTGTTAATTGTTTTTTTCTAACTTTTTCCACGAACCCCAGTTTGAAAACACTTGGTCTATGCCACTGGTCATTGCATGTCTGATTTTCCACATTGTTTGACTCTGTCAAGCCGTATTGCATCAGGATGTTTTGCCTGACACACTGTACTGACCCTGAAGCAGAGCAGTGATTTATCTGTGTGTGTGTGTGTGTGTGTGTGTAGGTGGATGGATGACAGTATCATCCGTGACATCACGCCGCGTCTGATCGGTGACCGGCCGAACACTTACACCTACACCAAAGCGCTGGCCGAGTGTGTGGTGCAGCAGGAGAGCGGCAAACTCAACATCGGCATCATACGGCCGTCCATCGTGGGAGCCAGCTGGCAGGAGCCGTTCCCCGTGAGTGTCGCATCCGCTCGCAACAGTCCTCACTCGTACAGCTTTGATGCCTGAGTGATGAGGCTTAATGGTTAAAGAGCTGGGCTGCTAACCCAGAGGATTTAGGGTCAAACCTGGACTAATGATGGCATAAACATACATACCAGAACATCATAGAGACGTTTGGGGTTGTTATCATTAACTAAAATGAAAAACATAAAAAAAGAAAAATGAGCTGATTAAATAAACTTTTTATTTCAAGTACTAAAATAACTAAAACTGCAACTAAGAACTAAATAAAAACAAATTTTAGACATAATTATAATAAATTAAGGTGTACTCAATATACTATAAAATTAAATACATGAAATCTAAAATAACAAATTAAAATAAAAACTATATAGACATTGAAATAAAATATTACAAAACGTAAAATTTATCTCCGGTAGATGCCAAGGCAACATTTCTCATTTTTGTTTAGTTTAATTTGAAATACTAAAATAAATACAAATAAAATATCTCTCTCTCACTCTCACAAACACACACACACACACACAAATATATATTTAAAAATATTATTACATTTATTATTAAAATAAATGTATTATTAAAAATGAATTTAAAAAAATGAGGAAAAGACAACAAAATTGCTAAAGTTTAACTGAAATAAAAATGAAAACAGAAAATTTAAAATGAAGTCTAATTCAAAATATTAACAAGAACTATAATAGTATCTCAATTATATAAAAAAAACAGTTTAATATAGTTTGGACTCTTCCCCCACCCCCACAAAACATTTAAATGTAGTTTCAGTTTTTATTTAAATTTATTTCTTTTAATTTGTGGTCAGTATCTTATTCTGCCATTATAGATTTGAGGTTTCATAGATTTTATAGCAAACAGCATATTTCTGTTGTGTACCCTGTGAGATACACAACAATGCTAAAACAGTTATGCCTTTTTCTGTATTTTACAGGGTTGGATAGACAACTTTAATGGACCAAGTGGTGTTTTCATTGCTGTAAGTATTGTTTGGTGGTGTGCTACAGTAGATCTGAAAGTTTAACACATCCTGAACCCCACAGAGAGCAATCTTAACCCTATAACGCTACTTTAAGTGATTTTCAATGGCCTCTAAATGATCAACATGATCAAAACTTTGCTAATAAACATATTGCACACAATCTACTACAAGCCTTAGGTCATATGATTGATAAAGGTCTTTTAGTGTTATTATACAAACATCCACCTACAGCTGGTGCTTCATAAACATGAGAATAACTGTAGTAATATTTCCAGATGAACACTTACTGGACTGAAGCAGCTCAGCTTTACTTGATTCTCCATCCAATCATTTTGTTGAAAAGTCAGTGCGTCTCAAATCTGATCATCAGGATCTTTTGAGGGACGTTTGTTTCCAAAAGCTTCACTTTCACTGTTATGAGTAACGTTTATTTCTTCATCTCTCGATCATCATTGGATTGCATTGCATTTTATGTTTAGATCATTTCAATCTCATCTTACCAAGATATTATTGAAGATGTAGAGTGAGCACTTATATTTTATTTATATAGTTTTATGTCAGTGTCTGCTATTATGTATAAAGATTGAATTGATTTACATTATAAGCATCAGAATTTCATCATATAAATATCAGCATCTGCACCATATTGCATATTTTTGCTCAGTTTGAGTATCTTAATAAATTTGAGCTGCTTTTTCCTCTATATTCTCATTATATCAGACTATACGAGTCATCATAAATAGGGCTGCAAAAAGGTGGAACCATTCCAGAAATGTTAGAAAATGTCCAGGATTTTTTGGACTCTTTCTGGGATTTTTGGAAAGTTTTCAGAAATTTAACAGAACTTTTTCACCCCTTTGCAACCCTAGTCATAAAAGCCTGATGGTTCAAATATGATTATAGATTTTCTTCTATGGGTTTCAATAAACTGCTCTATTTCAATTTCTGATTAATATTTCATTAATTAAGACTCACAAACTAAAGTATTGCGCACCAGTGTTGATTTAACGTGAAACTGAATGGCTTATAAGTTGCACTTAAATCAGGATTCTAAAGGTGTTTTAACACGTCATTCGCTGACCTGGCGCGATCGAAAGCAATCTGCCCTCCGTTTTTAATTAGTCTTTATTTCCTGAAGTCATGAAGCAGTTTCATCCTCCTAAACGCCTGCGTGAAGCTCACAGTCAGACAGAGGCATATGGTGCATTTGGCGTCCTCTCTGAAGAAGTGTGTGTTTTGTGTGTGTCCCGGTGCAGGCTGGGAAGGGCATCCTGCGCACCATGAGAGCCAGTAATGACGCGGTGGCCGATCTGATTCCTGTAGACGTGGTTATAAACCTGACGCTGGCTGCCGGCTGGTACACTGCGGTGCAAAGGTCAGCTTCACCTGTCTGATTTGCTTATGCGAGACCCACAGGTGATTAAACGGAGAACATTAGGATGAAGAATCCCTCTGTTGATCTATTTGCATGAGGAGGAAATGTGCGGTTGTGCTCATGCGACACGGTGTGATTTCCTTGTTCTGTGTTTTTGTTTCAGACCGAAAACTGCACTCGTGTACAACTGCACAACCGGAGGTATCAACCCTTTCCACTGGGGAGAGATTGGTTCGTAGCATGCTTTGATATCCTGTGTGAGCGAGTTATGGCTACTGCATACTCTAGAGCAGGGGTGTCAAACTCAGTTCCTGGAGGGAGTTTAGTTCCAACCCTGCTCCAACACACAAACCATGTCGTTTTCAAATAAGCCTGAAGGACTCGATTAGCTGGATCAGGTGTGTTTAATTAGGGTTGCATCTAAACTCTGCAGGGCTCCGGCCCTCCAGGAACGGAGTTTGACACCCCTGCTCTAGACTGTATACTACACTGAAAGAAATGTAGTTCTTTGCCGCATATTACATACATGAGATGTAATGCAGTGAAATGGTTTTCTGTAGTTCCTCATCACACAGTGCAACAACGAGTTAAGGACATATACAGGCATAACAAAAAATTATAGAATACAGAATGTATGAAGAAATAAGGAATTAGAAAAATGGAAGATAGAATATAGTAGAGAGAGAATAAATATAGAAACTACATAAATATAGAATACAGAAAATGTACAGTATATTTTACGGTGTCATGACATTTACTCAGTTCTCACAAAATTTAGAAAAACTGTTTTTAATAAGTAAAAATATTTTTTGCTTCTATTTCTCAATCATTTTGTTTTGCTACTTTTGAAAATAGTATGCAGTATACAATGATAAATGTCTGAAATAGTGTCATGGTCAGTATTGTATTACATATATTAATTCCAGTCTCAAAAATAAAATAAAATAAATTAAATCGCAAATAATTACAAAGAAATTGAAGTAACCTAAAAATTTCATAACTAATTACAAAGAAGCAAGTAGCGCATTAAATTAAACATACAATTTTGAAGTTGAAAAACTGAATGAACTTAATTTAATTTGTTTATAAATAAAACTTTTTGGAAATAATTTATTTACAACTTAAATATTTTTATATCATACAATCCGATCCAAAAATAGCATATGAAATAGTATGCAGTGTGCAATAAATGTTTGAAACTTTATTATTGTCACATTTGCATGTGTAATTCCAGGCATCAAGACTCCTCTCAAAAATAAAAATTTAAATCATAATTGCAAAACTTCAGGTTCATTGAAAATACAAAACTAAAAATAAATAAATAAAGAGTATACATAGTTATTTAGTGTACATAGTTAAGCTATTTTTAATAGAAAAGCCATATAAAATATGCAGTATGCAATGCTAAATGTTTGAAAGAGTATTATTGTATTAGTATTAGAGTATCACTGTGTTGCATGTTTAATTTCAGGTGTGCAGACTGGTGTCAAAAATAATTACATAACTGCAGCTTCATTTGCATTGCAAATAGAAGCTCAAGTCACATGCACAAGTAGTTGTTTTGCATTTGTATTAAAACGCTAATAAAAGGCAAAAAATAAAACACATTTCAGGTTTATTCGTCACACTGGAAGTGGATTGAGTGCATTGCATTGTGGGTTGCAGTGTGCTCTGGTTGCATACTGCACATTTCAGCAGATGCACGCTACTATGTTTCAAAAATAGCTCAGAGTACATCACTGCGATCACACTGTACTGTATGTGCGCTGAGTGTCGGTGCCGGAGGGCAGATCACTGCTCAGAGCAGCTGAAACGTTTCCATGGCAACAGCAGGATCCAGGCTTTACCATGAGCAACATCTGGCTGCCAGCATTACCATGCCAACCGCCAGAAGCAAATCTTCCTCTTCCTGTTAGCATTTCCCAGATTTATGCTGCAGTAACAGTGGCTTAGTTATCATATTATATACAGTATCTTTTGCTTTCCAGAGCATCATGTGATGTCCTCGTTCAAGAGGAATCCTCTGGAACAGGCTTTCCGTCGGCCAAACGCCAACATCACCTCCAATTACCTGATCAACCAGTACTGGATCCTCGTCAGTCACAAGTTCCCCGCGCTCCTCTATGACCTGTTCCTCCGACTGTCCGGACAGAAACCACAGTGAGAACTCACAACATTACACTTACATGATCTGTGCTATTGTGATGAAGTGACGTATAATAATATATAAAAAAAAAAAACAGAGCATTTATTAGAAATAAAAATTCACCCTTGCCAGTGGTGGAAATGGCCAAAATTCACTGGGGGGACTCCAGCTAACAATGGCTAACAATTGTAATTATAGATCACCTTTCGGATGTATTAGATTATAAATGGTTTTATGATTAATGATAACATTTATTAACAACTTATGTCATATTTTCTCTAAACCTTCTTGTAGATTAAGAAAGGCATCTGCAATTCTACCCAAATTAACGATACGTTGTGTTTGAATTTGTACATCTTATAATATAATTATTATTAATGATCTCTTGTTTAATAAAAAAATTTCTCTCATTGGCCTGATTAGCTAAGCCCTCAAAACACGTCTTATTTAGCGGTGCAGTATTGCATGATTTGTAGATTATATTTACTTTATTTTATCATCAAAATAGTTCTGAACAGATCAGACAAATGTTCCTAAAATGTAAGTCGGTTTATATTAACTTTTGAATAAAATCAACAATGTATAAATCTGTTGTATAAATGAAATTTCACATTTGCAAACTCTTTATAATCATTAAGTTCATCTCACAAACTTCTGTTTTAGTGAAGGAAGCTCTCTACACTGCACACTGAATCTATTATTTACATCGTCTCTACACTTTGTTTGTTACAATAATGACAAACTGCAGTCTGCTTTCATGATCTGTGCTGTGAGGAGCAGCATACGCAGCAATAGAGAAGCATTTCCATTGGCTGCAGTCCGCTCTTGACGGCATTGCCCAGCAAACCATAGACACAAATATCTCGCTACATTTTGTTTAGTCTGCATTGCGCTACGGTTTATATGCAGAACTGGGTTCGCTTTTGTAGTGTTTTGAATGGATAAAATCTAGAAATCACTTTAATTTTCAAATAAACCTAACCATTTGGAAATGAAACGCCATCCCCCCTCGAAATTCACTCCCTGCCCCCCCCCCCCCCCATTTCCAGCCCTGACCCTTGCTGATTAAAAGTAATAATTCTTTTCAAACCTTGTAGACCCCTAACATTTGAATGATAATGTATATTATATTAGATAAATAAAATTAATATCTATAGAAAGTATATTCTTTTATAAAAAAAAATTAAAAAATTTATTGCTAATAAAGAAATACAAACATAGGTAATTATTATATTAAATAATATTATGATTATTAATAATTATAAATTTAATACATTATATAATTGTTATTACACTTGATTCAAAAGAAATGTAAAAAATAATTATATAACAATAGAAATGGAAAAATTAGACATATGGTAAAAAAATTGTTCATGTAGAAATACAAATATTGGTAATTATTATAAAGTATTATGATTATTCATAATTTCATACATTATATAATATTGTTTAATTATATAATAGAATAGAAATGGAAAATAGAAAATATTAGGTAAAATAGAATTATATATGATATTATATTGCATATTATAGAAATAAAATATCTGTAGAGATAAAGCGGCATGTATTCATATAAAAAAATGCAAATTAATATTATTATTGTGAATAATTATTACAAATAAAATATCTATATAAAAAGACATTCGCAAGAAAAAAGATGAGCATGCTTTGGTTACTTGAATATATTATATGTGATCCTGGAGCACAAAACCAGTCTTAAGTCGCTGGGGTATATTTGTAGCAATAGCCAAAATGACATGGTAAGGGTCAAAATTATTGATTTTTATTTTATGCCAAAAATCATTAGGATATTAAGTAAAGATCATGTTCCATGAAGATATTTTGTAAATTTCCTACCGTAAATATATTAAAACCTATATGCAATATGCTTTAAGAACTTCATTTGAACAACTTTAAAGGTGATTTTCTCAATATTTAGATTTTTTTGCACCCTTAGATTCCAGATATTTAAATAGTTGTATCTCAGCCAAATATTGTCCGATCCTAACAAATCATGTCCTATCCTAACATACATCAATGGAAAGCTTATTTATTCAGATTTCAGATAATGTATAAATCTCAATTTTGAAAAATTGACCCTTATGACTGGTTTTGTTGTCCAGGGTCACATATATATATTATATTATAAAAACAGGTTTTATTTATATATATTGTTAATATATAAATAGAAATATCAGTAATTTTTGTATTATTAATATGACATTTTGATAATGTTAATAATTATTAATATAATTTAGTACATTATATTATAGAAATAAAATCTATAGAGAAAATAGTATAATTGTCATAGAGGTGCTGAGTGTGTCTGTGTGATCTGTGTTCATTCAGAATGATGCGTATTTTTAACCGTCTGCACAAAGCCATCGGTCTGCTGGAGTATTTCAGCAGTCAGGACTGGGAGTGGAACTCAGAAAACATGAACATGCTGATGAGTCAGCTGAGTGCAGACGACAGGAAGGTACGCACACGCACACACACACACACACACACACGCACCCACACACGCACACACAGACACAGACACACAGACAGACAGACAGACAGACAGTCTGGTCAGCTATACTTGTAGGGACTCTCCATAGGTGTAATGGTTTTTATACTGTGCAAACCGTATTTTCTATTGCCCTACACCAACCCTACACTTAAACCAACCCCTTACAGGTCCCCTCAGTTTAGGTCCCCACGTGACACGAGTTCCCATGAGTCTGTGTGTATTCAGGTTTAAGTCCCCACCAGGATATATAAACCTGTATACACACACACACATACCCCGCTGAACCAATCACACAAGCATGCTGACTGTCTGTAAACGAAACTGTGCTGAGCTCATCCTCGTGATCTTTCAGACCTTCAACTTTGACGTTCGCCAGCTGAACTGGCCCGAGTACATCGAGAATTACTGTATCGGCACCAAGAAGTACGTTCTGAACGAAGACATGTCCGACATTCCCGCCGCCAGACAGCACTTGAGGAAGTATGTCCATCTGATGACACATCTACACACTTACTGAATCTAAACTGAGCTGAATAATGACACCTTTGCCTTCTGTAGAGCTATTAACCCCAAACTTCTGAAGGGTAGTGTATGTTATATTAAAATGAAATATCTATAGAAAAATCTGGAAATTAAAAACGAAAAAATTGCATGTTTTGTTAATACAGAAATAGAATTATTATTAATTATAATATAGTGCAATTTATTATTATTATTATTATTAAAAATGTATTTACTGTCCTTATAGTATAGTATATTATATTATAACACAATATCTATAGAAAAAATTAATTAGAAAATGAGACAAAATAGCATGTTTTGAAAATACAGAAATATTTTTCTTATTAATTGTACTGTGATATAAAATAATATTATATAAATGTATTGTTCTAAATGTATTTATTGCAACTTTTGATAGATTTAATTTAACTATTATATTAATTATATTGTATTTTCAATTTTTTTTATTTATAATTAATAATAGTTATATTTCTCTATCTGCAAAACATGCAATTTTGTCTTATTTTCTCATTTCTTTTACTGATAGTTTTTGTTTCTGTAATATAATATAACATAATATAGTATTTAACAATATATATATATTTTTTTTCTGCATTACCAAAGGTCTTCTGAGGTCCTTATGAGAGTTTTGCATGAGGGTGAATAAATAATGTCGGCGTGGCCTATAAACACACTGCATCCTGTCCATAGAGAAGAGGAAGCTTGATTAAACACACCTTCAGTTTGCAAGTTGATAGTCAGTAAGAGTGTTCGGTGTTTCATTGAATTATTGATCCTCCGTTCACAGGCTGAGAAACATCCGATACACGTTCAACACGGTGCTGCTGGTCTTCATCTGGCGCGTCTTCATCGCTCGCTCTCAGATGGCCAGGAACATCTGGTACTTTGTCGTGAGCTTGTGCTTCAAGTTCCTGTCCTACTTCAGGGCTTCCAGCACCCTGACCCAATGACCGGAGCAACAGGAAGTGTGTGTCCCCGTCCTCCAAGCTCTTTCTCTTCCAGAGGTGTCTTCAGCCATCCACACACACACAGGTGTTTCTTTAGCTTTCCTCACCGGCCTCTCATTCCACCTGACTCCTCCATGTGCTGTTTATAAAGGTGTCCTCTTTTATAACAACTGTTATTAATACCGATTATATATGCAACTGCATTTGACAGTGTTTCTCCTTTACATTCTCGTCGCCATCCAACATCTGGAGACGTTGCCGTTGTGTCTTCTGATGATTTTAGCCTTCTCAACTACAGTGTTTTTTCGGAGCATTGGATCTACTGCTCAAAGCTTTGCTGTTTTCAGCCATTTCTCTCTCTCTGTGAGTGTGTTTGTGTCTCTTGATGGTTCGTTTGTGTCCTGTCTGTTCTAATACCATGTAATCCAGCCGGAAAACTCTCGTACCGTGTGGTACTGAAGCCTACAAGAACATATTCTAGCGTTTTCACTGCGTTTTTAGTTGGTGTTTTGTCTTTTCTCTTGTTTCGTTTGCTGCGAATGGAGGGAAAGGCCAGGGAACTGCAACAGATCTGATGCATTTATAACATCACACATTTTTTCCTGAGTCGTCGCTTGCTCAACTTTACATCCACCAGTTTAAACATAAACACCCAAAATCAAAAGAAAAAAAAAAGTCTGTTCATGAAAAAATGCAGCCTATTTTTAAGGAACCTAAAATCATTTCTTAACGTGTTTAGTTGAACCTTTTCATGAAAATTAAGCATATTTACCCTCAAATTTAATGTATTTTAATGCATCTAGAATTAATCTAAATGGCAATTCTCAGTACTGTAATAGAGTATTTTACAGTGTTACTGTAAAAATAAATGCTGTTATTACATTTTAAATATGAATTTTATTAAATAAATATATATTCAGTAATAAAAATATGAAAACAATTTTGATTATTTAATGTTTATTATTGATTAATAATTAAATAACTAAAATATAAAATGACTTTTTTACATTTCTTTTGAATCAAGTGTAAAATATGGCATACTTGACACCTTTCTGTTTGTTCATTTTTGTTTGTACAGCAGAACACATTGAGTTTAGCGTCAGACTCTGTTAGATGAGGATATTTCTGTAGGCGGTCGTAAGATCGTTTCATCGGTCTGTAAATATTCTAGATATATAAATATATTCCTTTTCAGATGATATACATACCAAAAATGTAAAAAGGTATATTTTCGAGGGTGAATCAAACGGCTGGTTAAGAACATCTATTTCCGGAAATGACTGAGGGCTTCCCATATTTTTTGAAGAAAAGCGAAAAGTGAAGAAAAAAAGAGTTGAGTCTCCATTTCAATGTTGTTTTTTGCGCATTAACCACTGTTTAAAGTGCTCTGAATCTAGAGACGTAAAGGGACTTGCACATGTTTTCATCTGATTTCAAGAGGGAAATGTCCCTCAAGAGCTTTTCAGTCATTGACTAGTTTCTATGCAGCACAACCTGTGCTTCTTCCTTCTAGATACGTTACTTTTCTAGTTTATCGTTTGCTTTTTCACCTTTCTGAAGCACTTTTATTTACGTTTGCTTGTTAGATGAACCAAAACGAGTGTATTTCTAACGTTTTATGAATCTCCTACTCCGCCAGCGGTCAAATATAAACTTTCGTACGGTTTTACAGCATCGTGATCAGTCGACACTATTTGAGGATCTCATGAGCGTTCATTTTTCTACACTACCCCTGGTGGTCTATTGCCAAACTGTATTTTTAGATCACCGTTTCTAAGACGTTTCTGCCTTCCATCGTTCGTCTTTTGTATGTGGCACACAGTATTCATGTTCCTGAGTAACCGCACGTCTTCCTCAGCTTGTTTAGCAGTAGTGGAGCGATTACTTTAGATGATTTGAGATGTTTTTTCTCCTGCAAGTCTCGGTAGAGAAAGCACACGCACACTCTTAGAGCATTCCAGACATGAAAAACACAGCCATTTTTCTACTAGAATCGAACACCTTGATGTCTTAACAACGGAAACCCTTCGTTTTGAGCCAAGCTGAGTTTTCAAATGAAGCTTCTACTGCCAACGTGATCTTTACAATCTCAATCGTTTGTGCTCTGCCACTGATGTTTGTACAGATGAGGTGATTGAGCTGTATTGGGTTTGCAGTGAAATTATTTTTTAACAGAAAAGTCCCCAACTGAAAATGTTTCTTTTTTATCCCCTGTGTAACACATGCATGTTTGCTTTTTACATACGAAATTTTAACAGCAGTGAAGTAGTAGCTGACATGGATTTTGACCTTCCTCTACTCAACATTTGTCTCCATGTTGTGCTGTCAGACGTTGTACGGTCGAGGTCCTTGAATGGAAAATTGTACTTTCATAAAATCGTGTGCTTGACCATTTGTTGCAAAACAGTTCTTGAGAAAATAAACTGAAATGACCAAGTTCCTGTATGTCTCCATCTTTTATTTCATCTGACTGTGAAACAATATGAAAAGAAAATGAAATGTTCTTTATCCAAACTGGTTTTGTATATGTTTATGTTCCAGGTCTTTTTTTACACATTTATGAGTTTTCAAAAATACAGGTAAGAATGTTTTTCTTGAAATTGTGTGACACTTTCTCATGTAGGGTCATGAACATGCCTGGAAATGGAATGTATGAAATCTCTATTACGATTATGATGTTAATTTCCGTTGTTTATTAAAAATCATTTTGACCTGCAAATGTTTAATTTAAAGCAAGGTGCACAGACAATTTAAAAAGACAAATGTACAGTCTTCCTCTTTCAGGAGAACAGACTAATTAATTACTTATTTTTGATTGATTATTATTGATTGACTGTAGTCTTACAATAAATTCAAATGTAGATTGAGAATGTCATTCTAAACTTTGTCTTTCCCAATCACAAAGTGTTGGTAAGGAAGTGGTTTGAGTTTGTTCCTTTTTAAAGTGTGTTTTGGTCCGGCTACAATAAGGCGGCTTTAGATCAAATGTTTGGCCACCACTTCCGCTTTCAAGAAAATTGCACTTGTCAAACAATTATTGGGGTGTTTTTAGGTGTAAACTTGAGTAGAGACGGCAGCGGAGAAAGACCAAGTTTAGCCATTCAGATTATTGGCTATGAGCTCTTTATGATATTTAACGGACTTCAAGATCTGTCAGGATGGATTTCAATCAAATATGATTCTTGATGATTAATGTGTTAACACATTAATCTGTCAGGATGAATCAACAGACAGAAGTGAAAGTTACAAAATACCTACACGTGTTTTAGATAATTAAACGTACTGTGCGTGCATGCGCTCCTGCCCTCTCTGTGGTAAATGGTTTAAACCCTCATTCTTTTGTCCTAATGTTTCCCATTTTGCACTTCTCCTGTAAATCTTTTAAGAAACAGGTTGCTAAAGATTAAATGCGTTTCACTTCCCCTTCAGTGTTTTTATCCTTTGAATTGCTCAAATTTGTATTGTTTTCGTGATGATTGACATGATTACATGATTGCATGTATTCTGAGACAAAATGTTCTGCAATTTTACCTGCCATTAATCTTGAAAGTAGACAAATTGACATCAGTCAGAGATGATCACTGGGCACCATTTAATTTCCTGTTGACTTTATTGTATCAAAATTATGGCATCACATTATTATTATTATTATTATTATATATTAAAATAGAAATACAGAAACAAAAATGTGTAGCGCATGACCTGACAGAAGAAGTTAATATATATATATATTTTTTTTTAAACCACATTCACAGCTGTGTTTGTCCAAACTGACAGATGTTTATGGAAACATTTATAAAGTAATATCAGTCTTCATCTTGAAATGATTATTATTATTATTAGAGGCATTTGCTTTTTCAGAGACATGGGATGAAACTAAAAGTAAAAACAAATAATTTGAATAAGAAATAAAATACATTGATGTATAATAAAATGCATAAATTATGAAGTTCCTTCTGGAGTATCTTATAAACCTTCACCTACCCCTGAAAATATTCCCCTAAGAATGGGACACCCACTAATATACCGTCACACATCATACGTTGAAGAAGCTGTCACAGCGTTCACAAATAAACATCACATTAAGGTCAAGTACGTTTCTCACTGCTGATTGACCTCTTTTTCTGTAGATTTTCTGTAAAATCTCTGACCAAACATCAAATATTAGTGATTGTTTTGGTAATTATTTGGTAAGATTTCATTTCTAAAAATTTACTAATACATTTTTTAAATCAAAAAGTTCTATTTTAGCATTACTTAATGCACTATGAACTTACATTTTTGTTAACTAACATAAAGATTAATAAATTCTTTAAAAATATATTCTTATTGTGTAGCTAATGTTAAAAGTAATGCTAATGAATAAGATCTTTTTGTTCTGAAAACAGCTTAAAATAGCTCAGGTTTTCTGTCCATCATAATGTTTGTTCACTCGTATATGGTATGTGGATAAATATCACGAAGATGCGAAGTTGAGAACCAAAAAAAACATGATTGGACTCACCACTCAAGATGCAGGTGACTTTTTTTCTTCAGTAGAACAGTAAAGAACATTTTGAGCTGAAACCCTGGTTTTTGGTGATTCATAAAATGCAAGTCAATTGGTACCGTCACTTTGAGAGTCAAAAAAGCATATCGGAAAGCACAAACGTAATCCCTGTGGCTCCTGATGAATATTAAGGTCTTATGAAGTGAAATGTTTGGTCTGCGCAAGAACTTTATTACCTATTATTATCTTCAATCAGAACTTACTTTCAGACGTCAGACAGTCACTCCAACCCAAAATGAGCCAAAATAGTGGCGTTTCTGATTCTATGATGAATGAACTGCCCTGTGGAGCTCACCGATTTGAAGGTTTTGGTTCAGTCTTGCTTTCCAGCATCATCTGCACTGACCAGCGGTTCCTTCTGTCTGTAGCGATGGCTGGTGTTTTCATAAATCACGTCTTCTGATGCCGGTGATGACGTGTCCGTGATCTCTGCTGTCACGTGTTGTTTTTTGGGCTCTGTCTCAGAGGTTGAGGTGTTGTTCTCTGTGTCTGTGGCTCCTACGGGACGATGTCGGACCGTAGCGTATTCACTGGTCAGTGAGGTAATGCCCCTGATCTCTCCTGACGGCGGTTCAGTGTTTGTGAAGTCGATGGAGGAATAATGAAGAGATTCTGGTGCACTCGGTGCGGTGGATGACAGCATGCCGTTATTGGTGTAAACAAACTGACCGTCATTATCCAGAGCAACGGCCTGATGAAGAAGAAACAGCAAAATGAGTGAAGATCTGCTGAACGACTGTCTGTAATGTCTTTGAGAATGAATACTCACTGTTTGAGTCAGAATGAGTCCAGATGTGTCGTCTTGTCTGGTTTCTGAAGGCTTTTCTTTCCTTTTTCTGAAAAACATGTTTTCAGGTTATTAAAAAATTGATGCTTAAACAATATCCCAATCAGAATCACAAATCCTCCTTGTGATGAGGCTAGAACCAGGTAAAGTTTCATCAGAACAATGCCTGGAATATTATATTTACCCAAAACTAAAACCATTAAAAAAAATGTTACTTGGAAAAAAAAACAAAAAAACTTTTTGAACACTGAAATGAATCTAAAATAAAACTTTTTTACATTTATCATGTACATCAATCTGATGGACTAATATAAGTAAAACGAAAATTTAAAAACAAAAAGTAATAAAAATGACCAAAAAACCAAACGCAACACAAAAAAGACAAAACACACATTTTTAACAAAATTTTAAAATTAAAGTGAAAACAGTAAAACAAATCTGTTTTCACTTTAATTTTAAAATTTTGTTAAAAATGTGTGTTTTGTCTTTTTTTCTAATGTCTATATAGTTATTCATTTTAGTTTAATTTTAGGTTGTTTTTTTAAAAGTTTTTTTTATGTGTGTGTTCTAGTTATTTTATTTCTAGTCATTTTAAATGTCTTGTGTTTCCTCAAAGGGCATTTGTACCCACCGTTCATAACAGAGCGTCGTGATGCACACGACCATCATCACTGAGACGCCGACAGCAGCTCCGAGCAGCGCCGAAGGATGATGAAAACCTGGAAAGCAGAGTTTTATTGCCCAGAGGTTGGTCTTTCATCATTTAGGAGATCTCAGACGTGAAATTGACATCATTAGATACTGGGCTTTTTAAACGTGTACTTAAGTGTTTTAAACACAGTCCAAAGTGTACTCTGGTGTCTAAGTGTCAGTAATATATTATCTGCAAGTTTTTTTCAATACAATTAAGCATTTTTTATTTTTTGTTTATTTTTAATAACATTTTTGCTTCCATTTTAGTTAACTATAATAGCCCTGTATTGAATAACACACTACAGTTCATCTTATAGTCAAATATGTGCATTAGTCAACACATTGAAATAAGAAAAGAAGCGCATTTCTTTTTCACAAGGGTAAAGACATCCTTTGTGATCTTTGTCAATCAGATAAAGCTGTTGTTTTGTGTTTCTCACTTGTGTCTTGTGTTGGTGGGAAGGTCTGAAACTGTTGACTTGCGCTGCCGTAAATGTTTTTGCTGAAACACTGCAGGACGTCCGTGTCTGTGAGGGACTGACGGGTGGTCAGGACGCTCTTCACTCCTGTGCTTCCTAACGTCTCCTCACTGATGGGCGTTTCTGTAGAGTTAGCGAGCACATGTCCAGACAGACCCCACTCTAGTGTAGGGCAGGGATTCCCATGAGCCTCACAGACACATGTGACTGCACTGTTTCGGCTACAAGAGCTGGAGATTTTGGGCCCAACTGAAAGAAATAATACGATTATGTTAAACAAGATCGCGATGGCCTCTGCAGTGTAAAACATGTTTGTTATTTTAATGACAACACTAAAAATACCACATTAAAACCATGTTAATTTGTTAAAAGTTCCCTTAATATATACAGTGAAAAACTAATAAATCTAACAGGTTGTTAACAGGTTGTTTTTAAGTTGGTATTCATAAATTTTGTTCTGCAAATTTAAGTTCAATTAAGTTTTATGCTAACGTTTTGGCTACAGGGACCATTTGTTTTACTGTAAACTTCTTTTTTACAGTGTAGACAGAAACTGTGTTGGATCTCAGAAAAATAAAACTGTTTTATAACTTGTAGGATTTTTTTCTAAGACTTAATAGAAACTGCTGAACATCTCACTTTGGGTGAAAACAAACGCTCATGACAAAAATAGAAAGAAAAATACATAACCTAGTGCTAATAGTTTGCTGATGTAGAAAAGAGGAACAAGCCACAATTTTAAAGTTACGGTTAGTTTCGCTAGGTCTACAATATACCACACTGGTGAAAATGACATTATTGTGTTGAAAAACTCATTTTACTCTTCTGACTACAGTAGTACTCAATTATAAAAGTCTTTAATTGATATAATTCACCCAAAAATTAACATTGTCATTTACTCACCAAACCTGGCATGGCTTTATTTCAAAATGATATTTTGAAAAACTTTGGGATCCAAACAACATTGGACCCCATTGACTTCCATTGTAAGGATGAAAAGATACTGAGACATTTCTCTAAATATCTTTCTCAAAAAAGTAAGGAAGCCATGCAGGTTTGGAATGAGTGCGAGTAAACATTGACAATTAATAATGTGCAAATATTATTTTGAGCTCTGTTTACATAATAATGTTAATCAACTTAATATTGTGCGTAATTTAAATTAGGTGGAACAACCCCTTTTTTGAGTAATCAACTTAATTTGTTTATGCTACAAATTATTCCCTCAGTGTAGTTTGTTGGTTGAACATAATTTCATTAGTTGTCGTCATGACTCAAAAGATTGACGCAAACTGTTGCAGTGCCTTTTTTTAGCCAAAATATTGTTTAATATGCAGCATTTAATGCTGTCAGTTGCCACAGAAAATCATTTCGACTCGTACCTCAGTGTTTGATCACTGCATTTCCATTATTTAAGGGCTGCTGACAGTTTCTTGTAACATCACTGGTTTAAGAGCAGTTTCACAGATGTCTTATATCGAAACCTTGCATTTCAAAATGCTATAGCATGACTTCAACATGTTGCTCTGTAACTAAATTTGTAAATTAACAAAAGGGGAACCAAATCTCCTACTGTCTTCCCATATGCATTTTCTGTAAATGAAGATGTCTGTCACATTGTTGCTCCCTTTTCACGGCTTTTCTAGCATGCAGCCTATGTGCAACTGATTGTATATCATCAGCCTCTTTACAATTGTCGGCATACTCTGTGATGCACACACTATAAGATATTACACCATATATCATGCTGTAGTTTATATAATAAAATTGACTTTGACTTAAGCTGTATGTCAAGTTTAAATCATTTAAACATGCTTTTGTGGTTTTTGCAATTCTTTATTAGGGCATTTTTGCAGATTTATTAAAAAAGAAAAACTGAAATATCACATGGTCCTAAGTATTCAGACCCTTTGCTGTGACACTCATATATTTAACTCAGGTGCTGTCCATTTCTTCGGATCATCCTTGAGATGGTTCTACACCTTCATTTGAGTCCAGCAGTGTTTGATTATACTGACTGGACTTGATTAGGAAAGCCACACACCTGTCTATATAAGACCTTACAGCTCACAGTGCATGTCAGAGCAAATGAGAATCATGAGGTCAAATGAACTGCCTGAAGAGCTCAGAGACAGAATTGTGGCAAGGCACAGATCTGGCCAAGGTTACAAAAACATTTCTGCTGTACTTAAGGTTCCTAAGAGCACAGTGGCCTCCATAATCCTTAAATGGATGACGTTTGGGACGACCAGAACCCTTCCTAGAGCTGGCCGTCCGGCCAAACTGAGCTATCGGGGGAGAAGAGCCTTGGTGAGAGAGGTAAAGAAGAACCCAAAGATCACTGTGGCTGAGCTCCAGAGATGCAGTCGGGAGATGGGAGAAAGTTGTAGAAAGTCAACCATCACTGCAGCCCTCCACCAGTCGGGGCTTTATGGCAGAGTGGCCCGACGGAAGCATCTCCTCAGTGCAAGACACAAAAAAACACCTGAAGGACCACAAGATGGTGAGAAATAAGATTCTCTGGTCTGATGAGACCAAGATAGAACTTTTTGGCCTTAATTCTAAGCGGTATGTGTGGAGAAAAGCAGGCACTGCTCATCACCTGTCCAATACAGTCCCAACAGTGAAGCATGGTGGTGGCAGCATCATGCTGTGGGGGTGTTTTTCAGCTGCAGGGACAGGACGACTGGTTGCAATCGAGGGAAAGATGAATGCGGCCAAGTACAGGGATATCCTGGATGAAAACCTTCTCCAGAGTGCTCAGGACCTCAGACTGGGCCGAAGGTTTACCTTCCAACAAGACAATGACCCTAAGCACACAGCTAAAATAACGAAGGAGTGGCTTCACAACAACTCTGTGACTGTTCTTGAATGGCCCAGCCAGAGCCCTGACTTAAACCCAATTGAGCATCTCTGGAGAGACCTAAAAATGGCTGTCCACCAACGTTTACCATCCAACCTGACAGAACTGGAGAGGATCTGGAAGGAGGAATGGCAGAGGATCCCCAAATCCAGGTGTGAAAAACTTGTTGCATCTTTCCCAAAAAGACTCATGGCTGTATTAGATCAAAAGGGTGCTTCTACTAAATACTGAGCAAAGGGTCTGAATACTTAGGACCGTGTGATATTTCAGTTTTTCTTTTTCAATAAATATCCAAAAATGTCAACAATTCTGTGTTTTTCTGTCAGTATGGGGTGCTGTGTGTACATCAATGAGGAAAACAAATGAACTTATTTGAACTTGAGGAAAACAAATGAACTTGGCTGCAATATAACAAAGAGTGAAAAATTTAAAGGGGTCTGAATACTTTCCGTACCCACTGTATATTAGCAATCAATTAAGACTCTTAAAGGGGACATCAGATGCCCATTTTCCACAAGTTGGTATGATTCTTTAGGTTCTTCATGAAATGTCTGCAACATACTTTGGTTAAAATTCCTCAATGGTTGTGTAAAGAACACCCTTTTTACCTCTTTACTCAAAAACAACTCTGTTCACAGCAACCCATTTCGGTGCATGCCTCTTTAAATGATAATGAGCTATTGCTCACCCAGCCCCTCACTTCTGTTTTTGTGTATTTGTTGATGCGTTACAATCAAAAAAAAAACTAATCCACTGCATCTTCAGTGGCTCTGGTGTTGGGAGAAAATATGTTCACTTATAGATCCAACTACGAAATGAGATATTGTTGTCGCTACAGCTGCTCGAGCACAGAGAAAATGGCAGACATTGAACAACATATCTCTACTGAGGGTAGAGATATGTTAATGTTAATTTGGGATAGCCGTCAGCTGCTGTGGGTGGGGCATGAGCAGTATGATGTAATACTGCTCAGAAAACCAAAACAACTTTATAATTAAGACTGCTTAAGTTTTTGTGTTAAAAAAAATATTTTTATCATTACATGGTTGTGTCTCCACACTCCATATAAAGACACATTTATATGCAAACACCATGTAAAAGTGAATTTTGCATCCAATGTCCACTTTAATACTCACACTGGACGTCCAGCAGCACTGATGTGTTCTGAGTGCCGTGTTTGTTCTCAGCTCTACAGTAGTATCGTCCGCTGTGTGTCGAGACTGTATTATTGATGATCAGGTTTGGTCCGGTCTGAACTGGATTCAGGAGGTCTTCAGTGTCTCTGTACCAGGTGTAGTTCACTGCTGGGTTTGCATCACTGCTGCAGCTCAGAGTCACTGAACAACCCTCCAGAACTAAACCAGCTGGGTTTATCCTCACCGATGTGTTTTTAGGAGCATCTGATGGAGGAGAAAATCATTCAGGTTATTCTGTTATGACTTACAGCACTAATTATACAGGTGCATCTCAATAAATTAGAATGTCATGAAAAAAGTTCATTTTTTCTTGTAAGTTATTTCAAAAAGTGAAACTTTCATATATTTTAGATTCATTGCATGTAAAGTAAAACATTTAAAAAGTTTTTTGTTTTAATTTTGATGATTAGATCTTACAGCAAAAATCAGTATTTCAAAATATTAGAATATTTACATTTGAGTTTAAATTAATGACCATCTCTACAGTATAAATTCTGGGTATCTCTTGTTCTTTGAAACCACAATAATGGAGAAGACTGCTGACTTGGCAATGATCCAGAATACGAACATTGACGCCCTCCACAAAGAGGGTAAGTCACAGAGTGTCATTACTGAAAGGTGTGGCTGTTCACAGAGTGCTGTATCAAAGCATATTAAATGCACAGTTGACTGGAAGGAAGAATTTGGGTAGGAAGAGGTGCACAAGCAACAGGGATGACCGCAAGCTTGAGAATACTGTCAGTGTCAAGCAAAGCTGATTCAAACACTTGGGAGAGCTTCACAAGGAGTGGACTGAAGCTGGAGTCAGTGCATCAAGAGTCTCCACGCTCAGACATCTTCAGGAAAGGGGCTACCAAGCCACTTCTGAACCAGAGACAACATCAGAAGTATCTTACCTGGGCTGTGGAGAAAAAGAACTTGTTGCTCAGTGGTCCAAAGTCCTCTTTTCAGATGAAAGTAAATTTTGCATTTCATTTAGAAATCAAGGTCCCAGAGTCTGGAGGAAGACTGGAGAGGCACAGAATCCATGTTGCTTGAAGTCAGTGTGAAGTTTCCACAGTCAGTGATGATTTGGGCTGCCATGTCATCTGCTGGTGTTGGTCCACTGTGTTTTATCAAGTCCACAGTCAACGCAGCCATCTACCAGGAAATTTTAGAGCACGTCATGCTTCCCTCTGCTGACAAGCTTTATGGAGATGCTGATTTCATTTTCCAGCAGGACTTGCACCTGCCCACACTGGGGGTGGGAATCACAGGGTACCTAAAGATACGATATAATCACGATACAGCGATTCTGCGATAATCTATATATATTTCTAGAAAATCCTATAATGATACATCACGATATCTGTCTAAACAAAATGCCTGTGAAAAGGTTAAGTGCAAGTTTTCTTTCTTTATTCAACTCCAAACTGTTAGAAAACAGCAAAAAAAAAAAAGTTCTGTAAATCAATTTTAACATGTTGAGTAGGCTAAATTAATCATTTTATTCTTGGACTTATTAAAAGCTTACACTTTTCTTTTTCTCTGTGTGTAAACAAACATATTTAACTGCTTATCAAACTGAAAAAAACAGATAGATAGATAGATAGATAGATAGATAGATAGATAGATAGATAGATAGATAGATAGATCTTTCTACTCCTCTCATCATAAAAACGGAGCCCCACACGAAGAAATAGCCATTCACATCTTTTGCGCGCTCAGGGTGATTATTTCAGATATAGACGCGCTTCAAGCACACACACTGCACACTTCTGTGCCGCATTACGTCTCAGACATGGTTTTGTTTCATCCTCCATGCCATAGGTGCAGAATTATGTTTTTACCGGTCGGTGCCCACTGTTCACACTGCATAACGCGCACTTGTAATATCTGAGAGAGAGGGAGAGCATCCAGTGTTGTTCACATAAAGCTGGACGCACCGGCGGCGCTCTCTCTCTCACCTGCGATCAGCTAGTTTTCACCTCCATAAACATATATATAGCAGTAAAGCTAATACAGTGGTTGGAAATCTGTTTATCCTTCGGTTCCTCGTGCTTCCCCATCTTCATAGAGAACGCGGATCATGGTTGCTCAGAGCGCATTTTTAGGGAAATCTATTTAGAGCACCTTATTATATTAATTAAAATATCGATATTTGGCGCCAGATATCGATTACCGTATCGCACTGAGAAGAATCACGATATATCGCCATATCGATTTATTTTCCCACACTGCCAAAGGTACTACAAGCTGGTTCAATGACCATGGTGTTACTGTGCTTGATTGGTCAGCAAACTCGCCTGACCTGAACCCCATAGAGAATCTATGGGCTATTGTCAAGAGGAAGATGAGAGACACCAGACCCAACAATGCAGATGACCTGAAGGCCGCTATCAAAGCCACCTGGGCTTCCATACCACCTCAGCAGTGCCACAAACTGATCACCTCCATGCCACGCCGCATTGATGCAGTAATTCATGCAAAAGGAGTATTGAGTACATATACAGTAAATGAACATACTTCCCAGAAGGCCAACAATTAACTAAAAATGTTTTTTTTATTGGTCTTATGAAGTATTCTAATTTGTTGAGAGAGTGAATTGGTGGGTTTTTGGTAAATGTGAGCCTAAATCATCACAATTAAAAGAACCAAAGACTTAAACTACTTCAGTCTGTGTGCATTGAATTTATTTAATAAACGAGTTTCACAATTTGAGTTGAATTACTGAAATAAATGAACTTTTCCACGACATTCTAATTTATTGAGATGCACCTGTAGTTGATCATTTAGCACAGATTGATATAATTCCTGTCTTACACTGAACTTGTAATATTTGGGATGCATGTGTTGTGTTGTTCTGCTGTAGCTGGTGTGTTGCAGTGCAGGTGAAAGTGACTCTGTGATGAAGGTGAGAAACAGTGATGTTCAGATCAGAGATGAGCTCAGTTTGGTTCTGATACTGCCGTCCTGTGATGTTCTCATAGAGAGTCGAGCTCCATGTGAGAGATGGTGGACGAGACGGACAGAAGATCTTAGTAGAGCAGCGCAGACTCACTGAACTTCCCTCCATCACCTCCACCATCTTCATTACCTCCTGCTGATCCTTATAGACTCTCAGTGTGGGTTTGGGTGGAGATCCTGAAACACACATACAGATATTACTAGATTGTATTAATTATTATTTCCAAAAATGAAGTTACATATTGTTCAGTAGTAGATTCCTTTTTAATTTGTGTCAAGACACACTACAATCAGCATGAACAATATGACACTCACCTAAGACAGCAACTTGAACTTGGGAGTATGGAGGTTCTGTGTAGCTATATAGCAAATTACCATTGGCTTCAAGTCTGAAGTAATATGACCCATTATGACTCTGACTGACATTATCGAAGCGTGTGCTGCAGTTTTTCTGTGTAGCAGTGCCGAATATTTCTCCTTTTAATGGTCCAGTGTTGAGGCTGCTGGAGTCAAATTCTACAGTGGAAGGGATTGCATCTTTATACCATTTTCTCTTTGCACTATCAGTGAGTAAATGTTCATATTGTTGATCAATGTCAAATGTGCAGGGTATGAAAACACAGGATCCTTGTAGAGCTTCTACTCTCTGTGGCAGATTGATTCTGAAGACACAACAAACACCTAAAAAACAAACAGAGGGAAGTAATCATACAAAGTTAATATACAGAACAAACTTCTGCAGAACTTACTGCTCTTCAGTCTAGCAAAGGTAACATGGAAGTGCTTTCATAATAATAATTCAGCTTGTTAAAAAGAGGAATAATCTATAAATCTGTATACCTTGTATCAGAGATCCAGTGAGGAGGAATGTCACCAATGTTTCCATCATTTACATTCACTCCACCTTACAGCAGAGAGAGAGAGAAAAAATACACTGTCTCACACACACACACACACACACACACAGACAGACAGATAAACAGATAGATAGATCGATAGATAGATAGATAGATAGATAGATAGATAGATAGATAGATAGATAGATAGATAGCCAGACAGATGTATCAATAAATTATTTCCTTTTCATGACGTGTATGAATTTATAACACTTATATTTGTATAAACTCATTGTTTCTAAAGTCCTTCAAAGAGTTTTGGATGAGAAAACAGAACAATACGATTGACCCCCTCGCCCCCCCCCCCCCCCCCCCCCAAAAAAAAAAAACAGGACATATCTTATCATGAATGTGCTTCAAAATCTCAAAACTAGTTTTGAGTGTGTTTTACTGTGTTGTGTGTAAATGACTTACCAGAGAAGAGAGTTGAAGATGACAGAAATCCTCTCAGAGTTCAAACTGATGCTTCTACACTGAATGCAGCAAGAACTGTGTGTGAAAACGACAGTTTAGCTCGTATTAGAGATTCTCCACTTCTCCTTTAGTCAGAACTCAGTGACAGTAGCCTGACGGTGTGAGGCTACCTTAATATTCAACACATTTCTTTGTATTTGTCTTGTGTCTTGTGAGATTCGGTGCTCAGTGTCTATGTTGATAATAATTCTCGATATTCAGGAATATATGTTGAATCACATTAAAAATGCAATCCAAGAACACTATGTACAGGAAACACAAATTTTATTTCTTCTGGTCTGTGTCTGTGAAGTCA
Source organism: Barbus barbus (assembly GCF_936440315.1). Lineage (NCBI taxonomy): Eukaryota > Metazoa > Chordata > Actinopteri > Cypriniformes > Cyprinidae > Barbus > Barbus barbus. The sequence continues at coordinate 24,733,038 of NC_136717.1, read as the reverse complement.
ACAAAATGAGCTTCTACAGCCATATGCTTAGTATATACTTATATACTAAGTGTAATACTGTAAACCATTGTTCTCAAACTCAATTCCTGGAGGGCCACAGCTCCGCACAGTTTAGCTCCAACCCTAATCAAACACACCTGAGGATTACTATGAATTTACAAGCAGGTGTGATTTGGAGCTGGTTGGAGCTAAAACTGTGCAGAGCTGTGGCCCTCCAGGAATTGAGTTTGAGACCAATGCTGTAAACATTTACATTTATTCATTTGGCAGATTCATCATGAAGGCAATAAACATGAGAAGAGCTAGAAGCCTACAACATTTTAGATATAGTTAGAAATTAAAGTTGTTGTTTTTTGTTTGTTTTTTACAAACTACGACTGTTTATGGGAATATGTGCTGTTTTTTTTAACATTAAGAGTTTGTGAGTTGTCATCTGCAATATCTGTACTGAAACTCTGCATGTGTTGTCATGATGTCAATTATCTTAGTCTCAGCCAGGCTGAAACTGAAGCCGCTTCTGCCGCCTAGTGGACAATAAATAACACTCATCACCAGAGGACACCAAAATCTTATTTTATGTGCTTACATATAGTAATTGTGACCATATATTTTGGAAAGGGTATTTTTATTATTATTGTAATGGGAAATTTGTTTGTAAGTGCCAACTTTCACAATTTTGCAAACATTAGAATTATTAAAATTTCTATTAGAAACATTAAAATTTCGTAAACTTTATTTCTGAATGTCGAATCCTTTATTCATAAACACTGAATGTCCAAAACTCATCCTTTATAAAAGGATTTCTGTAACAAACCTGCTCTTTTAATGCCTGTGTATACATACAATGTTTTTGCAAAATTAAATAATGGAAAGGTAAAACTTTTTTACAAGAATAATATTTAGAAAATAATTTAGAAAATCAAATAGAATTTTCGTTTCATGCAGACTTGAAGCTTTGGGTAAAAATCTTGAAACTTGTCAGGAAAAAAAGTGATGTTTTACTGATATTTTTTTAGTTTTAATTTCAAAATATAAATTATTTATTTTTGAGACTGTCAAATGTTAACAATACAAATACAAACTGCACAATGTCATTCATACACCTCAAAATCATATATATTTATCAACATTTTCTCTTTTTCCCTCATTTATTCTCTAGCAAATGCGCAGTGAGTTTTTCTAAGGAAGCCTGATGACTCTGGATGTGGACTTTGAAGCGCCTCAATCTGTAAGTCATTTATTCAAACATTTAAATAAGACATTTTTTCTTCCAGACGTATCAGACTGGGAGTTCCCCATTCCTGCTTTTATTATCAGTTTCAGTTAAATTTTTTGTCTCAGTTTTTAATTTATACAGACTTATTAAATTATTATTATTATTATTAGCAATTGTAGGCTATTCCTTTTTCAGAGACATTTTAATTAAGCTAAAGTACATGTCTTAAAACACACTTGATAATTAAAGATTTAATGAAAAAAGTAAAAATAGCAATACATATAAGACATTGGTGTATAATAAAATACATAATAATAATAAATTATGCAAGGCTGGATTGTAGGTAATAACGTTGTAAATAATGTTCAGTTTCTTGCACACACTGATCGTTTCATTTGAAAAGACCTCAATATATCACCAGCAGCCACTGGTATTTTTGACTCAAAGTGACAGTAGCCATTGACTTGCATTTTATTAATTACCAAGGACCATGGTTTCAGATAAAAAAATCTTATTTACTGTTCTACTGAAGAAAAAAGTCACCTACATATCGAATGGCCTGAGGGTGAGTAAATTAACAGCCAATTTATATTTTGGATGAACTATCCTATCCGTGAGGTGATGCCCCTGATCTCTCCTGACGGCGCATCAGTGTTTGTGAAGTCGATGGAGGAATAATGAAGAGATTCTGGTGCACTCTGTGCGGTGGATGACAGCATGCCGTTATTGCCGTAAACAAACTGACCGTCATTATCCAGAGCAACGGCCTGATGAAGAAGAAACAGCAAAATGAGTGAAGATCTGCTGAACGACTGTCTGTAATGTCTTTGAGAATGAATACTCACTGTTTGAGTCAGAGTGAGTCCAGATGTGTCGTCTTGTCTGGTTTCTGAAGGTTTTTCTTTCCTTTTTCTGAAAAACATGTTTTCAGATCTTTAAAAACTTCATGCTTATACAATATCTCAGTCAAAATGACAAATCCTTGTGATGAAGCAAAAACCAGGTAAAGTCTCATCAGAATAACAAAACCATTAAAAAAACTCTCATTTTCATTTTCAACTTTGTACTAAAATATCTCAAACTGAAATAAAATTAATTTAAAAAAGATATAGACATTTTTAAAAAATGACAACACAAAATTATAAAACCTTTCAATTTTCTGCTTTCTGTTTTCGCTTTAGTTTCATTTAAAGTTTAATCATTTTGTTGTGTTTTTGTCATTTTTAAAAAGTGGATTAATTTTGGTTTATTTTAATTTGTTATTTTAGTTTATTTATTATTATTATTATTATTTATTCATTTATTTGTTTGTTTTATTTCAGTTAATATTTTATTTCAAGTAACAAAGCTTTTTATGGTTTTAGTTTTTAAAATAATAAACCTGCTTGAAACTGTATACTTTTGAAAACATTTACCATAATAGCTGAAAAGAACATATGTAATATGTAAAACATGTATTGATGTATTGTGTATGTGTGTGCATGTGTACATGTACATATATATATATATATATAGAATATTTATGTAATATAATCATGTTTTCTTGTTGTTTTCTTATTCCTCAAAGGGCATTTGCACCCACCGTTCACAGCAGAGCGTCACGATGCACACAATCATCATCACTGAGACGCCGACAGCAGCTCCGAGCAGCACGGATGGATAATGAAAACCTGAAAAGCAGTGCTTTATTGCTCAGAGGTTGGTCTTTCATAGTTCAGGAGAGCTTTAAAATAACATTAAAACCATTAAACTATTTTAGATGTTTCTCAGGAGGAATAAAAATAGACCCAAATGAGTCAACAGTTATCAGTAGAAAATACAGAGCTATACAATGGCTGGATTTGATGAGAAATGTTTGAGTTCATGTTGAGGTCTTAGATGAGTGCTTACAGACTTTGTTGTCTTGGCTAGTATGAACACATTTCTCAGGAGTAAAGTCTCTGTTTGGGCTCCGTTTGATCATTACTTTGTCACTGAGTCCTCTAAGAAGACAGCAAAACATCCCTGAGACGGTGACACAGGGATGGAAGGGGCTGCTCTTTTTCTGGGATCAGTAACATCTAGGCCCCTTGCCCCAAAGAGGGCCGGGGGCTTACAACACAGAGAATGCCAGTTCCACTGCAGTTCAAGCATTTTCACCAAAAGAGCAGTTTCCTTTGTCTCTGGGTCATGCATTTCAGGACCTGACGGAGAGCAACACTTTGCTTCCTCTCTGTTGGTTCCGACGCATTTCTTTGCCACAGGCCAAGAGGAATGCTGATGCAGGATACTTTGCTTTCTCATGCCTCCCTTGCCGTTTCACCATGGGATTCGGGGAACCAGGTAAGAGCTGCTTCTCTGCCTCTACTTCGGGATGCTAAGCTTCCTGGGTTGGGCACTCTTCCTTACCCCTACTGCTTCACTGTGGTTACTTGGAATATCTGTTGTCCTGAAATGGGCATAGCACCGTGGCACACATCGGGTGATTGTTTCCTCAGTTTGTAATTGTCTTTTCAGCCCTTGGACAGACCTTGCTTTTCTTCAGGTAAGGGTGACCTTGGAGCAAGTGTCGAGGCATGTTGTTACAACAGATGCCTCCAGGGCAGGCTGGGGCACCGTATGCAACAGGCAAGCTGCACGCTTGGACAAGACATGACAGATTTCACTGACTCGTCACGGGCTGTGATAGATACTATCACTCAAGCTTAGAGCCCCCTCTACTAGACAGGCTTATGTTTTGAAGTGGAGTCTGTTTGTTGATTGGTGTTCTTTTTATAGCGTTGCCCGGTTCCTTACTGCAAGAGAAAGTTGGAGCCGAGGCTGCCCCCTCTAAACTTTAAAAGTGCATGTCGCCGCTGTTGCTGCACATCGCGATGCATTGGATTGGAAGATCTTTGGGGTTGCATGACCTAATCATCAGGTTCCTAGGTCACACCTCATTCTTTCCTGGGATCTCTCTGTGGTCCTTGCAGGACTTCGGAGAGCCCCCTTTGAGCCACTTGATTCAGTTGAGCTCAAGATCCTGTCTTTGAAGACAGTGCTTCTGGTCATGCTCACTTCCATCAAGAGGTTTGGGAACCTGCAGGCATTTTCGGTTGATGAATCATGCCTAGAATTTGGGCCGGCTGACTCTCACGTTATCCTGAGACCCCGGTCTGGTTATGTGCCCAAAGTTCGCACCACTCCCTTCCAGGATCAGGTGGTGAGCTTGCAAGTGCTGCCCTTGGAGGAGGTAGATCCAGCCCTTGAGTTACTGTGGAATGCACCCAGAGCTTCTGATGCTCTGACCAGCTCTTTGTTTTGGAGGTCACAGATGGAAAATGTTGGCTCACTGGCTCGTGGATGCCATCACCCTGGCTTACCCCTCCCAAGGCAAGCTGTGCCCACTGAAGATGAGAGTTCACTCCACTCGGAGTGTGGCCTCTTCCTGGGTGTTAACGCACAGAGCCTCTCTAGCAGACATCTGCACAGCTGCAGGCTCGGTGACACCTAATATCTTCACGAGATCCTATAATCTTTTGGTTGAGCCAGTTTCCTCCCGTGTGGACTCGGCATCTTGCTTGCGGCGCCATTCCTCTGGTTGGTGGATATGTGCACTTTATCATCTTCCAGTATAGTTCCCTGTCTTGGGTGAACCCTGGTTGAGTTCCTTCAGCACCCTGTGCCATTCAGACTCAGCAGAGGACCCTGTTGTAAGGTTCAGTACTTGTGTTGTATGCCTTCGGTAAACCCGTATCTTTCTCTTGACAGATCTCTATGTCAATACTTATGCCCCCCTGAGGTAATGGGGTCACTTCTTTATTTTAGTCTATGCTGCAATCAGTCATATGAATTCTCACATTCCTATCTTGGTGTAACCACCCCCCCAGTGTTTACTTTACGATTTCTATCTGGTATCTGGCGTTGGGCAGGTTACAGATCGAGTAACCCAGTTCTTGGATGTGGCATTTTCCATAGGGACCCCTAACGTCAGTGTCGGCATAATGCCAAATGTAACTGACTGAAAGGGAACATCTTAGTTATGTTATGTAACCCTCGTTTCCTGAAGGAGGAAAGGTTACGTCCTTCATGCCACAACCTTGAACTGTGCTGAATGGAAGGATGCTTTCCTCAGCACAAACCTGAATAAGTGGATGCATGTCACCATCTTGAGTGGCTTGGCATGCAGATTTCATGCGCCAATAGTCATTAGCAGTTCTTGTAATGGTCAGAGGTGATTGGGGCTCCCAAATGAGACTCCTAATGTCAGTGTCGACATAACATCACCGTTCCCTCCTTTAGGAAACAAGGATTACATAACATAACCAAGATGTATCTTTTTTAATTAACTATAATAACTATGTATTGAATAACACCACAGTTAAAATTATAATCAAGTATTGACATTATTACATACTGCACTTTTTAAAAGTGTACTGAAGTGTCTAAAATATAGTAATGTACGTGTACATGAACAAAATACATGTACATAATACATTATCTGCAAGTAGTGTTTTAATATTAAGATTAAACTGTTGTTTTGTGTTTCTCACTTGTGTCTTGTGTTGGTGGGAGGGTCTGAAACTGTTGACTTGCGCTGCCGTAAATGTTTTTGCTGAAACACTGCAGGACGTCCGTGTCTGTGAGGGACTGACGGGTGGTCAGGACGCTCTTCACTCCTGTGCTTCCTAACGTCTCCTCACTGATGGGCGTTTCTGTAGAGTTAGCGAGCACATGTCCAGACAGACCCCACTCTAATGTAGGGCAGGGATTCCCATGAGCCTCACAGACACATGTGACTACACTGTTTCGGCTACAAGAGCTGGAGATTTTCGGTGCAACTGAAATAGAGAATATGATTATGTTAAAGAAGAGCTTGATGGTCTGTACGGTGTAAAAGACTAAAATGTTTGTACTGCTTTTTTTTGTTTTGTTTTTTACCGTAAACTTCACAAATGTATTTTTTACAGTGTTGACAGAAACTGCATAGGATTTCAGAAGGAAAAAAATGCTTGAGGACAGATTACAAAATGGTGTAGTGTAATTTTAACATGTTGCTTTGTAACATGAGTGTTTACTAAGGTGCGCCAAATGTCCTACTGTCTTCTCATATGTAGTTTCTGTAAATGAAGACAATTTTCACAGTGCTATGCCCATTTCACAGCTTTGATGCACAGCCATCAAACATACCATTGTCATAATGTGTGATGCACACACCATTTAAGATATTACGCCATATAGCATGCTGTAGTGTAGTTTATATAATAAAATTGTCATAATCTTTAGTGTAAAGTTTGTCATTAAACATGCTTTTGTGGGTTTTGCAACTCTTCAGTAGTTTTTTCAGTGTTGAAAGTCATATTTTCACTGTTTGAAAGTATGTTTCTTGCATGCTTTTATAGTAAAATTGCAACTTTTTCATGTCAATTTGCATTATTTTTCACCATAAACAATGCACTTTGCATTCAATTGCAGTGCTGTCTACACTGTAAAAAATCCAACTTCCAAAAATTCAAAGTTATACTAACCAATGTAAAAAAGTAGCCTGAACAAAGAATTTTTAGTATGAGAAGTCAGTTTAATTTTTTGTGTGAACTGAACAAAAATACTCTAAACATGTCGCTAGCAAAAGTTGTTTTGTTTACTTTACTTAGATGCTCAAGTATTTGTTCACAACATATCCAGATGTTCTCCCAACTTTTCAAGTTGTTTCAGAGTCATCTGAACAAACAATTTTACATTGAACAATATTGCACAAGTTCCCAGCATGCATTGCAGCTTGAAAATATTTTACGTTAATTATTATTAAAATAGTATCATTGTTTTAAATTTTACTGGCTTGATTTTTTGCTGCTTCTGCTGTTGTCACTGTCAGTTTGCTGTCATGTGGATCATATTTTTCATATTTTTACTGATTTAAAATTTGATGATCCTCACCATGATTGAGAATCGTGTGCTGAGGTATTGTGTATGTGCATCTTATTGCAATTTGTTTAATGCAGTTGTCTAATAGCATAAATGTTTGCCTTTATTTTTAAGAGGCATATACTACCCATGTTATGAAGGCTAGTTAAAAATAAACATAAATCTAAAAAAAAAAGAGGTTTGTTAAAAAAGATTAACATTGCTATGCTAAAAAAACGTTGGTTGCTCTAACAGATGTTTTAACACTCAGTAGACTGACTTTTATTCATTTGATGAACTAAAGTTTTTTAGTTGTCGGTTGCTAGTTGAGTTAACTTAAAAAGTTGATTGTGATAGGTTACCTTATTTTTTTGAGTTAGGTCAACTTTTTTTTACAGTGTAGAGTTGTTATGTGTTTGCTGCAGTTATTGTACTATATTCACAGTATTTATGTTATCAGGGATCAGATTAAGTTTATCAGATTAAATTCATTTGAGGTTGGTCTTTGTACTCACACTGAACATCAAGTTGAATTGTAGCGTTGCATTGGCCATGCTGGTTTTGAGCATTACAGCCATACCATGTACCGTATGTAGGGTTTGTCACGATGTAGGTGTGATTATATCCAGTCTGGAGGAGCTCAAATTGAGATCCAGTCTCACTGTACCAGGTGTAGTTGAGCTCTGCTGGGTTTGCATCAGTCCTGCAGTTCAGAGTCACTGGTTTGCCCTCCATCACTGAGCTGGAGGGAAACGCTGACAACGATGTGTTTTTTGGGGCATCTGAGGAAAAAAAAAAAAAAAAGATGTATTATGTAGAATGTGTGGTTTACAGTTTAAAATTTGAAAGGTTTAAACCTCTATTTTACAAGTTTCAGATGCATGCAATGTTTTGAAGCATGTGTGCAAACATCTACAGTAGGCCAAAAAAACACCAAACGTCTTTATTTTACCCATTACCTGTTTACTTCACTCTAGCTGTGTGTAAAGGTTTAAAGGGGTCATGAAATGAGAAATCAAAATTCCATTGATCTTTTGACATATAAGAGGTCATTGTACTATAAAAACATTCTGTAAGCTTCAGAACTCAATACGTTCTTGTTAGTCTAAAATCAGCTTATATAGAAGGCAGTCTGCCAAAACAACAGATTGTGGAATGTGCCACTTTATGATGTAATAGTGTGGCTAAACACCGCCTCCGAAGAAGAAGATCAATGCCTGCTTCTCTAGAGCACTGCCTATTTAGCACTGCCCACCGATTCGCACACATAGTAGAAATAACGAGGGCGGCAGACACAGGTCTATGCAGAAACCAAACGATAAAGAAGACACTGTCTGGTGCCTTCCAGAGTTTTGGAAAAAGTTTTTGCATTGCCTTCCTTCTGATCTCAACATTGGGAAAGAGTGGATGAACTTTTTGAAGATCAAAACCGCATTAGTAAGAACTTCGTCCGTTGTTCACTTAATTTTACAGCGGATTCGTTCACATACAAGGCACAATTCGATGCAAGATTTTCAGAAAGTTTGAAACTAAAAGATCCTACAATCGCAACACTCAAGTGTGAGTAACTTTTTATTATTTGGTCACTATTGCTTTATTACAAATAGTTTGATATGATTATTTATGCATTTTAAACCTAAATCACTGCAGCATCAATTTGTGAAGGATGTAGGCTGTTAAACATACACAGCTGTTAGCCAATCATAGCAGTGGGTGTTTACTTTCGAGTCTACAATCCTCCACGCCTATTCAAACAGAGCGTTCTGATGAGGGAGGTCAAAAACAGGACAGAAAATGGCCTACTTCTAAATTATGATTTTTTGATGTAAAATTCTTGATAACATTATAAGGGGACCTCAGACAACAGTACAATTTTTTAAAGGCAGTTCATGATTACAAAGATTACGAAGTACTCTACTCACACTAGACAGCAACTATAAAATAGCACTAATGGAAGTATGGTAAATATATAGCCTAATTACGATTTTTATACTCACACTGGACGTCCAGCAGCACTGATGTGTTCTGAGTGCCGTGTTTGTTCTCAGCTCTACAGTAGTATCGTCCGCTGTGTGTCAGGTTGATGTTGTTGATGGTCAGGTTTGGTCCGGTCTGAACTGGATTCAGGAGGTCTTCAGTGTCTCTGTACCAGATGTAGTTCACTGCTGGGTTTGCATCACTGCTGCAGCTCAGAGTCACTGAACAACCCTCCAGAACTAAACCAGCTGGGTTTATCCTCACCGATGTGTTTTTAGGAGCATCTAGTGGAGGCGAAAATAATTCAGGCAATTACTTTATGGCATACAGCACTAATTATAGATGATAAATCAGTATAGATTGATATAATTCCTAATTGTCTTACACTGAACTTGTAGAATTTGGGACTCTAGTGTTGTGTTGTTCTGCTGTAGCTGGTGTGTTGCAGTGCAGGTGAAAGTGACTCTGTGATGAAGGTGAGAAACAGTGATGTTCAGATCAGAGATGAGCTCAGTTTGGCTCTGATGCTGCCGTCCTGTGATGTTCTCATAGAGAGTCGAGCTCCATGTGAGAGATGGTGGACGAGACGGACAGAAGATCTTAGTAGAGCAGCGCAGACTCACTGAACTTCCCTCCATCACCTCCACCATCTTCATCACCTCCTGCTGATAATTAAAGACTCTCAGTGTGGGTTTGGGTGGAGATCCTGAAACACACATAGATATGCTGTCAAATATTGCAAGATAATGTAGATTATATGCAGTAATGAAGGTGCATTACTTATTGTACAGTAGTAGATTTCTTTTTTTTTTTTAAATGTGAGTCGAGTCATACTATAGAAGCAGAATGAACAGTATGACACTCACCTAAGACGGCAATTTGAACTTGGGAGTGTTTAGGTTCTTTGTAGCTATATAGCAAATTACCATTGGCTTCAAGTCTGAAGTAATATGACCCATTATGATTCTGACTGACATTATCGAAGCGTGTGCTGCAGTTTTTCTGTGTGGCAGTGCCGAATATTTCTCCTTTTAACAGTCCAGCATTGGGTGTGCTGGAGACAAACACTGGTGTCACACCCATAAACCATTTTCTCTTTGCACTGTCAGTGAGGTAACTGTTAAACTGTTGATCGATGTCAAATGTGCAGGGTATGAAAACACAGGATCCTTGTAGAGCTTCTACTCTCTGTGGCAGATTGATACTGAAGTCACAAAAAACACCTAAAATGAACACAAACAGACAAAAGGAAGTATTCGTACAAAGTCGATATTCAGAACAAACTTCTGCAGCACTTGCTGCTCATCAGTCTCACAAAGGTCACATGTAAGTGCTTTCATAATAATAATTCAGCTTGTTAAAAAGAGGAATAATCTATAAGAATGAGACCTTGTATCAGAGATCCAGTGAGGAGGAACGTCACCAATGTTTCCATCATTTACATTCACTCCACCTTACAGCAGAATATACAGAAAAATAAATAAATAAATAATTTCACTCTGTATGTATGCATATGTATATGTTTGTTTATATAATATTTGTTTGTGTACTATATGTTTATTTATGTATATGTTTATTTATATACATACGTGGTCAGATTTGTTGGTACCCTTGGTAAATATGATCAAAGAAGGCTGTGAAAATAAATGTGCATTGTTAATCCTTTTGATTTTTTATTTAAAAAAATGTAAGCTTTCATTGGAGAAAAATAATTTAAAATGGGGGGGAAATATCATTATGAAATAAATGTTTTTTTCTCAAAAACATGTTGGACACTACGGAGCCCCTTAGAGCTCATGGTGGTGGAAAAAGTTTGGGGTGGAAGGAAAAAATATTTTTCAAATCTTTTGCGTTCTCTCGCAAAGCATTTTTTCTACTTTTTCTGAGTGCTTTTTTTCACCCAAATTCAGATGCATGGTTTGCAAATTTATTTACATGACATTTACACAGCCATTCTTTACTGTGAATATAGTCAAAGCTAAATGACGCACAGTGGGATTTTTAGAAAGGAAAAATTAAAATAGAAAAAAAAAAGAATTAGGGAGAATCAATAAATTATGAATGATTTGCTGCCCTTGTGTGAATATGTAATCATGTAACCTATAAAAATGTCATTGTAATCTGATGAGCATTATAAAATGTAACATACTCTTAATCACGAGTACTTGATTTTTGGAATTTGATAATGTAATCCAGTTCAGTTACTATCCATCTCTGACAGTAGTAAAGATAAAAAGAAAAAAGAAAAAGAAAAATAGAAAAAGAAAAACAGGACAAGCTTATCTTGAACATGTTTCAAACCTTAGCATTTAAAAATCTCAAAACTACAGGAATAAGTGAGTTTTACTGTGTTGTGTGTAAATGACTTACCAGAGAAGAGAGTTGTAGATGACAGAAATCCTCTCAGAGTTCAAACTGATGCTTCTACACTGAATGCAGCAAGAACTGTGTGTGAAAACGACAGTTTAGCTCGTATTAGAGATTCTCCACTTCTCCTTTAGTCAGAACTCAGTGACAGTAGCCTGACTGAGAAATCTATGCAAATCATTATGAACCTTACTGCATATTCAAAACATTTCTTTATATTTGTTTGAAACAAATCACTGTCTTGTGAGATCGTGTTCAATGTTCATGTTCATGATAATTCTCAGTGCTCAAGAATACACTTTGAATTACATTAAAACTGAAATCCGAGGATACTATGTACAGGAAACATGCATTTTATTTCTTCTAGACTTTTGCATTTCATATTTGAGATATTATGTCAACATTGTATTGCGGTAATACTTCTCATGTTCTGAATTCTGTTTTACAGTGTACTTCAAAAAAGCAATGTGGGACATTGTGGACTAAATAGTGAGCCAGCATGTTTTCTTGCCCAGGATACTGACAGAAGCCAAAAGCAGAAGAGAATGTCTGTGAAGTCAACAACACAAGCTTCTCACTTCTACAGCCATATACTTAGACCTGTATACTAAGTGTAATACCATAAACAATTACATTTATCCATTTGGCAGATTCATCATAGAGGCAATAAACACGAGAAGAGCTAGTAGCCTACAACATTTTAGATATTAGTGTTGTATTTGAGCGGCCGCTTCATCTTACATGGATGAGGAAGAGTCAATTTTAAGGACTCGCGGAAACTGCTTAATATCAAGAATAGGATATTTATTAAGAGACTGAACAGAAAACCACTTCTTGTCTTAACATCACCTCACCACAATGAAAACACAACTGACATTCCTTTAGGGGTTTGCTGTAGCTCTCTCATTTAAATGCACTACAATTAGAATGGGGAAGAATTAAGGAAAAGTATAGAAGTATAGAGGAAAGATTGTTTTCTCTTTTTTTTCTTTCACAAACTGCCAGACTTTTTTGTTTGTTTATGGGAATATGTGCTGTTGTGTAGCAGCTTTTATATTCAAACAAGACAATGCCTCTGTGTATAAGGAAAGGTTCAAAAAGAAATGATTGATTGAGTCAGTGTGGAAGAACTTGACTGGTCTATAGAAAGCAATGTCCTAATCCCAGCTGAACACCTCTGGTGTGACTTTAAATGTAGACCTTGAGCCAAAAACTCATCACCAAACACCAGTGACTTTTACCCATATTTTTTGCATTTGAATTTCAAAAGATAAAATATTTAGTGGCCGAGCACCAAAGGTGCACCTAATGTAATCGTTGTGGCATTCTTCTTATTATTTTTCTTCCATTTCTTCTACTACTACTACTACTTCTTCCGCTCTCGAGTCTATGGCAGGCCATAGAACTGCTTTTGAAAGTTTTAAAATTTGGCACACAGATAGAGGACAGTCTCAACATTAACCAAATCAAGTTTGGAGTCTCTAACTGGTACCCTCTAGTGCTACCAACAGTTTAAATTTAAAGTTTAGAAGCAAAATTATTTTTTTCGTGTGATTCCTTAGCTCATGCAGAGTCAAATGCACTCCACAACTGAAAATAGTTTGGATCAAGATTTTTCACAATTTTTAATAGTTCGAAAAACCTACTTTTTCAAACTTGTCCTAGACAGTTTGTCTGATTTTCACCAAATTCGAGTCAAATCATATTCAGACCATGCTGGCAAAAACGTATGGAATTCAAGTAGATTAGTCAAAACTTTTTTCAAATAACGCATCAATTAATTTGCCGAAGAGCACACCAAAAGGCATGTGAGGCTATCTCCACATTGCTTTAGGGTATTGAGGCCAAACTTGGTATGTGTTATAATAATCATGTCCTGAGGCTACCTGCATAGTTTCAGCCTAGTGCCACCTAGTGGTCAGCAGATATAAAAAAAATTATCTTTAGATTCGGTGGAGTATGCTGAGGTGAACCATACCCAATTTTCCCATGTCAGCCATTTTGAATTTTGTTGGTCATTGGCGTATCATTACAAAACTCAAGATGTATCTTTGGCACCATACCATAATGGTATTCAAAATGTTTTTTTTGAGTATATACTCAACTTTTGAGTATATTAGCCTAATAAGGCTAGGTTTCAGTATATTTTTTTGGGTCATGCTGAGAATATAGATACCAATTTTGCCATAGTCAGACGAAGACGGTCTGAGGTTCCATAGACTGTAAAAAAAAAAAAAAAAAATGGACGACGCACCTTCACTCACTTCCATTGAAGTAAAGTGAAGCCGCCGTTGACCCAGTAGGCACTGATTTTGGACCGGAGTCCAAAATCGCAGTAGAGAGTGAAGTGGAGCCGCCTCCCGCCCACACTCCCGCTGAGTCAATCGCAAGCACACACCCCTGACCCTTTTTAAATTAGCCTGTACTGCTCCAGTTTTTGTCTGCTGATTGCCGTATAAGAGGCTTGTGTTAAAATAAGGTAAATACAACTGCAACCTCTTCCTGAAGATCCCGAAAAAGTCCACTGGTGCCTCAGTTCACTCAGAGAAGCTGTCAGTCTCAGCTGTTAATCATGACGTCACACTCCCGTTTTTTTATAGCATCACTTAACTAACTAAAACCAAACTTATTTAAAAAACAAACACTTGAACTTACATCGGCATGATAAAATCTACAGAAAATAACAAAAGACAAGACAAGAATGTCTCAGATTAAGCAATTGAGGTGTTTTGTTGTTGGATGTAATAATGAACATAGCAGTCGTCATTTACTCCCGACACCTGAGCCGCTGAAGACGCAGAGGATTAACGTTATTTTCATTTCTGAAGGGAATGCGCCAATCCTGATCTGCCTAAATGTGTTTACTCGTGATCCAGCCTCAGCTACAGAAGAAGTGAGTATAAGGGTTTTTTTATGAATCTTTGCAAATCGCCTTTCCTAATAATGTGCCAGTTAGCCAGTTTTGTGGCTGAAGTTTACAGTCTGCTCGTCACCCCATGGAAGAGAGGGGCGGGGTCAGCAGAGCTCATTAGCATTTAAAGCAACATGGACTAAAAAAAAAACAGCTTGCTTAAAACAGAGCTGATTTTGACATGGTAAAAAAAAGGTGTTTTTTTACACTACTATTGAGAAATTGAAACTTATAAATTAAAATTTATCAACTTGTGGAAATGGGCATCTGATGACACCTTTTTAAAAACATACGAAATGGTGTTTTTTTGAAAATCTAAAATACGATACAGTACAATATAATACAATATTTATTTGTAAAGCACATTTAAAACAACCGAAGTTGACCAAAGTGCTGTACAGTATAGAATAAAGTCTCAAAAATAAAATTTAAAACAACAATAACAAAACAATTGAACCAATGATCAAGGGGTATTGAAAGCGAGAGAGAATATATGTCTTTAGAGCATAGAAATAGAGGGGGCTGATCTAATATGAAGAGGTAGCCTGTTCCAGAGTTTCGGACCTGATCTCGGCACGATGGATCCAGTGACTGTTCACTGAGTTCACTGGATCTCAATGTTCTAGACGGGGTGTACAGACCAAGAAGGTCTGTCAGGTACTGAGGGGTCAAATTATTGAGGGCTTTATAAACAAATAACTGAATTTTCCAATCAATTTTATATTTGATGAGTAATCAGTTCAGCTCAGATAAAATAGGAGTTATAATTGCATAAATGCACAAAGTTTTCTGTAAGGGGTAGGTTTAGGTTGTAGGGTTGGTGTAGGGCGATAGAAAATACAGTTTGTACAGTATAAAAACCATTACGTCTATGGAATTGAATGGAACCCACACGTATTGATATTGGTGGACATAATATGTGTGGGTGTGGAATTGGAAGCGATGCAATCCATAAGTCATTTAATCACACGTTTAAATAAGATTTTTTTCTTCCAGACACATTAGACAGAGTTCATTATGCCTGCTTCATTTCTGTATCAGTTTATTAGTTATATGGACTTAAACCATTATTATTAGTAGTAATAATATTAGAGATTATAGGCTATTCCTTTTTCAGAAACATTTTAATAAGGCTGGTGTACTGGTGTCTTAAAATAATTGTACAAAATGTAATCAAAAATAAAAGTAAATATAGTAATAAGAATAAACATTTTGAATAAGAAATGATAGCCACTGGTGTATTAGTAAAGTGACATGACGTGGCCAATTATGCTAACCCATACTCAGAATTAGTGCTCTGCATTTAACCCATCGTAAGTGCACATACACAGAAAATCCTAATTATATTGGGTTCCATTCAATTCCCCTAATACAATTGTATATAATTAAATGCATAATAAAAATAAAATATGCAGGACTGGTTTCTCGCACAGACCAATCATTTCCCTTCAAAAGACCTCAGTATATCACCAGGAGCCACAAGTCTTAATTTTGCTTTGCCTCTATCTGCTTTTTTGACTGTCAAAATTGTCTGTAGCTGCTCATTTGCATTCTGTGAATCACCAAGGATCATCTTCTTTAAAGTTCTACTGAAGAAACCTACATCTTGGATGTCCTGAGGCTTAATAAATTAATAGCAAATTGTTGCAAATTACCCTGTTAAAACCCTGATTAAAAAAAAAAAAAAACATTTAAAATATCTTCTTTTATGTTCCACAGAAGAAAGAAAGTACTATATGATTGTCATTTTTGGATGAATGATCCTTTAAATCGCTCTAAAAATCCCTGTGGTGCACAAAGATTTGAAGTTTTTTTTTTTTTTTCAGTCTTGCTTTCCAGCATCATCTGCACTGACCAGCGGTTCCTTCTGTCTGTAGCGATGGCTGGTGTTTTCATAAATCACGTCTTCTGATGCCGGTGATGACGTGTCCGTGATCTCTGCTGTCACGTGTTGTTTTTTGGGCTCTGTCTCAGAGGTTGAGGTGTTGTTCTCTGTGTCTGTGGCTCCTACAGGACGATGTCGGACCGTAGCGTATTCACTGGTCAGCGAGGTGATGCCCCTGATCTCTCCTGACGGCGGTTCAGTGTTTGTGAAGTCGATGGAGGAATAATGAAGAGATTCTGGTGCACTCGGTGCGGTGGATGATAGCATGCCGTTATTGGTGTAAACAAACTGACCGTCATTATCCAGAGCAACGGCCTGATGAAGAAGAAACAGCAAAATGAGTGAAGATCTGCTGAACGACTGTCTGTAATGTCTTTGAGAATGAATACTCACTGTTTGAGTCAGAATGAGTCCAGATGTGTCGTCTTGTCTGGTTTCTGAAGGCTTTTCTTTCCTCCTCCTGAAAAACATGTTTTTAGATCATAAGAAAATATGCTAATACAATATCTCAGTCAGAATCACGTGTAGTTTGCTAAAACTAAAGCCATTAAAAAAAAAAAAGTAAAAAGTTACATTTGAATTACTTTCATTTTAACTTGCTGTACTAAAATAGAAATAAAAATTGATGAACACTTTATAGACATTTAAAAACAAGAAAACCATTAAACACTTACTTTTGTCATTTTTATCTCTTTTTTTGTAAAATGCCTATAATTTTTTTTATTAATTTTGTTTGATTTTAATTTGTTACTTTAGAACTTTTTATCATTTCATTTTTATTTTGTTTGTTTATTTTATTTGATATCTTATTTAAAATTATTTTTATTTCATTTTCTTAAAGGTTTTTAAAATAATAATAACCCTGCTTTAAGTTTAATATTTCTGAAAACATTTATCACAATAGCTGAAAAAAAAAAGATCTGTTTAACATTGACATAATCGAAAGGCAACTGCAAATCTCACATATGTATGCATGCAAAATTTGTAATTTGCAGTTGCAAATATGAATTGTATTCCTTTTGAATATTGTCCAGAATATAATTCGGTGTAAAATCATATTTTCTTGGTGTTTTCTTATTCCTAAAAGGGCATTTGTACACACCGTTCACAGCAGAGCGTCAAGATGCACACGATCATCATCACTGAGACACCAACAGCAGCTCCGAGCAGCACCGACAGAAGATGGAAACCTGAAAATTTAAACCAGCGTTTAATTGCACAGAGGTCAGTCTTTCATAGTTTAGGAGACCTCACTGTCATTTAACTATCTCAGATGTTTCTCTAAAAACAGACCCAAATGCAACCTTCCTGTAGTATGGAGCTGTAAAAGGACCAGCTCAGATTATCTGATCCCGGATTTGTGAGAAATATTTGAGTTCATATTGAAATCACAGATGTTTTATTACAGAATTTGGTTTCTTTGGTTTAGATACTTTATTGCTTCCAAACGTTAAGAAACAAAAAGAATGACATATACTGTACCAGTAACCAAACACCAACTGAAGAACACCCGCACTATCTCTGACATAAGAGCCATAAGAAACATTTACACATATGTAAAAAAATAAAACAAAACAAAAACACGGAACGGGGAGGACAATTTTTGTCAAATACATTAAGAAAATGACAAGTCAACTGTCATTAAACACTTGGGCATGATCTCAGAATTTGGTTTCTTATGAGCACATTTCTCTGAAGAAAACTTTGTATTAGGTCTACATTTGATCTCATTACTGTCTAGAGGAAACAATTCCCTTGTGAAAAGCAAGTACACTTCAGCATACTTAAAAAAAAAAAAGCAAAAATAATTATGGAAAGAATATACTTAAGTGAATGAATATATTTTATAGTTAAAATTTATATTAAATGTAAAATTAAATTTAGAGTGCTTTTTGACCCACTTAAGAACATTTTAATACAAGTAATTATGAAATTATATGTAGTCTTTGAAATATGGTTAGAGTGTACAAATGAATGTCAGTACTTTTCTATTGAAACTTGTATGTCATGTATTTAAATATATTTGTAATAATGAAGTTGCAATTTAGTACAATGAAAAATATATTAACTTTAAAATTCTTTATTTTTTATTTAAGTTTTATTAATTTTAGAACATCAAGTTAAACTATAATTAAAATTAAAAATGATGCTTTGGCAACTAGCTTAAATAAAAAGCATTTTTTATTTTTTGTTTATTTTTAATAACATTTGTTTCCATTTTAGTTAACTATAATAGCCCTGTATTGAATAACACACTACAGTTCATCTTATAGTCAAATATGTGCATTAGTCAACACATTGAAATAAGAAAAGCGTATTTCTTTTTCACAAGGGTAAAGACATCCTTTGTGATCTTTGTCAATCAGATAAAGCTGTTGTTTTGTGTTTCTCACTTGTGTCTTGTGTTGGTGGGAAGGTCTGAAACTGTTGACTTGCGCTGCCGTAAATGTTTTTGCTGAAACACTGCAGGACGTCCGTGTCTGTGAGGGACTGACGGGTGGTCAGGACGCTCTTCACTCCTGTGCTTCCTAACGTCTCCTCACTGATGGGCGTTTCTGTAGAGTTAGCGAGCACATGTCCAGACAGACCCCACTCTAGTGTAGGGCAGGGATTCCCATGAGCCTCACAGACACATGTGACTACACCGTTTCGGCTACAAGAGCTGGAGATTTTGGGTGCAACTGAAATAGAGAATATGAATGTTATGATAAAGATGATCTTGATGGTCTCTACAGTGTAAAACACGTTTGTTATTTTAATGGTAAAATGCTAAAATGGCCACAGTAAAAACACGTTAATTTGTTAACACCAAGTTACTATATATCGGGAAAACTAATAAATCTAACAGGACATTTCATGTATTTAAATATATTTGTTTATATACATTTGAAAGGATGAAGTTGCAATACAATATATTAATTTTATATTAGTTATGTATTATTCATTTTAAATGTAATATTGAATTAATGTTAATTTTGTACCAATGAGATACTATCGTAGTTTTTATTTTTATATATTTTATTTAAAGTTTGAGTAATTGTCATGTTTTTGTCATTTTGACTGCTAAAGTAAGTATGCGTTTCTTGCATGCTCTTGTGGTAAAATTGCAACTTTTTAATGTCGATTTATTTTCACCATAAACAATGCACTTTGCGTTTAAATTCAATGCAATCTCTAGAGCACTGTTATGAGTTTTCTGCAGTTATTGTACTATATTCACAGTATTTATGTTAGCAGGAATCAGATTGATGGCAGTGCAGTAATTTGAGGTTGGTCTTTGTACTCACACTGAACATCAAGTTGAATTGTAGCGTTGCATTGGCCATGCTGGTTTTGAGCATTACAGCCATACCGTGTACCGTATGTAGGGTTTGTCACGATGTAGGTGTGATTATATCCAGTCTGGAGGAGCTCAAATTGAGATCCAGTCTCACTGTACCAGGTGTAGTTGAGCTCTGCTGGGTTTGCATCAGTCCTGCAGTTCAGAGTCACTGGTTTGCCCTCCATCACTGAGCTGGAGGGAAACGCTGACAACGATGTGTTTTTTGGGGCATCTGAGGGAAAAAAAAAAAATGGATGTGTGATGTAGAATGTGGTTTACAGTTCAAGATTTGAAAGGCTTCAGGTTTAACCTCTCTATTTTACAAGTTTCAGGTGCAGGCAACATGTTAATGCATGTGTGCAAACATCTACAGTAGGCCACAACACTAACAAAACACCACATGTTCGTATTTTACTGATTACCTGTTCAGTTCACACTAGCTGTGTAGAAGTTTGTCTACTGTGCTAAAACAGCACAAACACAGTGAGAAATATGATCATTTGTAGTATATGTTATTGACAGTGTAAGTCGGACAGAGACTGTCTTTCATTTATCTAGACCAAACAGTCTGAATTGAGACGTTCTGGATGTCCAGAAGAATAACAAATACTCGCACTGGATTTTTTTTTTTTTTTTTAATAAATGGTAAAGATGTCA
This sequence comes from Barbus barbus, assembly GCF_936440315.1. Classification (NCBI taxonomy): domain Eukaryota; kingdom Metazoa; phylum Chordata; class Actinopteri; order Cypriniformes; family Cyprinidae; genus Barbus; species Barbus barbus. Next base: position 24,712,841 of record NC_136717.1, on the reverse strand, counting down.
ACTATAAAATAACACTAATAGAAGTATGGGAAAATTCATTAGCAATTAGTTAAGACTCTTAATACTCACACTGGACGTCCAGCAGCACTGATGTGTTCTGAGTGCCGTGTTTGTTCTCAGCTCTACAGTAGTATCGTCCGCTGTGTGTCAGGTTGATGTTGTTGATGGTCAGGTTTGGTCCGGTCTGAACTGGATTCAGGAGGTCTTCAGTGTCTCTGTACCAGGTGTAGTTCACTGCTGGGTTTGCATCACTGCTGCAGCTCAGAGTCACTGAACGACCCTCCAGAACTAAACCAGCTGGGTTTATCCTCACTGATGTGTTTTTAGGAGCATCTGATGCAAGAAAAAAAATTTAGGCTGTCACAATTTATAGAATTATTATTTTACACATTTTTTTAAATAATTGTAATGTTGTTGTAAGGCTGATGCCATTTGTCTGGACCGAAAGGAGGACCACAGTCTGAAAAGACAAAGAACTCTTTGAAAGAACGAGAATCAACATCTGAACTCTGTCTCACAAGCCTGATCCTCATTCCTACTAGGGTCAAAATTAAAATTGTAGCTCTAGACAGTTACCTCTGTCTATACTTTTATTAATACAGTTGTCTGATTCAGGGCTTGACATTAAGCATTCTAATGTGGTTGTCCTTCGGACAAGTAAATTTGTCATTTACTTGTCCGAGTATAAAAGTTACTTGCCCGGAGAAAAAAAAAAAGAAATTTTAATTGAGTTATAAATATAATTATTTATTGTAGCTATACAAAACACATTTAGTTTATTTAGTTGGATTTTTCTTTTTAAATGAAATAATGAAAAAAATTATAAAGTGTGATAATACTGTTATATTTTAAAATAAAAAGGGAGTATTAATTACAAATACAATTATTTTATATATATTAATTTTCAAACTTAAATTTAATATTATTTTTTTTTAAATTAGAGTTCAATTTAATCAGAAAATTAGCATAATAAGACATTTGGGCTGTTACCAAACAAATGAAATCAGTATCAACAAAATTCATCTTTGCAATGCAGAGGAAACACAGAAACTGCATCTGAAGTGGAATAGATATATTTATCCACTATTTAATGCAGCTCTGAAGGACATAGAATGCTTTAATCTGCAGTTACAAATGAATAAATAATGTTTTGATTCATAAAACGATGAAAACTGATATTTGTTAAAATTTTGTTAAAAATATTGTAAATGTGAAATTAAAACCACCAGTAGGTGGCATCAAGTCAGTCACTGCTAAGAAGTGAATCATTGCGACTGAACCGAATCATTTAAACGATTGATTGGTTGATTCATTCAGACACGAAACACAGTCATGTTGCTCAGAGATGCAGAACAGCCAGCAAATCATATATAAGAAGACTGCAGCGGACTGTTAGGTCAGCAGAAAGGATCATTGGTGTCCACCTGCCCAGCCTTCAGGACTTACTACTCCAGAGTGAAGAAACGGGCAGATAACATCATCACAGACCCTTCTCACCCTGGACACGACCTGTTTGCGCTTCTCCCCTCAGGCAGACGCTAGTGCACTAGAGCATCTAAGCATAAAAACATTTTTTTTCCCCATACCATCTCCAGCTGTTGTGGAAAATCGTGCTCTCGTCGATGGTCTGGATCTCAGTCGTGCAATTAGAAAGGCTCAAAAACAGCAGAGTTTCAAATGTGAAAGAAAAGACTTTATTATAACAAGACAATAAAGTCGAGAAGCAGCTGTCCCATTGACTGATTCTGATTCTGTGAGTGTCGGTACAGAGTATATATATGTTTCTTATTGCCCATATTTGGTAGTTCCTGTTATTCTCATTGTCTATGTCTGTTTGATTTACCACATTTAATTACTTGTTCACCTTGTCTATTTTTTAATGGTGGCATTCGTCTGTATTCGTCATTTTTTTTAAAAAGTAAAAGTTCTTCTTCTACTCCCATTGGTTGGCAGTGATCCCAGACGACATACATCACAGTTGGTTACATGTATCTGTCATATTCCTCATATTCTGGAAATCACCCAAAGTTCCCCAGGTTATCCTAAGTTTACTGTACTCCTTGACCGGTGTATACGGCCTATAAAACATCTATACTCAGTATGACCAATAGATGGCACTCTAAGACCATTTATCAGTATTCAGACATCCAGTACAGTAGGATATCACACTTTTGCATAGACTAATACATGTTTGCATAGAACAGTGCATGAATTACATTTTTAAGCATGTTTTATCATTTTGAATAAGATAATGTTATAGTGAGTAAACAAAAATATACAATATATTCCTCTCTTTGAGACTTTACTAAGTCTCACAATCATGTTCATTACCTAGAGTGCAGTTCCATGAGTCCACCCCTCAGTTTATACCCTCTTTCAGCCAGCGTGCGGCCTCTCATAACCTCTTGTCAGATTGTTTCTTCATGATACCGCACTCCAGAGGAAGCCAGACCCAAACATCTCTCCTCACCTTTGACTAGAGAAGAGTAAAAGAATCTGTCTTCCTATCCAACCATACTTTTCGGGATTAATAATTCAATCATTAATGTGTGTGTAAGCATGTGCACAAAATGTTCAAGCCTTGCCCATGGTTGTCATGGTTATGTAGAATATATGAGTGATTAATCAACACATCTAGAAAATAGATTTAAAACACTGGTTTGTCCCACGCAGCCAGAGGAACTCTAGGCATTTCCGGTAGCCTAGAGCGCTATCTGGTGATGTTATCCTTCGTTGCCAGAGGAGCTTCCTCTAGCCCTATCTGGTGTTGGAGTAGATGGTGGGTTTTTAAACCCCAGTTGAATCTACTCGTGTTGCTAAGCACTGAGGTGCTCGTCGATCCTTCCTTCTTCCTTTCTGACAGCATGTTCCAGTGTATACAGCAATCATTGTTATAGTAACTAATGGAATGTTAGTGTAATAGCATAAAAATAAGTATAGAAAAAATACATATTGATCTCTGAAGGCTGGGCTAAATGAATAAACACTGTTATTGCACTCCTGACTTGGGTCAGACCCTCAATCACCTTTCAGATACCAATTAATCCTTCTTTGTCAGTCCCTTTTTCTGGTTGCAATGCCTCATAACATGGACAATGACCTGCTTCAGACCCTTATCGTTCCCTTTTTCTTTCAGTATTCACATTATACATTTAAGATTAGTAAATTAATTTCAATATAAATGATATAAGGAGTAAATGACTTCAGGAAGGGGCATATGCCAAAGGAAAATACATAGTACCCCTATCTCTCTCCCTACACTATCCCACACCTCTAATATATCTACAAAAGTGAAAATAAAGAAGTATAAAAAATTAAAAGGCACCCCTTCCCTACCACTCCGTCGTTCTTTCAGGAAAGGTTTCACAGAATAGTCTCTTCCAGGTCAAAGTCGTCTAGTTCGTCCAGTCCAGGGCCCACAGTGTATCTGTGAGCATATCCAATGTCAACTCCGGTTGGTCTTACTGATATGCTTAGCATCTGTTTGGCTGCAGCACTGGCTAGCATGGATCTGATGAAAGGTATAACACAACAAAACAGTGCAAAAAACACAACAATAGCAATAGCTATTACAATGCCCACCTTAATCAACCACCCTTTCCAAGACCCAAAAATTGAATTTAACCAGTCTCCAATCTGCAGATCTGTTCCAGCATTCAAGGTCACTTCTTCCCTCAGATTTTTCAGTTTATCCATCGCTTGGGTGAACGATCCATCTGGCGCTGTATTATTTGGGATATAGGTACAACAGTCAGAACCAAACATTACACAAACTCCTCCTTTCTCCGCCAACAGCCAATTCAAAGCTTGTCTATTTTGCCATGTCATTTTGCTTGTTGCATCTAATTGTTCTCCAAGAGCACTTAAGGCATCATTGGTGTAATTAATGAACCTCTGCTGATTATAGTAAATGTAATTAATCCATTCAGTGTTTTTGTTGGTGGCTATCCATACAAGTAGAGACTCAAAGCCAGACTTTACCTCATTTCTTGCTTTAAATTTATCTGGTATTCCTCTAGGTTGGCCAATTGCATCTAAGTACACCTTCGGGTCTGGAGCATACGCTCTCTTTGCTCTGCTTACTTGTGATTTGGGGTTTTTTACACTATCTATGTTTCCCTCAATTATTGTTATTCCTTGCATCAATCTTACTCTGGTACAAATACCTTTCCAATCTTTTGGGAGTGTGGTTCGCAATCTTTTTCCTCCACACATCCAATAATAATCTGCCACTGCTTCTGTTTGATCCATTAGATAATAAATAAAAGGAAAGTGAATTGTAGCTTCTGCACATTTGTCTATTAATCTCACAATTGTCATATTTGTTTTTATAGTTGCGGTAGCATACATTATACTATGAAACTTAGCTACATGTGGATTTCGAAACATGAATACATCCATATGCCAAATTACCGCACAGTTGCCCCCAAATTCACCCACATCTTGTTTTCCGTTGGTTCTGTTGAAGCATTCATAATCTAATGTGTAGTCAATATCATAGGCTGATGGGATCTCTCTTTTATTTCGAGCAACTCTAATATTCATCTGATTACACTCTTTTCCTATTCTTATTTTGCCAAAATCTCTATAGTAGCCCTTGTTTCCTAGCATAAGTAAGCATTCTGCTGGACAATATGTGGCATTTAGAAAACGTATCCCTTTAGCTTTAGTGTCTTTACAATATTGAGCATAATGTTTACCACATTGGATGAAATCATAGGGACTGGGCACTACTGTTAATTTTTCGAGAGGGGATGGAGAACAAAACACACAACTATCCATTCCTGCTACTTTTGCAGTGTATTCTGCCCATTTGAACCACTCATTGTCATGGGCTGCACCTAGCAGTCCTTCTTTCTTTAAATCTGATGTTTTAGCATTGTTTTCATTATCGTTAGCCCTACTTACTGACCCCTTTCTAACATGTCTGTTTGCATAAATACCTGGTTTCTGATCAGTCATTTTAAGAGAATAATTCAGCAATGGTGTTTGGATCAAGCGTGAGGAATTCATCAGGTTGATATCTGGGTTGAACACTAGTTGATGGCTGTGGTTCGAATGGTCTTGTGGATTGCCCCGCGTCTTGGGCAATCTCTGCAGCAGATATATCATCACCAAGATCACGATCAGTTTCACCCTGACTTTCATGTTCCACTTCCGGAGGCTGCACCCCATCTTCAGTCAGTGCTGCGGCTTCTGCGCGCTCTGTTTCCCTGAAATGAGGTTCATCAGCATTACTTTCTTCCCCCTCCCCGTTACTTTCAGGACTCTGCTCTCTTGGAGGGGGCCCTACTTGCTCATTTTCTTCCCCACCTCTCTCTGGACTGTGCTCCCTTGAAGGGAGCTCTACTATCTGTTCTTCTCGTCTTCTGGGTCTCAATCTGGGTACTCTGGTACAATGATTTAAATGGTACCAAGTTGTGCTACCTTGCACCTGTACTGCTGTTGGGGTGGCTCTTTCTACAGTGTATGGCCCTTCCCTTCTTGGCTCATTCCATTTCCTTCTAAAGACCCTCAAATATACCTGATCTCCAGGTTGTATAACACTAGGTGTTTCCTCTTCCTCTCTTGGACCTCTATTCTGTTCTTGTGTATGGATGGCTTCATGAATTTTCGTCAGCTGTTTCATATATGCTTTTAACTCCATTTGCAACTGTTCAAGGGGCGGTCCTTCATATGGACCTCTCAAATATGGGACTGGCATTGGTCTACCTGTCAGCATTTCATGTGGGGTCAAGTTTGTTATCCTATTTGTTTGCATACGATAACTCATCAACGCCAGGGGCAGTGCATCTACCCAATTTAATTTTGTATCGGCGCAAATTTTGTTCAATTTCGCCTTGAGAGTCCCATTAATTCGTTCCACTATCCCTTGAGATTGAGGTCTATAGACGCAACCTAGACGTTGCTTTACCCTTAACTGTTGTATTACTGCCTTTACTGTTCTTTGAATGAATGCTGATCCATTGTCTGAACTAATTTGGGATGGTATTCCAAATCTGGGAATTACTTCTCTGGTCAAAAATTTAATCACTGTTTGAGCCCCTTGGTCTGCTGATGGAACAGCTTCCACCCATCTACTAAATCTGTCAATTATAACCAGTAAATATCTTTTACCTCTGACAGTTCTTATCATATCTGCATAGTCCATTACCAAATGTTTGAATGGCCCTTCTGGGACAGGAATGTGACCTACGGGTGCGGTTGTTCCCTTTCTTACATTATTTTGGGCACAGACGTCACACTCAGACAGATACTCATCCACCATTGCTTGTAAATAAGGTGACCAAAATCCTTGGCGTTTTACCTTTCTAATCACTTCCCCCCTCGCGCAATGGTCGAAACCATGCGCGTCAGAGATCAGGATTGTAAGCAATGGTGTGGGAGCTATCATTTGTCCTTCATGTGACCGCCAAAGCCCATTTGCGTCTCTTGTCGCTCCTCTCTGTTGCCATACACTGAGTTCATATGGGGTAGCTTGTTGCTGCATCCGTGCTACATCTGCTAATTGAGGCTGAGGTTGAATTAGAATGGACGGAGCCATTATTGCTGTAGTGCAGCCAGATGCTTGTCTAGCATATTTATCTGCTTCATTATTGCCCCTAATCACAAAGTCATTACCCTTCTTGTGTGCTTGGCATTTAACGATGGCCAATCTCTTTGGATGCATCATAGCTGTTATTAGATCAATTATCTGATCACCATGTTGTACTGGTGTACCATCACTTTTCTTAAATCCCCTTTGCTTCCAAACTGCTCCAAAAAGGTGACATACACCATGAGCATACGCAGAATCAGTATAAATATTTGCTGATATGCCTTTAGCTAATTTACAGGCTTCAGTAAGAGCTTTCAACTCTGCCAGTTGTGCTGAGCATGGTTGTTCACAATGCTGCACCACCACTGGAATAAAGTCATCACTGTCACATCTAACAATTGCAAATCCTGCGTGATTACCCAAATGGTCTCTGAAGCATGATCCATCTACAAAGTAATCAACCTGTGCCTCAGAGATGGGTGTTGATTCTAAATCTGGTCTTAATCTGGTGAATGCTAAGGAGTCAGCTACACATTCGTGAGGTATTCCCTCATCTTGCAAAGGTATGTGATTGGCTGGATTGACTGTTGTGCATCTCTTTATCGTTATATCTGGAAAGGTCAATAATGTTGAATATGCCAGACACCTAGAAGGGGTAAGAACGAATTTACCCTGTTCCCACAACTCCACTATCTTATGATGTGCATATATTATGACTGGATAACCCATAGTTATTGTAGAGGCTTTTTCATATGCAAAGTACACTGCTGCTAGTCCTTGTTGATAGCATGGCGGGTATCCTTCAGCCACACTGTCTAATTTCGTGCTGTAGTAGGCAATTGGTTGTTTTTTCCTTCCACTACAAGTCTCTTGCATAAGTACTGCAGATGCATAGCCATCTTTTCTATTTGCAACATACAAATGAAATACTTGGTCATATGCTGGTGTTGCTAATGCAGGTGCAGACTGCAATTCTCTTTTTAATGATTCAAATGCTATTAATGCATCTGTTGTCCATGTCAGTGGTGCCCTAAGATTTTGATGACCCACTTGTTTCATTAAGGCTCTTAACGGGGCTGTTTTAATGGCATAGTCTTCAATCCAATCTGAACTAAAACCTGTCATTCCTAGAAAAGTCATCATCTGCCCTACTGTTTGAGGTTGGGGTACTTTGCTAATGCCCTCTAATTGACTGGGTGATATTGCTTTCATCCCATGTGATATTGTTCGTCCTAAGTACTCAACCTGTGGCAGGCAATATTGGAGCTTGTCTTTGGAAACCTTATGCCCCCCCTCTGCTAATTTAGTAAGCACTTTAATTGAGTCCTGATGACACTGTTCCAGGGTTGCAGAAGCAAGAAGCAAATCATCTACATACTGTATTAGGGTACTATCTAACCTGAGGTCCTCTAGATCGGTTTTTAATACCTGATTAAAAATGTGGGGCGAGTGCTTGAAACCCTGGGGCATTCGAGTATAACTTAATTTTTTACCTTGATAGGTGAACGCAAACAATGGTCTGCTTTCCTCTGACAGGGGAACACTGAAAAAGGCAGAACACAGATCAATCACAGTGTAATAGTTAGCAGTAGATGGAACATTGGTTAGCAGCGTATGCGGATTTGGAACCTCCGCAGGCCAGTCCTCCACAATCTCATTTACTGCTCTCAGGTCATGCACCAGACGCCATTTGGATTTATCTGCTTTAGCTACTGGCAATATTGGAGTGTTGCTAGGACTATTGATTTCAATTAGCACTCCTGCTGTCATTAACCCCTCAATTGTCTTTTTTATTCCTTCTACAGCTTCTGGTTTCAAGGGGTATTGTTTTTTCCTAGGTACTGTAGCTCCAGGTCTAAGTATTATTCTAACCGGGTTAGCTGACTTTACTAGCCCTACATCAGTATCATGTTGTGACCATAATTCTGATGGCACTTGCCTCTCCATTTCTCTTATTAATTCAGTCTGTTTTGTTTGATGTTCCTCAACTTTTGGTTTGCTTTTTGTATTTACAATCATTCTAGGAACTCCCATCATTGGAGTTGCACATAAAATCTTAAGATACTGGTCATCTGTTGATTGAAATATTAGAGGATTTTCTGTAACTTCCCACTTACTTTTTTCTGCTTTTTTCATCATGGGGCCTAAGTCTTTGGAAACACAGTCTTTATTTACATACAGAGTAACATGGGGAACTGAGTTAGGCACATCAAACCACTCATCAATGAATTCTTCTCTATCTACCTGCAGAGCTGCACCTTTTGGTCCTATCACTATATATTGTGACATCATGGGGATAGTTAGTTCTTTTGTGTCTTTTAGCCACCTTTTTTCAAATTCTGGGTCTTTACTTTCATCATACTTCATAGTACAATGAAATTCAGTTTTTGGTAGACTTGGTTCACAAAGTTGTTCTCTTATGTATCTTCCCCATTTGCTAAGTGTTTTTTCTACGTCTTCATACAAATCTCCTAACCAATACATGTTAGCACATGGCTCTTGTGTTTGTTGTAATTCTGTCAGATTCATTTGTCTCACTGCTCTATCATTTATATAAATTCCATCTGGAGTACACCATATTTGCATTTTCAATTTACATATAGCATCCCTACCTAACAGGTTGACAGGTGTATGTTCTGAAACTAAAATTGGTAATCTTATTTCTGTGTCTTCTAAACTTATGCTTACAGGGGTCGTCATAGGAAGTAGCTGAGTCACTCCCGAGAATCCTACTGTCTTTATATATTTTCCAGACATGGGGAGGTGCGAGGCATATCTTGGATTCAAGCACGAGTATGATGCCCCTGTATCAAGCATAAGAGTTATTGGTTTTCCTTCAATATTAACTCGCAACATTGGTTCTTGATCGGCATCCGAAGATATCATTGGAAGTTGGTTCCTCCCCTCAGGATTCTCTGGGCAGCCCTAGTAACCTTGATTAGGACCACGCCACGGGTTGACAGGTCCTTGAACTCGGGTCTGCATTGGTTGTTGTTCATAACCAACCCCTGTTGTCATCAGTTGGTCTTGCATCCAAGGATTGGAGGGACAGTCTCTTTTAAGATGTCCAGGCTGATTGCATCCCCAGCATATTCCTGGTCTCTGTTGATTGTTGTTGAATCTGCCTCTACCACGCCCTCCTTGTTGTGGTCTGTTCCAATTCCTGTTGTTTACTTGCTCTGGCTTGAGATATATTACCACTGGCGGTTGCCCTTGTGGTGCATTCCCTGGTCCAGCAGGTGGCGCCTGTGCTGTTGCAATCTGATTTGCTGGTGAAGCCACATTCATTGGTGCTGGTGGATTAACTGGCACTGAAGTGTTGACAGGTGCCATAACAGCTGAGGAGTCTTCCTTTTGCACTGCAAGGATCCTTTTCTTTTTGTTCAGGAGCTCTTCAAGTTGCATTTGGGTCAGCTTTCTTTGTAGTTCTTTTTCTTGATTTCTCATCTTCAGTTCTTGCTTTCTGTATTGTTCCACAGCATGAACCACATGATCTCTGAATTCTTTGTGTGACTTTGAATTCAGACCTACCACATCTTCCAGCTTCAGTTTTACTGATGCAGGCATGGCTTCCACAATTGCAGTCCTGAAGAGTGCTGTCAGTACTCTGTCTTGTTCAGGATCTCTTTCCAGTTCTTCTTTCCATCGTCTCAGTTGTTTCTGTATGTAGGTGGTAGGATTTTCTATTTCTCCCATTGGCTCTCCCTTCAGGCAGCTTGGGTCAGTTTGCATTGGGTACTCAGCTCTCAGCACCCTCCAAATATCACGTCGATGTTTGTCAAAGGAGGTTCCATCTGCTTCAGGTCTGTCCACTGCATGCAGAAGGCCAGACTGCTTTAGGATGTCATTCATCTTGGAGGCTCCTAGGCACTTTACAAGCAATGCTTTGATGTCACCTAGTGCCAACAGCTTTCCAGTTGTTTCTTCTTCCACTGTTTTGATCCATTTTCCAGCTCCTTCATGAATATCTGGGAGACGGGACACTAGAGAGTCCAAATCTTGACTAGCCCACGGTATATATTGAGCATGCCCTTGCTTGATGAGAATTGGGCACTGATGTCTTGATTCACCATCCTTGGCTTCTTCTGTTGTTCTTGTTGGAGATCTCATCGTCCGTGCTGATCTGTCTTCATTTCTTTGCCTTTGCACTTGATGCTGATCTTTCAGTGGCTCTATGTCCTGTAAGGTCAGTATCCCTTCAACTTGTTTGTACTGTTTTCGCTGAACTGGGTAACGCAGACTTGAATGAGGCTGCTTTGACTGAAGATGCAATAATTCATTTGCTTCTTGTTGTAATGATCTCTCTACCTGCTCATATTCTTCTCTTGTCATGTTAATAGCTTGCTTGATTTTCTCTCTTGTCCTGTTGCATCTTTCCTCCATCTCAGCCAGTTCTTCCTGTATTGAGTCAGCAGAGGGCGCTCCTTCCTCAGATGATCTTTCTGACTCACTCTCCTCACTTCTCTCACTGCCGCCACCTGCTGCTGTTTCGCGCTTATAACGCTCTTCCATCTCCTTTAACATTGATTCAAGCTCATGTCGTGTGGGAGGTGCTCCTGATTTATTTTTCTTCTTGTGGGCTCCAGCCCCCCTTCCTTCAATTCTTGGCTCTTCTTTGTAGATTGCTCTCTCTCTCTCTCGTCTCGGCTGTGGTGCTGGTGTAGATGTCCACTGCCCCTCCTCCTGCAGCTCCAGCCTTTCCTCCTGTGGCTCCAGCCCCTCCTTCACGACCCTGCAAGCATATTCTTTCTCCCTGCTTTCTAATGACAATGATTCTAGGCAGCTCTGCTCTTCTCTCTCTTCGTCTGAGCTTGTTTCATGTACATACCCCTCAAATTCTATGGGTCCTTTTATATCTATTTTTCCCTGTATGATTGGCATCTGATTGACGACCTGGTCACAGCAAGGAGCATATGGAGGTGGTCTTTCTTCTTTTACTTCACCCGTTTTGTTTCCCCTTTCCAATTTCCATAATTTAATCCCATATTGCTTGAATAAATTCAACACCCCTAATTCTTGTTCCCTCTTGTCATTTCGTTTTCTAGATTTGTCATTGGTCTTGTGATTTTTAATCAGCACTTCCATTTCTCTACACATAGCCACATTAAATGTTCCCTCTACCGGCCACTTGGTGGCCAATTTCTTTGTTCTTTTTGCCCATTTTTTCGAGAGTCCCCCTATATTTTCTTTACATGCTGGATTTTCAGAGGCCAATAATTCTACTGGACTAGACATTATAAAATTTTTCCCTATCAATTTATTTAGCAAATAGTTTTTATCTAATTATTTCTCTGTTTATTAGGTGATTTTACCTCTATAATCCCAGTGGTTTAAAACTTAATAGCTAATTCTTCACCAAGCTCATCAGACGAGGATCACTAAAAGTATCCGACCCCTGATTACACCTGGACTTGTACTGGGCTGAGGACTTTATCACCTTTTTTAAGAAATCTGGTTAGTGTATCTCAAATATTTTAGAATAATCACAATGTGTTTTCTGGTTAATAACTTAAAAGGTAACCCAAAGCCCTTTGTTTCTTTTATCCGAAGATTAGCTTTTGTCCAAATGATGTGTTCCCCCAAGCTGAAAGCTTCAAAACTCCACAGTCTCCTCTCATGAAATTTGCGACCTGTTGCTGTCAATCCTCCTGTCCAAATTGAGTAATTGAGAGATGGCATTAATTCTATACAAAATTCTTTTATCCTAATTATATTGATATTCAATTCATTTCTTGTGCACCACATCGGATACAGAGGTTCCATATAGTCAATCAATAAGCTTCTTTCCGGCATTGTTAAAATTTTTCTACCTCTTTTTCCCCTTTTCTTTTTTCCCTTTATTTCCCCCTCTGCCATCCTTTCTTTTTCTTGTCTTTTTTCTAACTTAATGGAGTATTGTTTTTAGCAATTTGCACTGAGATGAATCCGATCTTTCCTGATCTCCGTGAATCTCCACCCACACGTGACGTATGAACTGAGGCTGTAACTTCTGCTCAATCGTCACTAGTAGGCGCCTCAGAGTTCTGCCAGTCACAAAGAGAGGCTGCGCACTTCCTATCTCTGGTGACTCAAACAACACTCTGGACGTCCAAATCACTTCTCTCGTCTCAGCTTCCACTCTGAGATGGATGTTATCTAGAATTGTAGCTCCTTTTTCGAGCACTGGCCAGGGTGCCCAACTATTTTTAATATACGGTGCTACAACTGGTTCAACTGGGATGTCAATTGCATTTGACTCAGCTCCCATCCAAGGAAGAGCTGCATCCCAAAGTCTAAACAAATTGTATTTCAATCGCCGAATCGTTATATGTTTCATTACCACATCTTCCCACTTTATTCCTGGCCATTCAGCTACTTTTTCTCCCAAATTTGTAATCTTAATCAATTTTCTGAAAAAGATATTTTTCTTGTATTCTGTCAATTTCTGTTCATGCCCATAGAGATCAATAAAGCTGGATTCCAACCAAAAATGATTGCGAATACCTTGTGTCTGTACCAATACTGCCTGAAACTGATTTTCTTGTTCAGTGTCAGGGTCATTCAAATCGATGTGTTTTATTTTTTCTGTCCGCTTCATGTCTCCGTATGGGCAAACTCAGAATAACAGAATCTCTCTCTCCCTCTCCTTCCTTTTCGCACACACACACACACACTGCTCGAGCACTTCACACACACACACACTCTTTATCAGTCCACACACACAGAAAGCCTCAGCCCCCACCCTCGCGGGTCCCTTCTTCTCTCCCTGGCGCAACAATGGGAAGACAGGCGCTCAGATTGCCTTTTTCAGTTCTTTTCTTTTTATCAACAATTTAGTTTCACAATTTGGATCACAGCGTCGACACTGTGGAGAATGCCCAAACAAACGACACAACCAATTTTTTGGGGTGTTTCTAGTTCTTTCAATTTTCAATAATCCGTTAAAATATTCCATTCAATACAATATGATCTTTTTCAAATCTTAACGTGATTTTTCTCTGCAGTTTTATCAAATAACCGTGCACTTTTACTTTTAGACAAACATATATTGCTCAAGTGTACCAACACTTACATATAACATATAACATATAACGAACAAAAACTAACTGTTTCGATTAGAAACGGACCTGTCCGAGCAGTCACCCCCTATCCCGGGGCCGGTAGCCACAGATCCCCACGCCTCTCAACTTAGGCGTGTGCCGGCATTCAGCATCCCTCTTAACTAGATGCTTTTACACTTCTAGCCCTTCTTCACTAGGCTTTTTCACTACTACTTTATATTGGCACCATCTGTGCTCTTTTAACTAATGGGCATATTCTTTAACACTTGAAACTCATCAATCCATATGCATTTTTACATTTAAATAATTTTAAGTCCGTTGGCTGGTGAGGCCCTGTCCTAAATCACCGCCACAGGCTCAACCCTTAGTCAACCAGCAAACAATCTCCTTATATCCAAATATATAAGCAAAACTTGCTTACCTTGAGGCCTCGTAATTTCGGATTGTTTGCGTGTTAACCCAGGTCCCTCGCCTGCAACGGCCCTTCAGGACACCGGTGCCTCAGTCCAGTCCCATCTGGGGTGCCACTTTTATGTTGTGGAAAATCGTGCTCTCGTCGATGGTCTGGATCTCAGTCGTGCAATTAGAAAGGCTCAAAAACAGCAGAGTTTCAAATGTGAAAGAAAAGACTTTATTATAACAAGACAATAAAGTCGAGAAGCAGCTGTCCCATTGACTGATTCTGATTCTGTGAGTGTCGGTACAGAGTATATATATGTTTCTTATTGCCCATATTTGGTAGTTCCTGTTATTCTCATTGTCTATGTCTGTTTGATTTACCACATTTAATTACTTGTTCACCTTGTCTATTTTTTAATGGTGGCATTCGTCTGTATTCGTCATTTTTTTTAAAAAGTAAAAGTTCTTCTTCTACTCCCATTGGTTGGCAGTGATCCCAGACGACATACATCACAGTTGGTTACATGTATCTGTCATATTCCTCATATTCTGGAAATCACCCAAAGTTCCCCAGGTTATCCTAAGTTTACTGTACTCCTTGACCGGTGTATACGGCCTATAAAACATCTATACTCAGTATGACCAATAGATGGCACTCTAAGACCATTTATCAGTATTCAGACATCCAGTACAGTAGGATATCACACTTTTGCATAGACTAATACATGTTTGCATAGAACAGTGCATGAATTACATTTTTAAGCATGTTTTATCATTTTGAATAAGATAATGTTATAGTGAGTAAACAAAAATATACAATACAGCCTAAACAACTAACACAGGAATTATTACCTGTGTTCCGTAATTCATGCCTGTAATTCATTCTTCATCTCTAACTAAGTACTATGTAAATAGTTACATATGCATATTTTCTATACAGCTGTATATATAGAATGCACAAATCTTCTGTCCAAGATTCATACACATTATTATTTATTGTTAAGTCTTATTTAAATGTTTCTGTTCTCATGTCAGATATGTATGTATATATGTCTGTATGTATGCATATATGTACAAAGAGCTTCTTAAACCACAACAAATTCCTTGTGTGTTTGCGCACACTTGGCGAATAAAGCTGATTCTGAACTGTATCTTTAGAGATCCGGATAACACTTGGTATTAGTTCAAGTGCACTTAGACTGTAAGGGCTTATAGGGAATTTCCATTTAGGTCAACTGGATGTTATTCGTCCAACCTAAATAGGATGAGCCTAACCTCTGTTTATTGCAATATTACTCTAGCTTAGTGTACATAGGAAACCATGGCATGGCCATACCAAAGCTACTATCAGGGAAAGTAAGTTGTGGTTGTGACCTCTGACCAGAGATAATGTTGCTTTATTCAAGTGTGTACAGATCTATGGGGACTAAATAAAACTACTTTTAGAACGAGTAAGCATAGGAGTGGCATTTCTAAAGTATTAGTCAATTACCTCTGTCTAGTAATTAAGACTGATGAGTATGTGATCATAAGGTATGCTACCAGCCGAACCGATATCTTTGAGCGACATGAGCACCTGATTAAACAAGTACAATAATATTAAAGAATAAATAGAAGAATCAGATGTCTAGATAAATTATCCTGTGAATGATCAATAATAATTGATATTCTAACCCAAATACGAGGTCATAATAAAATGGAGTCAGATTAGAATTCAATTTAAATGTAATAACTTTGTGCACTGAAAAGACCGAACATGCAGGAAGCTTTCAGCCACCACTGGATACCTTCCTTGGGCCAATCACGTGGACCTTACAGTTGTTAATGCTATGAAATAACACTAATGGAAGTATGGAAAACATTTATTGAAAAAACAACAACATGCTTTTCGAACAATACCGAAGGAGTTTACATGCACACTGTGTAACTATTCCTGTTTAGTATGTACAGTAATTTGTATATTTCATGTTGCATATATAAAGTCTAAAACCTTATGTCTAATATACTAATGATTGTGAATAAATTGTCAAGACTCTTAATACTCACACTGGACGTCCAGCAGCACTGATGTGTTCTGAGTGCCGTGTTTGTTCTCAGCTCTACAGTAGTATCGTCCGCTGTGTGTCAGGTTGATGTTGTTGATGGTCAGGTTTGGTCCGGTCTGAACTGGATTCAGGAGGTCTTCAGTGTCTCTGTACCAGGTGTAGTTCACTGCTGGGTTTGCATCACTGCTGCAGCTCAGAGTCACTGAACGACCCTCCAGAACTAAACCAGCTGGGTTTATCCTCACTGATGTGTTTTTAGGAGCATCTGATGGAGGAGAAAATCATTCAGGTGATTTTGTTATGAGTTACAGGACTAATTATAGATGATCATGGAGCACACATTGATATAATTCCTGTCTTACACTGAACTCGTATCATTCGGGACTCTTGTGTTATGATCTGTTTCTGTAGCTGGTGTGTTGCAGTGCAGTTGAAATTGACTCTGTGATGGCGGTGAGAAACAGTGATGTTCAGATCAGAGATGAGCTCAGTTTGGTTCTGATACTGCCGTCCTGTGATGTTCTCATAGAGAGTCGATCTCCATGTGAGAGATGGTGGACGAGACGGACAGAAGATCTTAGTAGAGCAGCGCAGACTCACTGAACTTCCCTCCATCACCTCCACCATCTTCATCACCTCCTGCTGATAATTAAAGACTCTCAGTGTGGGTTTGGGTGGAGATCCTGAAACACAAATAGCTATTACAAGATCATATGGATTATTATATCCAAAAATTAATGTTCATATTGTTCAGTAGTAGATTTCTTTTTAATTTGTGTCAAGTCATACTATAGAAGCAGCCTGAACAATATGACACTCACCTGAGACGGCAATTTGAACTTGGGTGTGTGTAGGTTTTTTGAAGTTATACTTCACTATATCATCTTCAAGTCTGAAGTAATATGACCCATTATGACTCTGACTGACATTATCGAAGCGTGTGCTGCAGTTTTTCTGTGTAGCAGTGCCGAATATTTCTCCTTTTAACAGTCCAGCATTGGGTGTGCTGGAGACAAACACAGCGGTACTTCTTCTGTCTTTAAACCACATTCTCTTTGCACTATCAGTGAGTAAATGTTCATATTGTTGATCAATATCAAATGTGCAGGGTATGAAAACACAGGATCCTTGTAGAGCTTCTACTCTCTGTGGCAGATTGATTCTGAAGACACAAAAAACACCTAAAAAACAAACAGAGGGAAGTAATCATACAAAGTTAATATACAGAACAAACTTCTGCAGAACTTACTGCTCTTCAGTCTAGCAAAGGTAACATGGAAGTGCTTTCATAATAATAATTCAGCTTGTTAAAAAGAGGAATAATCTATAAGAATGAGACCTTGTATCAGAGATCCAGTGAGGAGGAACATCACCAATGTTTCCATCATTTACATTCACGTCACCTTACAGAAGAATATACAAAACATGTATATAAAAGTGACAATAAATTAGTTTCTTTTTGTGACTTGTGTATGAATTTATAGCTCTTATATTTGTATAAATAATTACTTATTTATTTACTTAGATTAATTTATTTACTTGACATGTACACAGCCATTCTATATTGTGAAAGCTATATATATATATATATATATATATATATATATATATATATATATATATATAGTAGTACTGTCAAACGATTGATTGCGATTAATCACATACAAAATGAAAGTTTTTGTTAGCTAAATATATGTGACCCTGGAGCACAAAACCAGTCTTAAGTCGCTGGGGTATATTTGTAGCAATAGCCAACAATACATTGTATGGGTCAAAATTATTGATTTTTCTTTTATACCAAAAATCATTAGGATATTAAGTAAAGATCATGTTCCATGAAGATATTTTATAAAATTCCTACCGTAAATATATCAAAACTTCATTTTTGATTAGTAATATGCATTGCTAAGAACTTCATTTGGACAACTTTAAAGGAGATTTTCTCAATATTTAGATTTTTTTTTTTGCTCCCTCAGATTCCAGATTTTCAAATAGTTGTATCTCAGCCAAATATTGTCCGATCCTAACAAACCATACATCAATGGAAAGATTATTTATTCAGCTTTGATTTTTAAATCTCAATTTTGAAAAATTGATTATGACTGGTTTTGTTGTCCAGGGTCACATATGTGTGTGTTCTGTGTATACACATACAGTATATATTTTGAAAATATTTACATGTATTTACATGTCTATATTTATATTCATATAATTTACATTATAAATATATTTAATATATAAACATAATATTTTTCTGAATGATTAATCACGATTGTTTGACAGCACTAATATATATACAGAGCTGGGTAGTAACTGATTACATGTAATCTGGATTAAGTCATCAGACTCCAGAAATTAAGTTCTTGTAATCAGAGTAAATTACATTTTAAAATAGTCGTAATCAGACAGTTACTTTTTTATGGATTACATGATCACATATTATTCACAGAATAGCAATAAATAATTCATAATTCTAATTCCTCTTTTTCATCTTTTAAACAAGACATACATGTTTCAAACCTTGAAATCATTTAAATCATTAGTGCATTTAAATCTCAGAACTACAGGAGTAAGTATAAGTTTTACTGTGTTGTGTGTAAATGACTTACCAGAGAAGAGAGTTGAAGATGACAGAAATCCTCTCGGAGCTCAAACTGATGCTTCTACACTGAATGCAGCAAGAACTGTGTGTGAAAACTTGGTCAAAAGTGATCCTCTTTTTCCCCACTTCCCCATTTGTCAGAACTCAGTTACAGTAGCCTGACAGAAATCAAAGCAAATCAGTATGAAGCTTACAGTATATTCTTTATATTTATTGGAAAACATTCATTGTGCTGTGAGATCCAGTGTTCAAGCTGATGTAGAAATAATTCTCAACTCTCCATATCCAGTGTTGAATCACATTTAAAACACCATGCTAAGACAATAAGATGTACAGGAGATGAGGAAACATTTGCATTTTATTCAATTCAATATTGCTTTATTGGCATGACTGTAAAAAAAAAAATACAATATTGCCAAAGCTTGAAATATATGTGAAGAAATATAATAACAATGAAAATCTCAAAATAATAGAATAAAAAACATTATAACAATATAAACTTAAATAAACAGTGTAGAACTTGTGTGAACATTTCATACCACAGTGTTTAACATATAAAAAACACACAGGCTGAGTTTCACTGCATAATATACATATTGCACACATTATGCACGTTCACCTGCTGTCTCTCAGGCTGTGGCACACACGCACACACACACACACACACACGTTCAGCTGCTGTCTCTCAGGCTGTGGCACACACGCACACACACACACACACACACACACGTTCAGCTGCTGTCTCTCAGGCTGTGGCACACACGCACACACACACACACACACACACACACGTTCAGCTGCTGTCTCTCAGGCTGTGGCACATCCACACATATCTCGCAGTCAGTGCTGCTGTCTGTCCCTCTCCTAGTATAATCTTTATTTGTTCCTCTTCAGTCATGGCTGTAAAGTTCTATATGTTGTTTGTGAATTTGTTGATGTATGTCTCTGATTGATTTAAATTGGTAACAGTGAAGTAGGAAGTGTGTCTCTGTCTCACAGTGAACACACACTCTTTGCTCTCTGGGTAACCAGCTCTTTCTGTGTCTGCCGGTCTCGATGGCTAGTCTGTGCTCACTGAGCCTGTACTTGCTCAGGATCTGTCTCTGCTTTGTGTCGTTGACACTCTGGAGATATTCTTCTAATTCATAATTTAATTTTATAGTTCAATAGAGTTGTAATTTAAGCGGTTTCTTGATCTGGTTTTTTTTTCTGGTTTTTGGTTTATTTCTTCTCCTCTTTTTCGAGATATTATATATCAAAATATTGTATTACAGGCCGGTAATAATTTGCATGGTCTGTACTGTTTTAAAGTTTACTTCAAATACAGAACATGGGAAATTAAAGATCAGGTAGTCAACTGGCAGATGCTTTGAAACCAAAGATACTTGCTGAAGCTGAAAGCAAAAGACATTTGCTCAAAATACCACATAGACTGTCATATATTACCCTGGACTGCATTTCCAATTGAATTCTTGATATCAACAGTTTAATTGTCACTAGTGACAATGTTCATTTCTGATATCAAGAATTAAATTGTTGATATCAGAAATACATTTTCAGATATCAGAAATGATCATTGTCACTAGTGACAATTAAACTGTTGATATCAAGAAAATGCATTTTTACTAGTAAGAATTGTATTTCTGATATGTGAAATTGGAATTTCAACTAGTAAGAAATTCATTCTTGATATCAGCTATTGATTTTGAATGGCAGCCTATGGTGACATTTAACTAGTAAAAATTGAATTGCTGATATCAATAATTCATATCCTGAGAAGGAATAAAAGTCCAAACGGCTTGCCATAATAAACCCCCTCTTTATAACCATGTTGTCGATTATTTGAAGGCCTCGGGGCTGAACCTGAAGTCGCTTCTGTGGACCGAACAGACAACTGCACTTCAGATTGGATAAATAACACTAACCATCAGAGAGAATCAAAGTGTGTGTTTGTTTGTTTTTTGAATGAACTTTATTGAATAAAACAAAAAGTGTTATTTTATGTGCTTATATATAGGAAATATGATATATTTTAAATGCTTTTTTTTGTTATTGTAATGGAAATATTGACATGAGATAAATCAAATATATTTAACCATACCTCTTCCTTAAACCATTATCTACAAAACTTCCTACATGGAGCACCAATTAGCTCGATTCACTTGATGATTCGTATCTTATTCGTTTAAAATATACATGGTCATCATTATCTACTTTGAACAACACCCAATATAAATTAAAACGTGTTTCTGTAAAGGTGCTTAATTATGATATTTGCATAGCTATGTTGTGCTTGTGGACTTATACTGATGTTTTTGCGTACTAGATCACCATTAGTTTCACTAAATTAAATAATCGTATTTATTAAAAATTACATATACACATTTAAGTATTAAAGAACATCTGATAGATATAAAAATATTGAAAGTTGCGAAAAAGCATGTGTTTATACACGTCCGTCACTCAAATCCCTCCGCGTGAAACCGAAGACACAGACATAGTTCCTATGAGTTCTGAAATGCGTTCTGTCTTTGCAAGTTAATAATTTACTCAGTACACAGAGTTGCTCGTTTAAACAGCGAGATGAATTAACTAGTGACAGAAAATACTCTTGACGTACCCAATGCCAAGTGTAAAAAAGATGTACCATTGCATAGACAAAAACTATGCGCAAACCAGAAGTTAAACGCAAAAGTCAGATATTATTTCAAAATCGGAAACTAGAAAACATCAAGGGCAACCACAAAGGATTATGAAATGGCTCTCTGACAGTCCCCAAAAACCCTCTTCCGACCCCACCTACTCTCAGCAAGTTCAGACTGGAAGAGAAACTTCACGCACTTCGTTCTTTCACCCTCTGTGGCTTCTCTAAGGTGTTATTTAGACTTCGGTTTATATCTGTTACATGCTGTTTTGATTTCTGAAGAGTTTGTGAAGGGTTGAAAGTCGCAGAGATGAGTGAAGCAGAAGACAATGACATTCTTGAGCTGGACTCAGAAACAGAAGACGGAGACGTGGAGATGACTTTAATGACAGATGTGGGTGAGTTTCTGCATCTTTACTTGTTCTTGCTGTCTTTATAGCTCGTTCTTTTACAAAACTCCGAAAAAAGAGGGCGTTTTACTTTCTTTTTCGATTCGCTGAGCTTATCAGAAGTTATCAGGTCGTATTTTAGAGATCATAACACATAATGCGTCCAAAATTATTCAACAAACAGTGAATACAGACTTAAATGACTGGAATATATTTGCATATGGAAGATGCAAAACATAACAATACAGCAGTACTATTACATCTCACAACCATCCTCCCAATGGGCATCTAACGCTCTCCTAAGTGATATTAGTATTATTTTATATTATAATTAATTGCATGTGTTTAGTATGTGTATGTGTCTACTCTTAACAAATAAAATGCTTAAAGAATGTTTTGCTGACATTACTTAAAACGTTATTTTTTAATGTTCTCTGAATGTTTTAACAAGTTTTTCTTGGTTATGTGAACGTTGAGAGAACATTGTATCATTTTGAACTTTCGAATGTTTTTAGAACGTTCTGAAAAAAAAATGTTACATGGACGTCCAGCTAAAACGCTTTAGGCCTACATGATGTTATGCACTAATATTTTGAGAGCACTTTTAAACACGAGATAACGAATGTTGTATATATGTTATTGGAAGAACATTTGTTCATAACTTTGAGAGAACCTTGCAGAAATGTTCTAAGAACGTTTTTTGTTAGCTTAATAATGATGTTACCGTTAATTTGCTTCTGTATCACAGTAAAAGTGATTTAATTTTCTGAATTCATAAAATATTTGTAGTAATAACAATTGTTATTAATATATGGCCTAATAATATATGGTATAGATAAACACTGGTATTCACAAATACACGTGTGTCTGAAACAGAAAAGTCTGAGGATTGACTTTAGTGTGTGTTTTATGGATGGTTTTATTTCTCATGCTGGAATGGGAGTCTGTTGTGGAGGCGTTATTCATAAAGTCAGTCAGATGTTCCTGGACAGAGGAGTTTTCCTTCTACAGGCTGTTTTGGGGCCGTTGCTATAGCCTTTTTCCACTCAGCCAAGCAACATCTGATTTGAGTACATTTTTTCCCATTATGCTTTGCTCTCTGGCTGGTTTGTTTTGGTTGGGTTTTCCCTTGTGAGTAAACATTATATCAGAGATTTCTGTGTGTGAATTAGTTTGATTAGTTTGAGTGTAATAATGCTTGATGCTCCTCACCCTCAGGCCATCCAACATGTAGATGAGATTGTTTGTTCATGGGAACAGATTTGGAGAAATGTAGCATTACATAACTTGCTCACTAATGGATCCTCTGCAGTGAATGGGTGCCGTCAGAGTGACGAACAGCTGATAAAAGCATCACAATAATCCACACCACTCCACTCCATTAATTAACATTTTGTGAAGCCAAAAGCAGCATGTGTTTTTTTCAGCTGTTTGGACTGTCATTCTGACGGCACCCATTCACTGCAGAGGATCCGTGACTCATATGTATTGCTGTTTGAATGTTAACTTTATTGTAATATTTTGTATATGCTTTTTTCAGTTTATTCTGAAGAGTTGCCAACATACAAATCTATGCCAAAAGGTCAAGCAGTGCCAAAAGTGGAACGGGTTTGTTTCTTTTCAATCCGCCTTGTTAAACACAGGAAAATATTATTAGACAAAACACACACACACACTCATTTGCTGTTGTAAGTTCATTACAAATCTCAGTGTTTATAAGTGGAACATTTATCTGAATTAATTCAGTAGCTCATAGCTGCTTATTAAGGAACTTTTATTATTTATTAGTTCTTTTGCGTCACTTAATAGAGATGTTGCAGATGGTTTTGTACTTTCTGTAACATCAGTTTTCTGTTCACAGTCTGAATTCAATGGTAACCCTGATTCACTATTTTTCAACGATGGAAAGAGAAGGATTGACTTCATTTTGGCCTATGAGGATGAGTCTAAAAATGTATCTGAAAAAAAAGGCTCAGTTATGAGGAGAAGAGTAAGTCAAAGTCACTTTCACACATTCATTTACTTCAGCTGTTGACTAACAGAAACTTCCAGCCCTTTGCTAGTAATCTCAGCAATTACCTTAAAGAGATAGGTCAAAAGATACATAAAAGAAGATATTTGAAAGAATATTGGTAATCAAACAGTTGATGGTAGCCAATGACTTGCATAGTTTTTTCCCTTTCTAAGGAAGTTAATGGCTACTGTCATTCTGAATGGTGAATTCTTTATTTGAACAGCTACAATTTCGTAAACTTTAAAATTGGAATATAAATGCTGAAGTCCACAGTTTTGTCAACTTTATGATTTAGAATGGCAAATTCTTTATTCATAAATCCCAAACTCCTCCTTTGTATAAGGCTTTCTGTAACAAACACGCTCTTTAAATGCCTGTTATTATAAAATGTTGTTTGCTATGTTAAAAAAGTAAAGAGAAAAAAAATGTTCATAATATCTGTAATATGCATTATGCATTTAGAAAACAGATTTTAAGCCGACTTAAGTAGGTAAAAATCTTGAAACTTGTCATAGAACATTTCTGAGTGATATTTTATCTATATCTTCTTCTTTTGAATTTAGAAAGATCAAATATTTGTGAGAGATGCTTAAATGTTTATGTGATATTCACATGCATTATACTAAAAAAAAAACTCAATCACTAAACCACGTTACTGTTTCCTTAAAGTCATAGTTCACCTAAAAATGAAAATTAGCTGGTAATATACTCACTCTCTGGCCATCCAAGATGTAGATGCCATTTGTTCTTCAATAAAACAGTAAAGAAGATTTTTATCTGAATCTGTAGTCCTTGGTGATTCATAAAATGCAAGTCAATGGGTACCGGCACTTTGAGAGTCAAAAAAACACATACAAGTAACAAAATTAATCCCTGTGACTCCTGACGATATATTGAAGTCTTATGAAGTGAAACAATCAACCTGTGCAAGAAACTGAACATTACTTACAGCATTATTTTTATAACAGTGTCATTCATATACCTCAAAATCTGAGAGTTTTATCTACATTCCCTCTTTTTTCCTCAATTATTCTCTAGCAAAGACGCAGAGAGTTTTTCGAAGGAAGCCTGGTGAATTTAGGTGTGGAATTGGAAGCAACACAATCCGTAAGTCATTTAATCGCACAGCATTTAAATAAGACTTTCTATAGAGATGTTTTTTCTTTGTGTTTCTGCATTCCTCATGCCTGGTATATATTAGTTTTACCCGTATATATGGACTTCTCAGAAAGGATACTGCGAGTTCTGTCTGAACCTGTTGTTATGATCTGCAGGAATGTTATGGTTTTGAATGCACGTATGTCTTCCTGTAGCACTGATGGGAGAGTTTCCTCCCTGTGTTTTGTAGGTAATGGATGAGAAGCTCGTCTATGTGAAAGTGCACATGCCTTTTGAGGTTTTGTGCACTTACGCTGAAGTCCTGCACATCAAACTGCCTATCCAGCCCAACGATCTGGCAACGCAGTCGTCAACATACAGCTGCTTCATGCGCCTCTTCTACCCCAGCGAGGATGTCATCGCCAAGGAGCCCGACTTCTTCACGGCTCCTTTCAGGAAGGATCAGCTGAAGTGTTTTTGTGTGAAGGACAGAGAGCAGTTCTTCACGCCGTCCATGAGGAGCAAAATGGTGCGTTGAACATCGCAGTCGCTGTGTCTCACAGTTCACCTGTGTTTTACTGATATGCCGTGGGTTGCAGGCGTACTACATCCTCAGCCGAGCGGCGTATGACGTCAAAGGAACCGTGAAGAAGTTTGGCATCAGTAAGCTGCTGGATGGAGGCGTGTACAAGGCTGCTTATCCATTACATGATGTAAGTATCATGTTCTAATGCACTTAGGAAAATTATTGGAATTTAGC
Organism: Barbus barbus; assembly: GCF_936440315.1. Classification (NCBI taxonomy): domain Eukaryota; kingdom Metazoa; phylum Chordata; class Actinopteri; order Cypriniformes; family Cyprinidae; genus Barbus; species Barbus barbus. Next base: position 24,687,312 of record NC_136717.1, on the reverse strand, counting down.
TTAGGAAGTTTTTTTTACATTTTAACTTTCTTGATATTGTCATGTTTCTGGCCATTTTAAACTGAATGCAGATTATGTAGAGTAGCTGAAGGGATGCATGAGTATTGATGTGCTTTTTCTCACTGTTTTTGTGATTTCTGTAACAGAGCAGATTTAATGTGAAATCTAAAGAGCCCGATTGCCCTAATGAGCGGTTTCTGCTGTATAATGAGTGGGCTCATCCCAAGAGCTTCTATAAGATGCAGCCGCTGGACCTGATCAGGTGTGTTTGTGTGTCATTCTGTTGATGCGTTCATGCCTTTTCTGGTTTTTCTTCTGATCCCTTTCGGATGGATGAGCTTGTTAATATGCTCCTCTGCTTTCAGGAAGTATTTTGGTGAGAAGATCGGCATTTATTTCGCCTGGTTGGGTTTCTACACAATCATGTTGACTCTAGCTGCTGCAGTCGGACTTGGTTGTTTCATATACGGATACATGACCAGAGAGAGCAGCACATGGAGGTACAGCAGACTTTTTTTTTTTCCAAGTAAAAATTATAATAGTATTTTACCTTTTTTTTTGTAGTAGTAGTAGTAGTAGTAGTAGTAGTACCATTATTATTATTTTATAGACATATTGCATTTTGGTCAGAACATTAAAATAAATCAATTATAACAAAAAATAAAAATAAATGACATAAAATTGGATTAAAATAAATAAATAATACCTCTAACAGTACAGTATCACAGCAGCGTGATAAAGACTGTCTGACGACTTTTTGTATTTAAAGTGAAATATGAATATTAATTATTAAAAACGATTCAAATTAAAGTGAAATATTAATTAATTATTCTGTTTTTAGTCATTTTTATTCTGTAAAAATAATAGTAATTGTTAGTATTATTACTATTAAAAATATTTAAAATGATAAATATGTTTGCTGTCTCTATTATTTTTTAGCCATATTGATATATGAACAACATTTTGGACAAAATTAAATATTAAATAAATTACAATAAATAAAGTAAAAATCAAATAAACCTAAATAGCAAAACTTAAAATAAATTAAATAAATAATTATAGAAGATATTACAATAAATACATTATATTAAAATACAGAGTGCCGCTAACAGCACAGTACTATTGTCAGTAGAAAAAAATAATTATGAAAAGTAATAGAAACCAAAACATTTCCAAATAATAGTCATTCACAGTATAAATTGGGTCTTTATATATACAAATACATAGCAAATTGTAAACAAATTATAAACAAACACATCAAACCTGAATTGTTATTGCAGTTTGTATTACAAAAAAAAAGAATTTATTCCTCAAATGGTCCAGTCTTACTTGTGCAGCACTTGATTTTGACTGATTATGACACTTTGTTTGGCAGCAAAGAGGTGTGTGACCCTCAGATTGGTGGAGAAATTGTTATGTGTCCTCAGTGTGATATCTGTCCATACTGGAGGCTGAACACCACGTGTGAGTCGTCTAAAGTGAGTCAAACACACACAAACCCACAGCCTCTTCTCTGGAGGATTGTGGGATTTGGTGTCTGATGTAAGATTTAACTGATGTTTGTTTTGCGAAATGCTCTGAAGCTGAGAATGTGTTTCTGTGTTGGTTTTCCTCCACAGAGACTGTGTGTATTCGATAATTATGGGACATTAGTGTTTGCAATCTTCATGTCTGTTTGGGGTGAGTGATGTCTCACACTGGTCACATGATCCCATCTACTAATAGGTGCGTTCGACTTCATGCAGCACTTAGCAGACCGATCGGCGGCTGACTTGAAGCAGTGCATGCCGGTTAGAAATTTAGTCCGACTTGAACCGGCACCGACCACACGTCACTGTCACGTGTGGCATCAAAGTACCGCGATAGCGTTTCGAGAGCAGCCGGCTAACTCAGCCAGCGCAATTTCTCCAGAGCGACTGCGGGAGCGCTGATGACGACACAGCTGTTTCATGATTGGCCAAATTCACCACATGACAACAACGACGTGTATTTCGGGTTTATTCTGACAACTTCAGTCCCACTAATGCTCATATACGGACTTTCAAAAAAGTAAAAATAAATTAACTTTTCATGTCATCTTCATCTCGTAAATCATGTTTATTAAAAGATTACAATTATTTTTACTGCAATCACTTTTTTGTTAATTCGTTTATATAGGTTTTGTGCACAGGTTTATTTTGGACCTTTTTCATACAGACCCTTTACAGTATTAAGCTGCATAACCTATTTAGATAATCATTTTTTTATGAAATAAATCAAATGTCAATTTTACAGACTTTTAATATAATGTGGTCATCATGGATTCTGATTGATACTAATTGTCTAGTTGCTGGGTTCATCCATCTTCACTTGCATGTGATTACTGCCAACAACTCTGGCTGGATGTCAACTTAATACAACATTCAGATCACTTTCATAAGCTGGTATAAATCATAATAGAAAGGCAAATAAATCGGGCTTATCCGTAGGCCTGTTCATGGTGATCACGTATGAATGTCCACGGTGTTTTGACTTACTAAAATGTGCTTACCTAACTGGAGAAATAGTAAAATAAGTAAACAAATATGTAACATCCTAATTCTTTTATCTGTAATGAAAACCACATTTAGTACATACAATTATTATCTTCATAGATTATTTTTATTAAGTTGCAGTAGCAAAAACACACATAATGAATCATACTGCACAAGTCAAGTTTTCAATATGTTCTGTTTATTTACTTAAAACTTGTTTCTGTCGTGATGACACCATTTCAAAATATTACATACATCTTAAAGGTTTATTAAAACATAAACCAACATAGTAATAAAAAAAGAATCACTTCTAATGAAAATTGTTAAGTGTAATTGCATTGATTGGTTAGTATTAGAAATAACGAGTCACACTGGTGTTGGGTATGGTCCCATGTCCCTTTGGATATATAAAAACAATACTTATTACATTGAAACTTTACTCACTTTCGTTGCTCATTGTGCTCAATTTCATACAACAATAACGGCATTTCTATAGCTTCCAGTTCGTCTGCAATAAAGCAAGCAAACGCCACGTGATCTGCCATGACTGAGGTAGATGCAGCAAACTACGAGAGCCCCGAAGTGTCCGACTTGACGACTCCGTTTTCAACTCCGCCCCTGACTGCAAGCGGCTACTCTCGTTGACCACCGTCTGTAGCCGTGCTTCAAGTCGAAAGCACCTAATGTTTCCAAATCTTTGTCTGCTGGCAGAAATCCTGCTCCACATTGAAGCTTATTCTGGCCAAGAACCAGCTTGCAGCGTGATTAGTCATGTTTGTTAAATGTTTAGTTGCATTGCATAAGTATGCTTGGAGTTTCAAAAAAAGCTTTTACTGTTTTTGTATGCAAAATGTTTCATTGGTAACACTATACCAGGTTCAGTTTGTTAACTTCAGTAGTTAACATGAACAAACAAATAAAACTGAAACAAAAATTATATTATATTATAGTAATATATGTATATGAAAAACTTCTAAAAAATGACAAAAAAACACAAACGTACTAAAACTAAACTGAAAATGGAATATATAAAAATAAAAACTAATTCAAAATATTATTTAAAGCTATAATATTTATCTCAGTGATACTATAATAAAAAAGAAAAAAATCACTAAAATTAAAATCAAAGTAGAACATTTAAAAACTGATTCAAAATATTATTTAAATCTATAGTTTCTTAACACTTGACCTATCAATTTCATAATCTTAATTTTTACTATTACTATATTGAATCAGCTTTTATTTTCATGTTTAGTTTAATTTTTATTTTATCCTTGTGTGAATCTTGCCATTTTGTATGCAATGTGTTTTGTCTTTGGCAGTGACTCTGTTTCTGGAGTTCTGGAAGCGCTATCAGGCCAAACTGGAGCACGATTGGGACACGGTGGAGTTTCTTCAGCAGGAGGAACAGCCTCGACCCGAATATGAGGCCAAATGCATCTATGAGAGAGTGAACCCTGTTACACAGGTATGAGTTTTACTGCATGCAGTGCCTCTATTCAGATGAATACATTGTTTTTAGGTTGTTGACATTAACAAAGAGCTTTTGTGTTTGTTTTGTACAGAACACAGAGAAGGTGCCTCACACGGCCTGCGGGAAGTGCTTGAGATTGTCGTGTGGCATCAGCACTGTGTTATTCTGGGTAAAATTGTGCTTACTCTTTCATACATATAATTAAATATTAAAAAAGGCATCTAAAAATCAGCACAAAATAATTAGTACAGGGCCTTTATGATTTCCATATGATAATCACATAATTTTTCATCTATAAGATTTAAAATTTTTAGAATTAAACCTCTGTTTAGAACCTCTGTTGTTCAGCACTTTGTTTGCTCCCAAAAATGTAAGGGTTTATTTAATTTTCATTTAATTAATAGAAAAAATTTGAAAAGTTATGAGTGTTCTTTTATGAGAATTAATTAGACATGCATTTTGATTATAAAAATTTACTTACATGTTTAAAATGTAATCCAGAAAATCAAAGTGGGCACACCATAGCTCCAGAAATATAAAAATATTTATTTATGCTCTCACCACAGGTGACGTTTCGAGCTTAGACGCTCTTCATCAGAAAAAAAATTTAAATTAAAAAATTAGAATTTAGGGCCATAACAATGTTTTTTTTTTTTTTTTACTTTTAATTAATTGTTGTTGAAATCTAATCTAGTAGCCTAGCTAGTAGAATTATAATCTAATCGAAATGGTGCACAGAATAATTAAAACACAAAAAATGGAATTTAGGGGGGAAAAAAATGAACGAAACTTGGGAAAAACTCAAATTCCATAGAGCCCTAAATACATGCTCTGAGATCACTTGCGTTCTCATCACACATAAATAGCTTGCGATTATCATTTCATGTTGATATGAGAGATTGAATGTATCCTCTGTCTGTCTGATGCTTTTGTTGTAGATCCTGTTGATCATAGCGTCGGTGGTCGGTGTGATCGTGTATCGTCTGGCGATGTTCATCACTTTCTCTACGAAGCTGCGAAATGAACTGACGTATACTAAGGAGCTGGAGCCGTTCAAAGAATATGTCACCCCTCAGATGGCCACGTCCATCACGGCCTCCATCATCAGCTTCATCATCATCATGATTCTCAATAACGTCTACGAGAAAGTGGCCATCTGGATCACAGACTTCGGTAAGTGACCCCTTTCACTCGCACTAGTGGTTATTTACACCAATGATTCCCATCAGTTTTTGTCAGCTGAATCCCGCTGAGTGATATTATTTTTTAGATAATAATTAAGATTTCATTAATTTAGCAATATGTTGGCATCAGTGTTATTTTAGTACTATTTGTATGCTTATTCTTTAAATAAAGATTTTTTTAGTATAATAATGTTAATAATGAGTTTTTCGTAACATTTTTATTCTTTTTTTTCTATTTTTTATTAAATAGTAAAATATTATCATTATTATTTAGGTTGATTTAGATTTTTTTTATTTCAGTTTTAGTTCATTTTTAGGTTTTATTTATTTCCAGATGGCAATTTTAAATTTTAAAATTATCTCAGTTATTTGACAAGGCAACATTTCTAATCTTCATTTAAGTTTTTTGTCTTTTTGTTTTATTTCAGCTTTATTTCAAACAAACAGAATCTTCAAAATATTGTTAGTAGTTTTATTTTCCTTAACGATAATAACCCTGATTTGCATGTTCTCTTTTTTTTTAATTTGGATTTTTTTAAAATAATTTATTGCAATTTTCATTTGTATTATTTATATGCTACTATAGTTTTTATTGCGGTTTTGAATTCACTTTTATTTAAATATTTTTTGTTAAATTTTTAGTATTATTATTTATTATTTTATATTATTATTTAGGTTTAATTTTTATTTCCATTATAATGTGATTTTTATTGAGTTATTTAGCCATTTATTTCCAGTTAGTAATTTTACTGCATTAACTTGATCTTCGTTTAGTTGCGATGGCAACATTTCACATTTTCTTTTTTTAATTTCATTTCAGCTTTATTTCAAATTTTGAAAACAATAATAACCCTGATTTGCATGTTCACAATTCTCTAATGCCAGTTAAAGGTCTCATAGCATGCAGGTAAACAAATAAAATATTTCATTATTTTAAAACTATTTATTCATTTATTGCAATTTGTTATTTTTATGATTTAATTCATTATTAGCTTTCAAACCCAAGTTTAAGAAACCCTGACTTGCAGAAAAAGACGACGCATATCATGAACGCTCATTCTGTGTGCTGCAGAGCTGCCGCGGACCAAAACGGAGTACGAGAACAGCCTGACACTGAAGATGTTCCTCTTTCAGTTTGTGAACTATTACTCGTCCTGCTTCTACATCGCTTTCTTCAAAGGGAAGGTGGTGGGCTATCCGGGAGAGCCAGTCTACTGGTTTGGTGCATTCCGCAATGAGGAGGTGAGACTTTTCTGTGACATGAAGAGGTAATACTGGCAAATATTTGCATGAATTGATATACAACTGAATATACAATGTTGTGTTCAGTGTGATCCTGGCGGCTGTCTGACTGAACTGACCACACAGCTGTCCATCATCATGACAGGAAAGGCCGTCTGGAACAACATACAGGAGGTCCTACTGCCGTGAGTTTCACACAGAAACCTCAAACTGATTCATGACATGCTGATATTATCACAGAAAATCATTCAACCTGTCGCTCAGTGTGTAAAAACAAACCTAATTCATGTTTACAGTAATGCAGTTACAATAGATGTCTGTGGTGTAAGACAGTAATGTGATAAAATGACTCCTATCATGACCTAGTAAATCTACTGAAAACGCTTTGAAGTGAGTGGAAATAATTGGAAACTATTTATTACTTTTTTGCATAAAACTGTTTAGGTTTAATTTTTATTTATTTATTTAAAAGTTAGTAATTTAGTGATTTCACTTAAACTTATTCCAGTTTCTAAAACATTTTTATTTTAATTCAGCTGTATTTCAGTTAACAAAAATGTGTTATTAGTTTTTTATAGTTTAATGAGACCCAATTTTGTTGTAGTAAAGTATAGATTTTATTAATATTTTGCATTTGTTTTTATATTTTCTGTTTTAGTCATTTTGTTGCGTTTTTATTAGTTAACCATCAGCACTGATCAAGGTTATTACAGTTTAAATGTTAACTGAAACTAAAAAAACTAAAACTTATATATATATATATATATATATATATATATATATATATATATATATATATATATAAACTTGATTTAAAATCTAAATGAATTCAAAATATTAATAAAAACTATAATAATATCTCAAGGATTCCAAAATAACACTGCTACCGAGTAACAGACTTAAAACCGCAGATTAATAACAGTGGTGTTTCTAGGTGGGTGAAGAATCTGATGTTTCGTCATTGCACCAAGGTGGGTTCAGAGAAAGTGATTCCTCGGTGGGAACAGGACTATCAACTCCAGTCGATAGGAAATCTTGGCTTATTTTATGAATATCTGGAGATGGGTGAGACTTTACACACACCTGAACCATGAGATGCTGCAGTATATTAACACATTTGTCTTAAAATGATAGTTCATGCAAAAATGAAAATTTGCTGTTAATTTTCTCACCCTCAGGCCATCCAAGATGTACGTGACTTTTTTTTTCTTCAGTACAATAGTAAAGAAGGTGATTCATAAAATGCAAGTTAATAGCTACGTTTCCATCCAAAGATTCGAATTAAACTTAAGCGCAAAACTGGAATAACGCATAAAATATTTGCGAATAAAGCATTATCCCATCTCATAGCGCAAATTCACATGACTTTTTCAATGCGCATGGGAGGAATTAATTCGGTAAATGTGTTTCCATCGTAGTTTATGCGCATTCTTTCTTATCAGATAAAAAGTTTATCCTACTCAAATGTGTGCATAAGTTTTTTTTATGCACTTTTTTAAATTTATGCGCATCTTGGCGTTTCCATCCAGCGTTTTTCATGCGATATTCTAAAATGCATATAAGAATAGGTCGATGGAAACATAGCTAATGGCTACCGGCACTTTGAGAGTCAAAAAAGCAAATATAAGCAACTCAAAATTAATACCCATGACTCGTGATGATATATTGAGGTCTTATGAAGAGAAATGATCAGCGTGTGCAAGACACTACACATTATTTACAACATTATTACCTGTAATCTGGAGCCTCAGACAAACGGGGAAATCTGATTCTTTTCTGTGAACTGGTTCTTTTGGACAGTTTGTTTCAATGAACTGGTTCAAATAACTGATTCCTCAGTTTGTTTACCTGAGCACATGAAACATATATTAATTATATTATTAAAGCACCCACTAATGATGTGAAACATGGATGTTTTGCATGTTTAAAGCATAAAAAAACTTTATCAGCAGTCTTAATCAGCAGTCCAGTATCTTCGGTCCGAGTCTAACTGTTTCCTCAGTTCAGTGACTGTAGGAGGAACTGGAGCACTGAATCAGTTCATTCCTCAGAGGGTCAGATATGCTGATATTTTGGCTAAATTCAAATCGAAGGGACTGTCAGGCGTCTGAAAGTGAGTTTTGGTTGAGTAACTTGTAGATCTGTGCTGCTCGAGTCGTGAACTGTTGCAGATTTAAAGAACTGGTTCATTCAGTTCACTAAAAAGAACTAATTCAAAAGAATGATTCGTTTGTGAACCGGACATCAGTCAGGAGGCTGTGGATTACAGGTAATAATGCTGCAAATAATGTTCAGTTTCTTGCACACACTGATCGTCTCGCTTCATAAGACCTCAATATATCATCAGGAGTCACAGGGATTAATTGTGTTACCTGTATGTGCTTGTTTTCATTCTTAGAGTGCTGGTAGCCATTGACTTGCATTTTATGAATCACCAAAGAGAATGATTTTAGCAAAAAAATCACCTAAAATCACCTTGACTTGAGGGGGAGTAAATTAACAACACACGTGCATTTTTTGGTGAACTACCCTTTAATGTTTTTATTTGTTTTGTTTGCAGTGATCCAGTTTGGTTTTGTGACTCTGTTTGTGGCGTCCTTCCCGTTGGCTCCTCTCCTGGCACTGTTTAACAACCTGTGTGAAATCCGTGTGGATGCCTGGAAGATCACGACTCAGTTTCGGCGGATAGTTCCAGAAAAGGCCCAAGACATCGGCGCCTGGCAGCCCATCCTGCAGGGGGTGGCGATTCTAGCGGTGGCCACGAATGTGGGTTGAGAGGAAGTTATTGTTTTTGCATCTTATGTAATTGAGGTGACGTTCACTCACTGTGGGTGTTTCCTCTCCAGGCTGCCATCATTGCCTTCACCTCTGACATGATCCCTCGGCTGGTTTACTACTGGGCGTTTTCTGTCAGCCCTTATTCAGATGGATCTGACCACACCATGACGGGCTTCATCAACAGCTCGCTGTCTGTCTTCAACATTAACCACTTCAGTAACAACAGCAGGCTGAGTAATAACATGACACTGAGCTGGTTCAACAATAACAACATTACTACATGCCGGTGAGCTTGTAAAACATGACCAGCTGTAACTGCACTAAAATGCTTTCAGTTTATCCTTTTATAAGCTTGCCTCTTTTACAAGCATTTTTCTGCATGTTTAATTGGAAATTACGTTTTAATACACAGCATGCATATGTGTTCAGAAAAGTGAAAACACAGTATTATAAGTGACTTCCAACACCTGTATGTTTGAATCATTGATATAAAACTACCCAAACACACAAGACTTCCATAGATTTGCATAGAAAAGAGCAAAAGCTTGTCTAATAATATGGCTGGAGGCAAGAGAAGCTAAAGAAAGATTGATCTGTGGTTTTTGAGGCGGAGTTCAGTGAAAGGTTATTTAAAACCAAAACAAGTTTTACAACCCGATTTCACAGGAAAAAAATTATCTTTTTAGTTCTGTGGAAAAGCATCTACTGGTATGATTACTAAATAATCCGTGCCGTTTTTAGTGAGACCCAGTGTTGTTTTAGTGTAATACTAAAAAATAAAACTTTTTATATTTTGTTCAGTTTAGTTAATGTTTTAGTATGTTGTGCTTTTTTTAAATTTATTAGTTTTTTCAGTGTCTATATACTTTTTATTTTAGTTTTAGTTATTTTAGTCCAACAAGTTACAGTAAATAAAAATGATAAATGTTTAATTTTGTAATATTTGATTTATTATTTAGAGGTTTATCTTTTTGAAGTGAATTATTTAAAGGATATAATTAATGTAGTTAAAGTTTATTATTTAAACATTATTAATATAGAAAAATCGTTATTTTTTGTACTTCTAGTTAAGGGTATTAGTTAGGATTCTTTAAAGTATCTTTAATATTTTGGCAATACTTTACAACAAGGTTATATTGGCTAACATTTGCTAACTGTATTAGTTAACATGAACGAACAATGAAAAATACTTCTAAAGCATATATTAATCTTAGATTTAACATTTACTAATACATTATTAAAATCAAAAGATATATAAAGATTATATATCATATATATATACACACACACACAAAAAAAAAGAATAGTTCCATTTTTATTAATTAACATTTAACAAAGATTAATTAATTTCGATAATCTAAGATAATGTTAATGCATTAATTAATGCTAACAAAATTTGCTTTATTGTAAAGTGTTACATATATGTATATATATATATATATATAGTGACAAAACATTTTGAATTATTTTCATTTATTTATTTTTTAAACAAAACAGCGTTATATAAAGTTCAGTTGTTGTTTTTTAAACTATGACTTGTGTATTAATTGACTCCTCTTATGTTTCAGGTATCGTGATTTCAGGAATCCTCCCGGTCATCCTAATCAATATGAGTACAGCATATATTATTGGCACGTTATTGCTGCCAAACTGGCTTTTATGATTGTGGTTGAGGTAAGTGACTAGATGTGATACAACTAATGATAACTTAATAAAACATGTTTGTTCTGTTGTTGTAAATATGCGGTTTTCTTCTCCTCGCAGCACATTGTTTATTTCACCAAGTTCATGCTGTCCTACATGATCCCGGACGTGCCGGAAGCTCTGAAGGAGCAGATCAAACGGGAGCGTTACCTGACGCAGGTCATCCTGCATGAAACCAACATCAAACACTTCAAGGAGCTCATGAAGCCTGTCACTGACAATCTGCAGGACGAGATTGAAGAACCAGAGTTGGATTTCAGTCTGTGAAGCCTTAAAATGCCAACTCATGTCAAACCTGAAACAACATCCGTTGCCGTCCTTCACCTAAATGCCTGAACCGCACCCCATCTCAGACTCCAATTCAGTCTTTAACCTCAAACAAACACGACCAAGAATGTTTGCATAGTCTTTTTCATTTTAGCAGACACCTCTCACGCTGAGTGCTGTATAATATGCTCATGGTATCTGAATGAAGTGATTCACTTGCTGCAGATAAAACAGGAGCAGGATCTTTAACCACTAAGTTTAATATGTTCAGAAATTGCTCTTTATGGGTGAGAAACATCATTATAAGCTTCAGTTTGTTGCAGACGGCCATTAAAAATCAACAGCCTTGGTTCTGACAATCCATTCAATACATATTGTTACATATTATATATTATCAAAACCAGATATGTGATCTTAAACCACTTTTTTATTGAACAAATGCGCATAATCTGGTATAAAACAATAAAATATATTTTTATTTGATTATGCTGACAAATCAAGTTTTTTTGAGTTTATATAAAATAAACGGAGCACTTAATGTTTTTTAAAATAACCTATACTAACAAAAAAAGTAATACCAAGTGTTTTGGACAATCGTGTACCATGGTATTTGTATAACTATATGAATGTGGTGTTTATAATTAAGGTTTATTATGGTAATATGGTATTACCTTGGATAGCATAATTGTACCATGGTAATGTCACACATGATAATGTGAGCATATGTCATAAATTAAGTTTATTAATATTGTTTTAGCCCAGCTAACTTTTCAGTCATGCTGTTTGTGAATATTACCGGGTTTTTTTTTTACCAATTTGAAAAAAAACAGTGTTTACGTATATTTGCACATTTTTATATAAAAAATAAATGTTTGATGATGTACAATACTGACTGTTTACATCACTTCAGCAAACATGCATTATTTTAATAATTTGTCTATCTATATTACTTACAATTTACCACAGTAAACGTAAAATACACGCTAAACATTGTTATAAATTAAATTATTAAACGTGTGTTAAATCAGTTTTTAATTTAGCATTTTCTGTTTTTAAATTTATAATCTAATAATATTGATTTCAGTTTAGTACATATTTAACTAAATGAGAATGATAAATTACATAAACTGAATTATACAAAATACGTTTGCATTATCATTATTATTAGTACTATTATTATTAGTTTTGTTTAGAAGAACTATAGAACTTTTCGCTCCAGCACGTTTTATTTCTGTGGCTCGGCGCAGGTGTGACGTCATCAGGGCGCGTCGGGGAATCCTCGTGTGTTGTTATATCGTCCTAAATCTGTACGAATAAACCATGAGCTCTCAAATAACGTGTGTCGGATGGGTGAAGCGCGGAGTCGTTAAAGAAACTCCGGATAAAGTGAGTCTGTCACGTGTTTGTGTTTATACCGCATGCTTCTGTGGGGTCGCACACGTGTTTGGGTTTTAACTCGAATTAAATCATCGTTACAGGTTGAGTTGAGCAAAGAAGAGCTACAACGCATCATATCGGAGGCTAAAGAGGAGTTAGGGTGAGATTTGAATTGCTTACTACTGTTTTATAGCAGACTCGAGTTAAAACACGTCATTTTAAATCGGGTTATCAGCAATCCCTAGTCTTAAACCCGCTGAGACCTCCAGCTAGTGTGATAATGTCTGTAGGAAACTTCTGTCTGATTTCTCCAGGGATCCCGCTGCTGAGGAGGAGGTTGATGAAGGTGTGGTCAGTGAAGAGACATCAGCGGTTCTGTCTGCTAGTGAAGAAATAAAAGAGGAGGGAGAGGATGATGAGCTTGCAGAGTACGGACTGGACAATTATGATGAAGAAGACATCGGTATGGCATCCCTAATTGATTGATCTGGCTTCGACTCGTGACGTGTTTACATTTTGGAACGTTAAAATACTAAAACAGTCACTCGTTGATCTCTCAACCAATGGGTTGAGATTAGGGCGTGGCTATGTGTTCGCCTGACCAATAGAATGCAGCGGTGTCCGCCCACTTTCTGTACGCATTTTTTTAATCACAATAGTACAATGTTGGATTTGAAGCAAAAACGTTTTTGAAAATCGGACAAAAATAGTTTTGTCTTTATTGAGGGAAAGAACTACAATCACATGAAACATTTCTAATGACAGTGAATTAAAAAGGATGGATAAATCTAAAATTATACATGTAAGGTTAATTGTGTATATATAGAAACAATATATTTGACGCTGTGCTTCATGTGAGTGGGTGGAGCTCAACACTTCTTTGGCTTGCTGAGACTCTCTGATTGGTGGAATCTTCTGTACAGCATTATGGGTAATGTAGTTTTCCACCAGGGATTCCACTGTTAAGCATGTTTATTTAAAAAATAAGTAGAAATAATGTGGGCTGATGGCTTTAACAAAAGCATATGCTATTGATTAACAGCCTCTGAGCTCACAGTAGATCTGTGTTTAACTGTTTTGAAGTGATTGTTAAAAATCAGTTCACCAGGGGAGAAAATAAAAGGCACTTTTACATCCAGAACCTGCTATTGCTCTGTTGCATACAGAGGGAATGTAAGAAACCTGTTTGATATTTGATGATGATGAAGATGGTGCAAATACTCACTTTTTGCTTTTTCTTCTTTTATGCAGCTACGTCAAATCTTGGAGACAGTCTGGCAGGACTGACAGTGTTTGGCACTAATGAAGAGGATCCGTACATCACCATCAAAGACACAGTGAGACACACTAAACACTCTCAAACTTGAAAAATCGAACGTTTTATAGTTTATCTAATGGGTCTGTGTCTTTTTGTAGGATCAGTACGAGCGGGAGGATTTTCAGGTTAAATCCACAGATAACCTGATTCTAGCAGGACGGGCCGAGAAAGACTGCTGTAACCTGGAGGTTTACTGTAAGCAGTGTTACTGAGATACTATCTAACCCTGCTCTGGACTGAAGAGCTCGTCTGATGTTCATTGATTGTTTGTTTTGTCAGTGTTTAACTCCCAGGAAAACTCTCTGTATGCATCATGACATCCTGCTGCCTGCGCATCCGCTCTGTGTGGAGTGGCTGAACTTTGACCCCAGTCCAGAGGAAGGACAAGGTGAACATTTAATAATCAAATCAGATATTTATGTAATTATTTTGTGTAGTAGGAAAATTTGCTTAAGCGTTTAAAGGATACAGAAAGAAAAGTGATTAGATGCTTTTCAAAATGAAAGCAAAGCAAAGAAGCTGCTGGAACATAATCAATAATCTTAATCAACCCATATTGACTTCTGTGATAGCCAATATCTTGGATAGAAGGGTGGCTGATATAAGAGATGTAGGAATTTAAATACAGTAAAAACAAACACATGCATGAAATTTATATTTATTTCAAATAATATTTAGAAATTAATCATTTTAAAATTAATTATAAAATATAATTAGGACTTGATTAAAAAAAACAAATCTGTAAAATAGGAAGATTTATACTTTAGATGGCATCTTTTTGATTCTGTAATCCTATTATAGTATTTTCACAAATAAAGAAAGTTAAAAACAAATAAAAAGGAATTAAATACCAGTGCACTCAGTAGGTTTGTGTGCAGTGGGAAGGTTTATATATCTGATATGAATGCTTGTTTTCCAAATGCTAACAGTGATGAGAAAGTAGCATTTACCAATCTATTACTAAAAATAGAAAAGCAGATGCTATAATACTTTTTTTTTTTGTATACTGTTTAATTTGTTTAAAAGTTGTGTAATAATGTATTAGTCAGAACTGTTCAACAGAGGCAGTAAATGAATGAGGACAGAGAATAGCAGCTCTGTGCACTGCACTCATGTGTTGACAGCGCTGGCAAAATAAAAGTCCTGCTTCTGATTTATCGGCCAATGCCGGACAATTTTTATTTCTATTATTTTTAATTTGTTCTTGTGATTTCAAATTATTATTAATTTTAATTAATTAAAACTAAAACCACAGAAAAAGACTGTTGCTTTAAATAAAATAAACACTAAAAAAAATCTTATTTTATTTCATTGAGCAGCAAAGCCAGCATTTCTCACTTTCATGCATGGTTTGTTGATGTGTTGTGCTGCAGGGAATTACGCGGCCGTAGGGAACATGAGGCCTGTGATTGACGTCTGGGATCTGGATGTTGTGGACTGTTTGGAGCCGGCCTTCTCACTCGGCAGCAAGAAGAAGAAGAAAAAGAAGGTGCTTGTCACTTAAATGATTCAAAACCTCAGTTTTTCTATTTTGATTTGTCATTAATGTTGAATTTAGCATTCTGAATGTTGCAGTTTGTAAGGGTCATGATGTTAGTGATTTCTTGGTTCAGAAGTGTAATGTGTTTGTGTTTTGAAGGCGGCTGAACCCGTCGACGGACACACGGATGCTGTGTTGGATCTGTCCTGGAACAGACTGGTCAGGTGAGACCGCTGAGCGCTTCTGAAGAGCAGATGCTTTTCTTCATGTCGTCGTCGGAGTCTGATGAGTGTTTCTGGTGCAGGAATGTTCTAGCGAGCGCGTCTGCGGATGAGTCGGTGATCCTGTGGGATATGGAGAAGGGAAAACCAGCAGCGACTCTCGCCAAACACACAGATAAGGTACTGATTGAAAGAAGGCTCTTCTGCTCACCAAGAGCTGTTTATTTGATCAAAAATACAGAAAAATTTTGAAATATTTTTACAATTTCACATAACTGTTTTCTATGTGAATATATATAGTCAAATTAAATTTATTCCTGTGATCAAAGCTGTATTTTCAGCATCATTACTCCAGTCTTCAGTGTCACATGATCCTTCAGAAATCATGCTCAAGAAACATTTCTGATTATTATCAATGTTGAAAACACTTAATGTGTTTTTGGAAACCTTGATAATTTTTTAAAAGATTTTTTGAAACTATCACAGGTTCAGACGCTGAATTTCCACCCGTTTGAGGCTCAAACTCTCATCAGCGGATCATATGACAAGTAGGTCATGATGTAGAAAATGACTTGACCAATCAGAGCGCAGCACGACTGAGCCTGACCAATCAGAGTGTTGTGTGTGTCGCAGGTCTGCGATCCTGTACGACTGCCGCAGTGCAGATGACAGCCATCGGATCTGGCGCTTCAGTGGGCAGGTGGAGCGCGTCGTTTGGGATCATTTCTCTCCGTGCCACTTCCTGGTGAGCAGCCGAGCTGTTTGGTGGATTTACTCTGAACTCTGAGCTGTGATGTGTGTTTCAGGCGAGTACAAAAGATGGCTTCGTTTATTGTCAGGACGCTCGCTCGGATAAACCCGTGTTCACGCTCAGAGCTCACGATGGAGAAGTTTCAGGTCAGTCGCACTCACATTAATATATGCATTGCTTCAAATAAAATAAAACTGAAAATTAAGCTCATTTTATTCCAATTAGTTGCCAAGGCAACGTTTCTCATTTTTATTTAGTTGAATTATTTCACTTGAAGTACTAAAATAAAATAAAATAAAACTATGTAAAATAAAATAAAATTTAAAAACCATGTAGACAAATTTTAAATATAAATGAATATAAAAATGCTAAAATTTTACTTAAAATTAAAAACTTCTTAAAAACTGTAATAAAACATAATAATATATATATATATATTATTAAAACTATAATACTATATCAGTGATACTAAAATAACGCCGTCTTTAACTAAAACTAATACCATAAAAAGTTACTTGAAATAAAATACATTTTAACTAAAATAAAATGAATAACATTTAATTCAACTAGTTTCCAAGGCAACATTTCTCATTTTTGTTTAGTTAAACTTGAAATAACTAAACAAAAATATATATAACAAATAAAACAAATGGGGAAAAACACAACAAAATTAATAAAATGTTAAGTAAAATTGAAATGAAAACAGGAAATATAAAAACTATTTCTAAATATTGATTACAAACTATAATATTATATCAATTACATATTAAAATAACTCATAAAATAGTCTCAGATCAGGGTTATTATACTTAATAAAACTACATCAATAAAACATTTTCATTACTTGAAGTAAAATAAAATATTTAAAAATGCTAATTTTATTTTGTCAATTATAAAAAAATATAATAATATATCTGATATTAAAATAACAAAAAACTTATTTTTTGAAGAAAAAAAATATTTCAGCTTATTTAATTTCAAATTATCATTTGATTTTAGTTGATGTACTAAAATAACTAAAACTAAAATAAAAATGAATAACAGACATTAATTTTTTTTTATGACAAACAAAAAATGAGCAAAACGTAAACTGAAATTAAAATTAAAACTGCATTAATTATTCTGTAATAATATTAATCTTAAATATGAATAAAAACTGCAATAGTGTATCAATAACGCTGTCTGTGATGATAATACCGTGGTGATGTTTTCTCAGGGATGGATCTGAGCAGTCAGATCCGCGGCTGTCTGGTCACGTCTTCAGCGGACAAACACGTGAAGATCTGGGACATCATGGGAGACAAGCCCACCCTGATCCACTCCAGAGCGTCTCCTGCTGTCCAGATCTGCCGTTCGTCTATGCGTTTGGAGGACAGAAGGACGGGCTGCGCGTCTGGGACATCAGTGACGTCGCTGCAGGTGTGAATCTCAAGCATCTCGTGAGGATCTGTGTGTGTGTGTGTGTGTGTGTGTGTGTGTTTGTTGTTAACTGTAATCTGTTGTATCTCCAGTCGCGGAGGCTTTTGGCAGCCGGGAACGTTTGGTGGTGAATACAGTATCCGGAGCGTCCGGCAGTGACATGGATGTCTTATAACCACCTGCATAATGCGAGACTGAATCATCAACACACAGAAGATACAGAATCATGGATCAGTGCTTCATAATGAATATGAACGGCATCTGTCAATATACAGAACAGATTTATCTTCTGGTGTATATATGCTGATATCAGAACTTTGCTGTCTTTGACAAAATTTGAAGATGCTTATCTTTGAGGGAATCTCAATGATGATTGAAATTTCTCTCCATAATATCATAATAAATAATTATGATAAATAATTTCCAATATAAAATTATGGAATCCAAGGCATTTGTCTTACTCAGTATTTCACAATTATTTCTGTCACCATTTAACGATTCCGAACTGATCAGTTCTGAAAAACATGTTTTTATATCTCTATGGCGGGGTTTGTTGATTTTATTAATTTATTTATTTTGCACTTTTAAAATGCTATCTTTCATAAATGTTAGTGAAAACTAATTGGCCTCGTGATTTTACTTTATCTAAATGAATATATTTTATTTTATCCATGATTTTTTGAAACAGATGATCTCTATGGCAGGGTACTGCTGGTGTTGATAAGTTAATTTTTTGCTCCATTATAATGCTATCTTTCATAAATGTTAGTGAAAACTAATTGGCTTTGTGATTTATTTTATCCTAATGCTCTGTGATAATCCATTTAATATAGTTATGTTGGGATATTGGAACCGCAACTGGATATTTAGGGATATTCTCCGTGCATTACAAAGTTAATACATTATAATAAATCGATTAATAATAACAATGAATACTACATTTTAACGAAAGAATTTTTACTTTTTAAAAGGTGGTTTGTAACGCGTGTTACGCTTCCTTCTAGTGGGCTGCAAGACACCAGTTTATTTGATTTATTTGTTTTGCCGGTGTTTACTATGACTGCCGAACAGCGGATTGTTTCCTACCCGGAGGAATATTTGTGTAGCGCACCGTCTGTAATGGTTCCGCTAGAGGGCGCTCTTAGGTTCAAAACCCCAATTCCTCGTTGAACTTCATTAAAAAATCTATTCATATTTTGAGTCGAATTTCTAGACAGATCGGATTATAATAACAGAACTAAACAAAACACACAACAAAGATTAAAAAATGATGGATTAATTTAATAATATAGCCCGAAAACGTTGCAACACGTGTCTTTGTTGTTACCCCCTACTTCCGTTTCGCTTCCGCTGATTCGCTTCAAGCATGGCGTCGGGTCACAGCTGCAGACTGGCTAACCTGTTTAATCGCCTTAACACCAGCAGAAATATTACACAATTCAGAGGTGAGCTCTGATAATGAAATAGTCACATTTTAGTTATAAATAATATGAATTTGTACGCGTAACTTCTGTAAATGTGTTGCTAACACAGCCAGAGAATAGTACTGTATAACCTACAATATTTCTGACCCTATGAATGAGTGCTTTTCTGCTGTTTTGGCTTGTATGTTTTTACTTTCAACTCAGAGACGACAACAAAACGACCAAATGTGCTGTTTTTCGATTTCAGCTGGAGCTTTTCTGTCATCTCGCAACAAATCTACTGTCAGAGGTTCACCCTTTAACAACAGGTCAGTGTTTCCATAATGTCTTCGTTAATGCACACTTAATTGTTCAGTTACTATGATGCATCTGCAGTATGACAGACTTCACCCATATCAGATAAAGTGTCATTGTGTTGCTTGTTTCTCTGAAATGCATGGTTTTTGTTTCAGTAATGTGGAAGTCGCAGTGACATCTGATGGAAACACAATAGTGTGTTATCATCCGACAGAAGACGTGCCCTATGAGCTCACACAGGTGCGTATGATGGTTTGTGAAGGTGTTGTGGAGATGTTGTGCATAAGTGTTTGTTTCTTGTAGCCGATCGTCAGGGCAGACGCTATCAATGATGCTGCAGAGACACACGAGCAGGTGCTCAAAGCCAGACTCGGTAAAGAGCTTGTAAATAACAAACAGGCCCCGACCATAGAGGAGCTCAGTAAGATGTTTTACACCACCAAACATCGCTGGTACCCTGTCGGACAGTGAGTTTGCATTCTCTACTGGACTAAAACAACATATTCTGCCTCGGTTCAGTTGAATGAACTGGTTTGTGTTTCTGTTTGCTCTACAGGTATCACACCAGACGCAGAAACCCAAATCCACCCAAAGACCGATAGTCCTGGATGGTCTTCTCTAATGTTCTTTGTGCATGTACTGCTTCACATTAAATAAACCTTCCTTCAGCTATTGGTTTATTGCATTGTGTTTTATCATTTATTTGTTATCAATCGTATTATAATTAACTTAAACTTTGAAAAAATCTATATTTGAAATACAATTTTAACTTTAATTGAAATAAAATATAAAAAAGGAAAAAAATATATTAATTAAAATTAGTTGCCAAAGCAACATTTATCATTTTCATTTAGTTTAACCTGAAGATCTAAATTAATGAAAACTAAAATTGAGGAAAATTGTCTTTTAACTATAAAGAGATATTTAAAAAACAAAACGCATGACAAAATAGGATGAAAATAAAATATAAAAGTGAAAACTAATTCAAAATAATTAATATTAATGTTAACCATATCAGTTGAATGACTGATATTTAAAAATGTAAGCATCGAAGCTCAGAATTAAATACTAGCAATTTGTTTATTCAAAAATTGATCAAAATTGTCTTACAAGACTTCATATATGTACATATTTTTATGTTCTCATCGTAGTATGACATTCTAATTTTTTTGTGAAGTCATTAATTTGGTTAAAACCTAATTTACTTGGGTAAACAAAGTTTATATAGCACATTTCATACACAATTAAAAGTGCTATACATAAAGAGGGGGTTAAAATAATCAACAGATGGACAACTAAAATGAACAATACAAAAGTAAAAATGTAATTAAAATGTATTAAACTAATTAAAATAATCATAACATCATGAACAGTAAAAAGGATTAATAATAATATAATAATTGATATATTAATGCAAATAATAAAGGAATGGAAGAATACATGTATAAGATTATACAGTGTTTTAAGCGGGAAAACATTTAAAGAATTAGACATGCACACACACACAAAATAGTAGGCACTCTGGGAAAACTACATTTCCCAGAAAACCTATGCGGAACAGACGATGACGTTTTTACCGGAAGACTTCCGCGCATGCGCTGTCAACCTCAACGCGAGGAGCAGCCAGGGACCGGGAAACGGCGCAAACCGCATTAATAAAACGAGATGGCTGGATTGCCCCGCAGGATTATTAAGGTATGATTCCCATAATGTTTGTCTTGTGCGTTCCGTTGCGGTATTTGTGCGCGCTGCGAAAGCAATGCGTTAAAAATGAAAGAAAACGGCACGTGCTGCTGCTGGCCCGAGCTCGCGGTGCAGCAGGGAGGCTCCCGCGCGCTCACTGTTTCAAACATGCACACTGCATAAAACATATAGGAATAACCTTCATAGAAAGAGCGACAAAGAGCAGTGGCATCAGAGCTTTCTGGATTGTCAGCGAGCAGCGATGCGTGTCTGTCCGCTGAGAGACTGGGTGTGTTTACAGATGCGGATCTCACGCGCTGTGCTCGGAAACACTGGAAATATGTGCATGTATTAGCAGAATTTGCATGCAAACAGGAAATAAATCGAACTGTTTAGAAAGAGTGTGTGTCGTAAACATGTGGTTAGTGAATTTTAAGTACACAGAGATTCACTGTTTGCATTTTGTCTACACGATTCTGATCTTGCATTGCAGAATTTTAATAGTCAGCATGTCTGATCCACACTGCATCTTATTCTGGCCAAGAACCGCCCACTTAGACAGGAGGAGACCGTCTGATTGACAGTTAAACAGACCAATCACAGTTCACACACAGTCATGTGCCATTTTGGCATTGGATTATAACACAGTAAATCAAATCATTTGTGTCAGATAGCATGACAGGAGTCTCCATGAATTGTGAAAAGTGATCATAAAAAGTCTACATAATATCTCTACAAAAGGTACTGATAATTTCTTAGACATTTTTCTGCTTGTGGATATTTAGTTTGCTTGCTACTAAGTGCCTTTGTAAAACATTTTATGGACAATCAAAAGTATTCAATGCAGCTGCGGGTACTTTCTAAATGCATTTTGTTTTCATGCAACTGAAATCAAATAAAGTTCATAAGTATCATTACATTTATATTCATGCATTTGGCAGATGTTTCTATCTGAAGCGACTTGCATTGCATTCCGGGTTTACATGTGATCAGTTCATGCATTCGAACCCATGACTTTGGTGTTGTTTCACACACGTGTGTGTTTCGACAGGAGACACAGCGCTTATTGGCTGAGCCTGTGCCTGGAATCAAAGCGGAGCCTGATGAGGGAAACGCTCGGTATTTCCATGTGGTGATCGCTGGGCCGCAGGATTCGCCCTTTGAGGGCGGGACGTTCAAACTGGAGCTGTTCCTCCCAGAGGAGTATCCCATGGCTGCTCCCAAGGTCCGATTCATGACCAAAATCTACCATCCTAATGTGGACAAACTCGGCAGGATCTGTCTGGACATCCTGAAAGGTGATTATAGTGTTTGTAAAGCCTGACATGAAAAATAGTCTGATTTTTTTTTTTTCAAATAGAGCAGTTTATTTAAATTTGCATATGTGTTTCATGTTTTTGTATCATATTTGATATATTATGATTTTATGGTGCAAATAATATGATACAGTGAGAATATGGAGGAAAAACAGCTCAATTTTATTCAGACTCAAACTGAGCAAAACAAATGCATTTTGGCACATATGCTGATATTTATATGGACAAAAAGTATGCAATTCTGATATTTGTAATGTAAATAACCAAGATCTTTTATAACAGTATAGAAGATACTTACATAATGATCAGTCAACACTCTGTATCTCCAGTAATATGTCTTGGCAAGATTATATTTACATGATTAAAACATATAATGCAATGCTGATTGAGAGATGAAGAAATAAACGTTCCTCAAAAGATGTGAGATGTTTTGGAGGCTTGTGAAGATCATTCTTCCACTGAGGAACAGTGAAAGTAAAGCTTCTGGAAACAAACGCTCCTCAAAAGATCCTGATGATCAGATTTGAGACGCACTGATTTTTCTACAAAATGATTGATGGAGAATCAAGTAAAGCTGAGCTGCTCAGTAAGTGTTCATCTGGAAATATGACTGCAGTTATTCTGACGTTTGCTCGATAAAGCATGTGAAGCACGAGCTGAAGGTAGACGTTTGTACAATTATACTAAAAGAGCTTTTACTTGCTAAAAAACTACCAGTCAAACAACAGAAGGCATGTAGTATATTGTGTGCGACAGGTTTAACAGCAAAGTTTTGATCATGTTGATCATTTAGAGACCTTCATGTTAGGGCTGTGCAATTAATCACATGCGATTGTCATTCGCATCTCGTCACTAAAGCCGGTTCACTACAAGCTACGCAATAACGGGTTCATAATCGCAGATGAATCGCCTGCGATTATGAACGCGAAATTGCGTAGCTTGTCAGTAAACTATGGCTTTGTGTATTTAATGCCGCTCGATCTGAAAGCACGTGAAGGAGATTAACTACTAATCACAGAACCGGCTTTACTGACGAGGTGCGAATGACAATCGCATGCGATTAATTGCACAGCCCTACTTCATGTATCAGATACAATGCTGTTAGCTTTATAGGGCTCATGGTCACATGTCTGTCTCTTCTCTCTTGTAGATAAATGGTCTCCAGCTCTTCAGATCCGTACAGTGCTGCTCTCTATCCAGGCTCTACTAAGCGCTCCGAACCCTGATGACCCATTGGCTAATGATGTCGCTGAACAGTGGAAGAGCAACGAGGCTCAAGCCATTGAAACAGGTGAGACCTTCTCATCAGCACTAGCTAGACTTGTTATGTTGTGTAATTACTTGTGCTTGTTTGGAAGAAATTATTGTTTATTGTTATTACCCATGTAACAAATATTTAAAGGTGCTACAGAATGAAAAACTGTCTTTACCTTGGCATAGTTAAATAATAACAGTTCTGTACATGGAAATGACATGCAGTGAGCCTCAAACACCATAGTTTGCTCCTCATGTAAATCTTGTGAATAAAAAAAAGACCACTGAAAAATAGGCGAATCAGAACATAACACCGACTGTGACGCAACAGTCGGGATCACTACGCCCCCAACATTTGCATAAACCCGCCCTTGTTCGAGGCCGGCCGAACCATCAGAAGTTCTGCAGGTATTGTAAATAAACAAGTGCGGACAACAGCAAAAATGGCAGACCATGGAAATAAATGTTATGTTCCAGGCTGTGCAGGGGAAGTGAAGTGCAGGGATGGGTTGGTGTCTTTATTCAGAAAGGCACGGAGAGCAAATAACGGGTTCTACTAAAATAACGCGAGTCACTAAAGGCACAATTGCTAGTTGTAGCCTGTTACACTGCAGTACATAAGATTTCACTCACCACATCAACAAGAGTAAGGAGAGATGAGGACGATGGTGAATGATTTACAGATCCTGAGCACCACTGACAAGCATCTGATCTTGTAAAATGTGTGGTAAGTACTGCCGCTCCATAGTATAGACAGAGTTTGTGCGATCGCGTCTCTTGAAAGTGAAACTGTAACACGATCGACCGATCGTTCAAAAGCAGTTTCAATGCCTCGCGTATTAATAACGGCTCCATGATGACCGCATTTTATATACAGTGTAATTACCCGACGATATAACTGCAAGAGAAAGTATTTAAATATATATTTTCCTCCCTGTGTTTCCTTCTTGCTGTGAGTTACTGAAATGAGCCGCACCAATCAGAGCAGAGCTCAACATTGAGCAGCACTGTGAAACAGCCAATCAGAGCAGAGCTCATTATTCTTAACCCTGCCAAATAAGCCAATAACAGACCGTTTCATTCTAGGGAGAAATCCTAGGGTTGTAAATGGACATTTTTTTGCCCTTACCTAAGCTACATACATTCTATGTAGATATCAAAGAATAATTTAAAATACTGTATCAGTGGCATTCTATGGCACCTTTAACTGAGACGTTTCACCACTGTGCTCCTTTTGCCAAAACGGGGAAGAATATCTCTCACTTGTTTTATTTCTGCTCCTATTGCAAACATTTCTAGCTTCAGATTTCAGCATCCTTATGCATTTTTAGTAGTGCTTGGCAATGATTAATCACATCCAAAATAAACGTTTTTGTGTACATTATATATGTGTGTGCACTGTGTATATTAATTATGTATATATAAAGACACACACATACAGTATATATGTAGAAAATGTCTTTACGTGCATATGTTTATATTCATATAATATATTTTATATATAAATATATTTAACATATAAACAACATATTTTTCTTAAATATATACATGCATTTGTGTGCATTTATATATACATATTAAATATACACAGTACACACACAGGGGCGCCGTTGGGGGGTTAAGACGATTCTATGGGCCTGACAATGGGGGGAGGGGGGAACGTGATTTCTACAAAGGGGAACGCTTGAGCCCTGCATTTTAGCCCGTGCCCGACGGGCCCCGACTTTTTTTATCCCTCTAGGGCTTCAATCAGGCCAATTTTCACATCATAGTTCAGAGGCGGGCCGGGCCTCAGGCCTGTTTTAGGCTTCTCCTTATTTTTATATTTTAGACATCCATCAATTAGTGCTGAAATAAAAATTGCCGCACTGATGGAAACAACATGAGACCGTGCCGCGACTGTGAAGAGCGGCTCGATCGTGTTTAGTGTCCTGCAGCAGCAGTGAGCGTTCAAACGCATGCAATAGGGTTAAGCTTGCCGCAAAGCCCCAGCAAAAGTAATTACCATGAATGTGTCCGGGAGAAATAGTAAGGAGATATTTGAATTATTTACGAATAAACTATGGTTTTCTGAGTCCGTTTCACAAGGATGAAGTTGCCGATCCTGACTGTTCTTTAAAGAGAAATGCATCTTTATGGATTATGATTATGATTATGACTATAATGAAAGTTTTTGTTTTTGATTGGTTTTATTTCGTTAAGTAGTCATTTTAAGCTTTCTATAGATATATCATGTCTGTGAGGCATGTAGGCCATTCGCTGAGTTTCGGTTCATTTTTGTGAAGCGCTCCTGTTCAAGACGAGACGGCAGAAAGCACATCATGTTAGTTTTCTTTATTTTATAAAAGCACAACGTTTTGTTGATATTGTGAGTGCACACAAATAAAAGTAGACCATTTACAGTTCCGAATTATGTATTACTCTTACCTTTATGATAAAAAATAGCGGCATAACTATCCACTGAAAAAAAATGATCGCACTGGCCCCGGAACGCAGGAGGGCCCGAGTGAATATGCTGTCCAAGGGGCCCACAATCCGTGTTGGCGCCCCTGCACACACACACATTATGTGTACACAAACTTTTATTTTGGATGTGATTAATCGTTGCCCAGCGTTAGTGGTATTTCTGTAGTTAAGATCTTTTTCATTGTTATGTCTTAAATTTAATTTATATGATGGGCAAATACCATAGTCACAAAACAAGATACATTCAATTTAAACCAACTGTTATGTATTTGCTTCGGATTTACATTCACATTTATCATCACTTAAAATTTCCACCTTACAATAGACTTTTTTTAGTTGAATTTATTTATTTTTAAACTTGCATTCCTGACTTAGTTCCACCATATTATATTTCTTTATTAAATTTTTTTTTAAATGTAATTGCAATATTTTCTCACAATTCAATCTCTTTTTTTTTTCTTCAAGTTTATATCTCTCAAAATTGTAAAAACAAAGCCAGAATTGCAAGAGAAAAAGATGCAATTGGCTTCCATATTGCAATAAAAGTGGATGAATCTAAAAAAACAAAAACAGGTTCAGCTCAATTCACTCAGTAATCAAAAGGAAAAAATAATGAAACCCATTTTAGGACCATTAAGGTTTTTTTTTTAACTTTCAATGTTTTTTTGTTTTTTGTTTTTAATTTTTGCAATTCCAGTTTTTCTGATTCTCATTACTGTATTATGAAATCAAATCAGTATGATCTTAATTAATGTCCTGGAGGGTGTTTTTCTCTCTCACACAGCCCGAACATGGACTAGGCTTTATGCCGGCAACAACATTGAAGTTTAGAAGAAGGAAACAGTGGCATCACATGAGACAAGTGGAACAATCTCCTCCTGTCTTCTTTTGCATTTAAAGGACACTTTCTCAGACAAATTAAAACAGCAAGCGAAAAAAAATATATGATTCAAAAGCAACTACTGCAGCCCTTTGGGTGAGTGTCGATGTGTTCCTGATCAGAGCTAATGTTCGCTCCACTATATGATCTCTGCTTCTGGGTTCGGCCAGGAAATGGCGTGTGGTGATGGCCTGGGGTTTCCCAGCATCCATTGCGTGGTCACTACACTGGACTCTGTCAGAATGTGTAGTACAGTCATTAGCGCAGTGGATTTCACTGGAAACTGATTTGGATGGTTCATTTTTGTTAGTTCATATTTATGTTACGGGGTGTAGAGGGAGGGCCTGTTAAACGTGGGATGCATATATGCTGCTGCTTGGTCAGGGACAAAATTATGTGATTTTTTTTTTTTTTTTTTTTTTTTACCTTTTCCTTCCTGTGAAACTCTTCAGTTCATTAAACGCATGTGATGAACCCGTCTATATCATTGCCTATCTGACAGAACCTGCTCTGACGTTGTTGTATTCCAAACAAAACTTGTGTGAGTGTAAAGGTTTGTGTTTCGGCTGGAATGGAATCTGTATGACTTGTCTGGGAAAATTAAATCTGTAAATGTTCAGTTTTAGTAAAAATATTTTTTATGTTATTTGGTTTGTTCTCTTTATTTCTGAGGTTTTTTTTACAGTTTCGAATCTGATTATGATAGCTTGTGCCTGCCATGGAATTAAAAAAAGGTAGTGGTGTATTTTATCTCGCAATTCTGAATTCAGACTTTTCTCAAAATTCCACATCTCACAATTTTGGCTTTTTTTCGCTCTGAATTCTGAGTTTGCATCTCGCAATTTTGACACTTTTTTTGGAATTCTGAGTTTATATCTTGCAGCTGACTGTTCGCAAAGACCCTCCCTTCTTAGTTACTGTTGCTATCTCCGACAAACAATGCCGTTCTCACACTACGCATGTTCTCACGCAGTAAAAAATACATCGCAGAGTAAAGAGCAAACTGACAACGTGCCGACAGACGAGACCGAGCAGGTTACTTCTGGTATGAACTCTCAGCTTTCAAAGTTTGTGATTTTTAAAGAAAATCAAACAATAAATAACGTTTTGTGGCTCTTTAATGACAGATCACTGTATTGCCTCAGTTAAAGCGCCGCATGAACCAATCATCTTTCATATGTTCTTAAAGCATGAAATGAATATGAACAAACTGCGTATGGTCAATTTTGGCTTTTTTGTGGAATTTTGAGTTTAAACCTTGGAATCTTTCATTTTTTTCTTGGAATTCTGAGTTTATATTTCCGTTTTAGATTTTTTTCATGGAATTTCACGTTTACATCTCCCAATTTTGACACTTTTCTTGGAATTCTGAGTTTATATCTTACCGTTTTAGTTTTTTTTCATGGTATTCTGAGTTTACATCTTGCCATTTTGACACTTTCTTGGAATTCTGACTTTTTTCTTACCGTTGCAAGTTCATGTCTCATAATTCTGACTTCTCAGAATTGCAAGAAAAGGTCAGAATTGAAATTAAAAAGTCACAATGACCCTTTTTTATCCTGTGGTGAAAACAGGCTTCTACCGATTGTAGCTTGAAACCTCTATAATTCACAGTATGAATGGCATGAATACAAACACTGCAGGTGTTTAATCTCAACAACTATGAATTATGCTTAAACATGGCTGTACTGCCCTGATCGTTTGTTAATGTGAAGGCTTGCTTCTGCATATAAAAATAGAAAAGAATTGATCTGGTTTTGAGAGAAGTCCGATTAATATTATTATATACAAAAGAGAATTTGTTGATTTAAATTACACTTGTTACAGTATTACTTTGTCAAAGATGAGGTGGCAGAAGCATCTGAAAAATAATTACAATATATTTAGATGGTCTAACACATGGACAATTGCAGTTTTTTTGTTTGTTTTTTGACATTTTAGAGCAAAATTGGTATGTAATGACAAATGAACATAAGGTGCATCCACTCAGCTGCTCAAGTTTATAAAAATACAGGCTTCGTATATTTTGTTTAATACAAATTGTGTTCCTTCATTTAAAATCAATAATTTTAGGCTTTAAATTAAAAGTCAGTTCTTCAGTACAGTATATAAAGGGAGTTCTGTCTCTCTTAAATGGGACTTTTATTCCCAGGTTTCCAGTGTTGTCTCAGAATATCACTGTATTTGAGCCGCAGTGACCTCTGACAGCTTCATTGATGGGTTTATGAATCGAGCTGCTCTGTCGTGTCTCTTATCTCTCTTCTGTTCTACATGACTCGGTTCTTCTACCAAACACACATTATATAACTGTCTGAGTAGCAGAGCTGCAAGTTATTTCTGACTTCCACATTTCTCCATCCTGTATGTTTGTGTGTGTCTGCAGGCCGTTTATAGGATTGGGACATCGAGAGCAATCAAAACAGTCTCTTGTTTCTGTTTTCTCGTATCTAATGAGTCGTTTGTTATGTCTGCAGTGTCTGAATGGCTACCATTACGGCATTTCTAAAGACCTTGTGACCATAGCTTGTAATAATGTCAGAATGTTTGTATATGGTCACGAATAGAACTGATTACTATTTACTATTTAGCACTGACAGATGAGTATTTATGAACAGTAAACATATTCATATTCATTATGAAGTTTCTGATTCTACAAAAACAAGAGGGTAACTCTCGTGCAGCTCAATAAATGTGAATTAAAAGTCATGTTCAGTGAGTGTGTGGCAGCTGTTGCTCCGATCAGAGCCATGTAATCTCATTAAGGCCGTGAACACTTCTCTGTTCTGTCTCAAAATCTGTTGAGCTGATGCCCAACATTATTTCCATTGTGCTGTTGTCTGATTAATGTGCTTAACGAGTTTGGCCCATGTTGAGTTGAGGTTGTGTTCTACGTCAGCATGACACATGTTAGCACTAAAGCTAATGCAACAGATTTCAGAACATTCCTCACTAACCAGATGTCTGTAATTAATTCATTAAAGACATGACGACTGCAGGCATGGGTGGTGATCCCTGTCTTAGGTTACTAAATCCACCCAAGAAAAAATATTCTCTATCATTTTAATGGTGATAATATTATAGGACAAGTTGTCACAGGTCTATTTTGAGTCAAATGTCCAATTAAACTAATGATTTTACAAGTAAACCTACCTTGAAAATAGTCTTTGAGTGTTTGTCATTAAAAGTGCCTCTAGTTTCACTCAAATCTGCTAATGACAATTCTCTCCCAAACTGTTTCTTCGTCAAGTTTGCACAGTGATAACAAAAAAATGTTGTCAGATTCTTTTCTTGTCAAAGTTAAACAATGTCATCATCGTAATTCAATCATCAGTGTCTATGCCAAAGTCCAGTGTTCCAGGTTGTCATTAACAGCACTACACTAATGAAAAATTTACAAATGGTATTACCATAGTATAATTACTTAATTTTATTTAATTTACATTAAATGCATTAATGCACTGCTGTATGGATGGGAATGGTGTACAGTATTTATTTAGTATTAATTATTTCCTGCATTAGTGTAGTTTTCGTTCATAACATCTACATAATTTGTTGGAACACAGGTAAATAATCAGCTAACTAAAATATGTTCAAAGAACATTTTGTTAACGTTCCCCAAAATTATTTTCTGAAAAGGTTTTTTTTTTTTTTTCACGGTTGTAAAAACATTTTTTTTCTAGGTTATGCAAATGTTAGAGAAAATCTTAAGGAAATGTTCGATTTTTTTCATTATTTTTTCAAAATGTTTCAAAAAAAGCATTTTAGGAACGTTACTTGTGAACTTTCTGAAACAAGTAACATTTAAAAAAATAATGTATAAATGTTTTTGTTCAAACGTTTTGAGAACGTTGTTAAAAAAACATAACATTCTGATTTATCTTTGTGATCAACTGATTTGTGTCTATGATATGAATTATCTGATGCTCAAAATACGTGTCTTGTCTAAACTATTTTTATATTAATATTAGTTAATACATAAATATATGTGAAAGTAAAATATAAGACATGATGTAATTCTAGCTGCAGTATAAGTGACAGTAATGCGGTAACGGGCGAGTGTGAGCGCAGTCCACGGTTCAAATCCTACTACGGCCAAGGTGTCGCTTATGCATATTAATTAGTTTTTGATGACGTCGAGGAGTTGCCTTCCAATGGTCAACGCTGTTGATTAATATATGCTGACGTTGCCTGGTAACCTTCCAATGCTGACGGTTTATCTCATGAATATTAAGTACCAAGCCGTCAACGTACTAGCGTATGTTTCGCACCCGGCCCACCACACACGCATATATATACCGGGGAAAACGAGATATTTTGACCTGGGAATGGACCGCGGAATGCAGAGTTGTCGTTAGAGACTCGAAATTGCTGGACTAAACACGGAGGAATGATTTAAATTGGATTTAAAACCAACGCAAACCCGTAGGCTCGGTCCAGCCCGGTACTGGTCTGCCTCTCGCCGTCGGTGGTGACTCACGGAGCTCGGGCCGTTCACGGAGCATCGCTGACCGGTCGGATAAATCTACGGAAGGACCGACAGGATTTCAGCATGAAGTTCAAACCGAACCAGACGCGGACTTACGACCGGGAAGGATTCAAGCGGCGGGCGGCGTGTCTGTGCTTCAAGAACGAACGGGAGGATGAGGTACGTTAACGTTACGGAGATATTAACGTCGTTATCTAAACCAGACATGATGATAAATCAGTGTATCAGCACGCACTGACGCTTTCACCTGTGGCCTAGCCAGAATATATGTGAGCATACAGATATTTGGAGAGTAAATATGTATTTATTGCGTATTTAAGAGTTATGCCATCTAGTAACGTTACATCAGCGCTGTGTTTCATCATGGATGGATACGTAGATACATAGACTGATGATATGATTTGGAAATGTGCAGTGCATCAGCATACAATACATACACAAAACAAATAATGCACTATAATGTTACAGACACACCAGACAAAGTATTGTTTACATCTGGAGTGCTGGAAAGAAATCTGAGATCAGATAATCATTGTGTTTTTAGAAAGTGGAGTTTTTGCAGCATGCACTGCTCAGTGTAATCTAGAGCACATCTGTTCATTTAATTCTCATCCAGGGCTGTAATCTCAGTCACACAACCCTGTGCTGGCCAAAATCCCATTCATCCTCATTAGTCAAGTTTCAACTGCATAATAACCCATAAGAAAACTGGATCAAAACTTTATTTTGCCCTATCTAGCTATCTATCTTGTCATTGCACACATGTTCGTCCCCTGTCACCCATGATGATTTAAAGGCACTTTAGACTGTGGTCACTGGGCCTCTGTAGTGCAGTTATGCAATAAAAGGAGGTCAGACTGCAGCTCTCTGAAACTCCCCCTGTTTATGTATGTATACAGCTGCACCAGGTTCCTCCACTTCTGACAAAGGACTGTCATGAAAAGATATAAGATTGAATGGCATATAATACCCAGTGACACCTTTTGAAAAATCTCATTTAAAAAAAAACATTGTCGCGATATCAACTCATTTGGGATTTTCTTCTTCTATGGGTTTGTTGCTGAGTATCTCGTATCAGCCCCAAAGAGAGCTGCTTTTTATGAGTTTTTGTGTTTAATGTGTAATTAATATGAATAGAGACAATAAAAGAGTGCAATCATCTTGCTGGCGACCAGTAAAGCCTTGAGTGCATCTTGTAAATTATTAACATGTTGAAGATATATGAGCGTTGATGCACACAAGTGAATTTTGTGCTTAAAGGAATGGTTCATCCCAAAATGAAAACTTCTGAAAATGTGTTGACTATTGGAGATACAGATGAGTTTGTTTCTTCAAGGTAACAGATTTAGAGAAACGTAGCGTTCCATCACTTGCGCACCAATGGATCCTCTGCAGTGAATGGGACTGGTTTTTTTTTTTTTTTGCCCAGATGTGATGGTTCGAAGTCAAAAACGTCTTAATGATGGACTTGTGTCTTACAAACATGCTGCTTTTCACTTTATAAGACATAGACTGGAGTGGCGTGGATTATTGTGATGTTTTTATCAGCTGTTTGGACTCTCATTCTGACGGCACCCATTCATAGCAGAGCATCCATTGCTAAGCAAGTTATGGAATGCTGAATTTCTCAAAATCTGATGAAGAAACAAACTCAACTACATCTTGGATGGCTTGAAGGTGAGGACATTTTCATTTTGGGTGAACTATTCCTTTAAGTGGCCATTTTCAGAGGTTTCTGCTTTTCTGATAATCCTTCATTCTGTCACTTCCTTGTATCCAAGTAACCAAAGAGAAGAATCTAAATTGTTGGAGCTGTCGTGTGGGATTACTGGTGTAAATCTGGGGTTGCTTCATACCCACTCTTTAGTCTTCGCTCATGCCTGCTGATCTCAGAGCAGCTCCACAAACAGTCCTGGCACTGCATTCCAACTCCAGACTGATCCACAGTCAGTGCATGTCTGTATATGTGAGGGAGAACTCTTTGTGTCGGAGTGAAAGAGGGTGAGCAGGGGGCAGAGGATCAGCGATCGCATGAGTCAAAATCCCTCCCATTCAGCGCACTTCATAGACTCAGTCTCTCACCACAGCGGCAATCAGCGACGGCGAGACCGAAAGCATGTTAGCAGAATTTAAACATCATCCTAATGATTTGTTTTATACAAAAGCTTACAGTTGTTCAAAAATGCATGACTATAAAATTCTACAGGTGTCTAAAGAGTCAATAACACTTTATATAGCACAGATTAATGTTGCACAATAATGGTTAAATTAATCATGATTGTATTCATTTAAGAAATTTCTTTTTGCGTTGCATAAGAATTATTGCACTTTCATTTAAGCATAAAATAAGAAAATATCAACTCATGTGCACACTTATCGTTCTACATCATACACAAAAAACTCTTAAAGGTATAGTTCACCCAAAAGTGATAATTCTGTGATTATTTACTCACCCTCAAATTGTTTCTAACCTATATGAATTTATTTCCTCTTTTAAACACAAATAATATATTTTGAAGGATGTGTTTAACCAAACTGTTGCTGGTAGCCATTGACTTCCATAGTATTGAAAGATACTGTTTAAGTCAATGGCTACCAGCAACTATTTGGTTAAGAACATTCTTCAAAATATCTTTCATTGTGTTCAACAGAAGAAATAAACTCATAGGTTAGGAACAACATGAGGGTAAACAATGACTGAATTAAATTTTTTGGGGTGAACTATCTCTTTAAGAGGCTTTTCCTCAAATTCCTATTGTTTTACTATAATTAACAAAAAAGCTGTGTGTTGTAGCACAGAAGTACCATAACTGCATTTATTCAGCAACCATAATATAGCTGAGATTAATTTTTGGATATTGCAAATAATCAAGATGAGCAAGTACAGTGTAATAAACAAAAATCAGTGATGCAAAATATTTTAAAACATGAGACTAATTCCAGGAAATCAGGCCAAATGTCAGTACCTTACGCCATTTAGCATCATGTTTATTATTAAATACATGCTTGTTTTCCTAGAATCTGAGTTATTGTAAACATACAGCATATTTAGAATAACTGTGACATGCCACTGCTAAAATAGTCACATCCATATGCACTCAAGAATGATTTCAACCAGGCAGTTCACTGTAGTCACCTGACCTTTTATTAAGTGATGATAGATTTTTCTTGTCGGGGTCTATTTGTGGTGTGGTGGTTAAGGCTGGTTAGTTCAACTGAAATACACTGGTGTGTCCTTAAACAGGACGCTTAACCTCAGGGTTGCTCCAGGGGGTTTGTCCTTATACTAAGTTCATGGTGCTGTGCTGCGGTGACATTGGGTGAAAGTCACAGAAACCGAAAAACTCTGGTCGTGTGGTGAGAAAATTAGATTTTAAAATATAATCTTATTCATCCTGATATGAAAGATAGTGGTGAGTTTACATGCAAAAAAAAATCATGTCAGATCTGTTATGTTTGTGCATTTAACTCTAAATAAATATGATACTTCATCTCTTTGCTCTAGTGTTTAATCATTGTGGTTCTGACCGCTGGATTCAAGTGGCTGTGATTTCATCATATTAATTAAACACCTGATGAAACACCTTCATGTTTTGCACCCACTTTGTTTTGATTACAAACATCCTTAATGCGTCACTGATAACCTCTTCATGTCAACATGAAATGACCTTCACCATCCATTTTTACTACAGCAATGTGATGAATTTCTGAACAAAAAATTACTTATGTCCATCGCAAATTGATACATCATAAAAAGTAGATTTTGATTTCAAGCTGACTTTAAGACTATGAAGTGAAAAATGTGAAAAACTATTATATATATTTTATTAGTGTTATAATTATTTAATATATTATGTATGATATATATATATATATATATAAATTAATTCTATATTAAAAACAATCAACAATATATTTTTAAATAATGAATTATATGTACAGCGTTCTGTTTTATTGCCTTTTGCTCAATGTAAAAAGTTATAATCCATTGAAAATAATTAAAAAATTAGAAAAAAAACATTTGAAATTTAAAAATGTACTTAAGTGTAATAAAATAATGTCATAAATAATAATGCAAATATATAATGTACTTACAACTAGATGTGTGTGTGTGTGTGTGTATCAGTCCAGATTAACTTTATTATTATTTACTTGTTTATTTATTTTTGGTAAATTATTCCAGACTGATTTTTAAAGCCATGCAATAAGATACAAAACCCCTCAATTTTAAGTCCTGATCACCATTTCAGAGTTTGTTTTGCAATAATGATTGGTTGACTCTACATTATCCTTGTTTTGTTCTTGTTGTTTTGGGGTCAATTATGATATGCATGTGTTTTCATGAGATTCGGCAGGGTGGAATTATGGGACTGTAAATTACTGGTTGTGTTTGAGTGATTCTCAAACCTGTTTGTATAAGAGGTTTCATTGTCATGCACTTTTCTTGAACTGTATGGTACTGTACTTCATCACAGAGAGGCAAGAACACACAGGTCATAGTTGTTTTGTTGATTGAGTGGTTGAAAATAAGCTCTTTTGTATCTTAAGCTGATGGTCTCATCTATTCTACAACAATGACAAACCATGGTTCACTGCCAAACTCAGACAGCTCCGTCAGGCCAAAGAAGATGCTCACAGAAAGGGGGATAAAGTCTTGTACAAACAGGCCAAATACACACTGGAAAAGGAGATCAGAGTGGCAAAGAGGAATTATTCTGACAAGCTCAGGAACAAATTCTCTTCCAGCGATCCGGCTTCAGTGTGGCTAGGATTAAAGGACATCACCAGCTACAAAACACCACCCCCCAGCACTCTGGAGAATCAACACCTGGCAGACGACTTAAACGAGTTCTTTTGTCGTTTTGAACGATCACCCCACACCCGCCCAGAACACCCCTCCACACAACCATTCACACCTCCAGCAACCCCTCTCTCCCCCACACCTACAATTCAAATCAGCGAAGACGATGTGTGCCAGGTCTTCAGGAAGTTTAAATCTGACCTCAGAAGACTACGGAAGGTAGTCCGGACTGCTGAGCGAATCATTGGTACAACCCTCCCCACTCTCCAAGAACTGTACTTATCCAGAGTGAGCAAAAAGGCTGGTAAAATCACTCTGGACCCCTCACATCCAGCACACAACCTCTTTGAACTGTTACCATCTGGTCGACGCTACAGAGCTCTGAGCACCAGAACGACCAGACACAGGAACAGTTTCTTCCCTCAGTCAATACATCTCATGAACACTCAATAAATAAACGTAGAACACACAACTAATACATTATCCATTCACCACACTCACTTATTTTATTTTATTTTCTCATTTCTAATTTGCACATACTTGACCTGTACATACATAGTCGCCTATATTATATATTATATATTGTGTATTTTTTATTTTTTTTTTCTGCTTTGTACATTGGTTATTGGCTATTTCCTGTTATTTTGTTTCATTACCTGTGTCCTGTCCTGTTACTGTCCTTCTGTTGCACTGTGGAGCTTCTGTCACTATAACAAATTCCTTGTATGTGTAAACATACTTGGCCAATAAAGCTCATTCTGATTCTGATTCTGATTCTGATGGTCATGTGTGACCTGCCCTGGTTATCTGTGGGAAACCAGAACTGGACTAACGTGTTTCAAGAAAACAACTGTTTTAGGTGAATTGCATGTAAATAGAAGAACTGTGAGTGTGTTTTGAGCACACAACCTTAAGACACCACATATATATATTCAAATCCTGTGTACAGAAAGCTTTCTTTTGTGGTTTCTGTAACGATCTCAAGCCAGCTCTTTTTAAGCAGGTGACCTGTTCATCGTGGTCAGCTATGTGGCACGTCGTAAAAATAACATCAGTCTGGCCCAGAACATGCCAGGTGACAGCAAATGTCATGAACTTGACAGACGCACGTGATGTCACAATGCCACCACAATCAATCCCATAATCCTTTTAGTGCAGGACACACCTGAGGGCCGATCAGCGGCTGGAGGATTAACCAATCAGAGAGTAAGATGTACCGTCACAATTGCACTTCTGCAGCATCCATCTGTCAGAAGTCACTCACACCAGGGTTATTATTAGTGACTAAAACTATTAAGCTCAGGAAAGCAATGCAAACATTGTTTAATTTGTGACGTCTTTACTTGTAATTAATGTTTTATGTCATGTAAAACCGTCTAATGCTCTTTAATATGATAGTTTGCTTGTATTGTATTCTTGGTCATTTCTGAAAAGGTGGTCAGACCAGGGATATTATCATTAACTAAAACTAAAACCATGAAAAAGTTTAATTTGAAATAAAATAAACTTAACTGAAATAAAATAAAACCTTAAACTCACTTTATTCCAGCCTTTATTCCAAGGAAACATTTTCACTTAGTTTAACTTAATGTTTTAAAATAACCAAATTAATACATTTAAATTAAAAAATTAATAAAAAAAAAATATATAGACATTGGGGAAAAAAATTATAAAAATAAAACTACAAAATTACTAAAACTTAAATAAAAATTAAAATGATAATATATTTAATATATTTATAAAAAATATATTTATAAAATATAAAAATAAGAACTAATCCAAAATATTAATTAAAACTATAGTTTTAAATATATATATATATATATATATATATATATATATATATATATATATATATATAAAACAACACTGGGCCAGACTTTAAAGTATTACAAGTACAAAATACCATAGATCAAGATATTTGCGTCAAAATAACATGACTTTTAATCCCAATAAATGATTGCAAACAGAGATTGGTGTGTTTTGATTAAGTATCTGTGACAAACCACCAATAAATCACAACAATCCTGTGCTATAACCACTGCCATTCTTTTTGGATACAGAAGTGTGATAAAGGCCCATTGCATGGCAGTGGGAAATGTGTTTACAGTAAAGCACTTATGATGGAAACTTAGCAGACTAGAGGCTTTAAAAGCAGAAATGTTCTGGCTATTTATCCCACAGTTCTCTGAGACTGAATCAGTTCTCCGCTGGTTTCTGCAGGTGCTGTTGGTCAGCAGCAGTCGAAACCCAGATCAGTGGATTGTTCCTGGAGGAGGAATGGAGCCGGAGGAGGAGCCGTGTGGAGCTGCCATACGGGAGGTCTTTGAGGAGGTGCCACAAAGTCTTTTAACATCATTTCTAGCAGTCAAGGTTTTACTGGTCTTATTTACCTGACTTTGGGAGTCTCATGGCTAATTGAAGGAATGTTGTGGATTTGATCTCTATCTCTCTCTCTCTCCCTCAGGCTGGAGTGAAGGGTAAATTAGGACGTTTGCTTGGCGTGTTTGAGGTAAGGCTCTTCTCCCGCTCCTGATTGGACGGTTGAGACTCCTGAATGGATGTATTAAGAGATGAGGTGATTACAGTCCCTCATACTGAGAGTTTTTTTCAACAACAGCAGAACCAGGACCGGAAACACCGGACATACGTGTATGTGCTGACGGTCACAGAGACGCTGGATGCCTGGGAGGACTCAGTCAATATTGGTGAGTTTGTGTGCTGCTTCTTTTGTGATGGATCTGAAGGTATTTAACCCTCAGGGTCTCCTGATTGTTCGGCTGATTGATCCTGACTTCATGTATATTGCACACACACACACTGGTTTCATGCTGTTGAGTCTATAAGTCTGAGACCACAAGTAAAAATGCATCTATTTGCATTTGTTTTTAAATTTTATATATTTTTAATCATTATTTAATTAATATGTTCCTTGCAAAAATATAAATGATAACAAGATCTCCAAAAAACACAAATTAGATTTATTTTTAAACTGCCCCCATAAATACAATTCAATACAGTTAAGTTAAATTTAATTCAATTTATCCATATCTTTATTGCAAAACTATAAAAGAAAACAAGCACCAAAAATAGAAAGGCAAGATTAGAGTTTGCAAAAAAGCACAAAGGTGAACCAGAAGAGTTTTGGAACCGTGTTTATGGACCGATGAGACAAAGATGAACCTTTATCTAAGTGATGGGAAAGCAAAAATGTGGAGGAAAAAAAAGGGAACTGCAATGATCCCAAGCATACAGCCTCATCTGTAAAGCATGGTGGAGGTGGTGTCA
Source organism: Barbus barbus (assembly GCF_936440315.1). NCBI lineage: Eukaryota > Metazoa > Chordata > Actinopteri > Cypriniformes > Cyprinidae > Barbus > Barbus barbus. Next base: position 24,647,689 of record NC_136717.1, on the reverse strand, counting down.
TTGCATGGGCATGCATGGCTGTGTCTGGAACAGACCCTCTCAACTTTACTGGTGACTTAATGTATGATGACAGTAGCGGAATGAATTTGGAAGGGTACAAAACCATCTTACCTACCAATATTTAAGAAAATGCCACCAGATTCATTGGGAAGTGCTTCATATAGCATCAGGACAATGACCCAAAACACCCTGCCAGTTCAGTCAAGGAATTTATAAGGGCAAAGAAATGGAAAGTCTTAGATTGCCCAAGTCAATCTCCAGATTTAAATCTGATTGAACATGAATTTCTCCAGCTGAAGAGGAGAATAAAGGCAGAAACTCCCCAAAACAAGCAACAATTGGAATTGGCTGCATTAAATGCTGGGAAAAGTATTTCAAAGGATGAGAGCAAGAGTCTGGTGATGTCTATGGGTCACAGACTCACTGCTGTGATTGTGTGCAAGGGATCTGCAACTAAATAATACCTTTTAATCTTTTATATCTGCCTTATGTTCAACTGTCCCAATACTTATGCTCACATCAGATAGTGGGATGAACTCTAAAAGTGTTGTTCTATTTATTTGATAAAACATATATGTTTTGAAACGGGTAATAATAAAATGTGACATTCTGTAGTTTTGTCTTATATTCATCTTTTAATCATATTTGCAAATGTCTTGACTCCACAGCCAACAGAGCAATTTTGTCTTTACTGTTCCAATACTTATGGAGGGCACTGTATCTATTCATAATCTTCTAATATTTACAGTCTTTACAGTGTATTTTGCTCATGCTGCAGTATTTGTCCTGTAGGCCGGAAGCGCGAGTGGTTTCCCATCGATGAGGCCATCAAGGTCCTGCAGAGCCACAAACCTGTTCACGCCGAGTACCTGAGACGCCTGCGGATCAATCGCACATCCACCAACGGCAACCTGCTCCTGCCCCAAACATCTCCCAGCACCCTCACACCGCTCTTCAGTCCTCCGGCGTCAGCCGCACGCAGATAGGACACACACACAGTACAACACACACATCAACACTCCTCTGTCTACATGAACCACCCACGCATATCTCCAGGGCCTTTATGACCCTTACAGCACCTCTTAGGCACCTTTGGGACGTTCTTTAGAGGGACAAACCAAACCATTTATTTTTTAAGTCGGTTACTGTCGGCTGATCGGTTTTAGTTGTTGTAATGGAATAATAATTATTGACCAGCTTTACAAACCAGTTACATGGAAGTGCACTTCCATTATTCCTCCATCACTCTCACCTGCAGAGCTCGGCATTCTGGGATTGTGACATAGGGAATGTCCGTTTCATTCCTCGCAGCTTATTCAGCATTTGACCTCTCTGAATTCAGTCTGTTAGCGCTGTCTTGACCCCAGACTTCCCTTTAAGACTCAGACGAGCCCTTTAAAAGCCACCTTCACTGCTGCTCCTGAACGGATAACTGGATTCCTGACAGCATCAGAGTATCCGTTCGATGAGATTTCTGGGAATTAGTTGGTGAGCAGGAGGGTCGTAATCTCATTTTATGTTTTGATTAAAAAACAAACGTTTGTAAATATACTAAAAGACTGAAGATGACAAATGACGTATGATGGTTTTTAACTAAACTGCAAATGTATTAATCTTTTCTGCTCTTAACTCTTTCTATGAGGTCTTTCTTTAGGTGATTTTGAAAAGAATAGAACTGTGAATTTTGTCAGAGAAAAGAAGAAATGCTAACGGGTAAATCTCATGGAACTGGTACAGGTCATATTTATATATGTGTATATATACACAATTAAAGATAAAGCAGCCTATTTTTAAGACCGTTTGAATTTTTATGACACATTTTCCTATATTGTTATTACTATAGTGCGCAAAGAATGATGTATGATTTGATAAAAAATACTTTGTACTATAAATACTGTATTGCAGTAATTAAAAACTAATAAGTATAACAATTAAAAATGGGAACTAAGATCACAAAATAAATTAAAAAAAATTATGTATGTGTGTATTTTTTTGAAGAAGAAGAAGATGAAGAAATAAGAAATCATTAAAATAGCTTTCATTTTCTTTATGCAAAAAAATCTATTTATATATTTATAGATCACAATATCAAAAATGGTCGAAATGGTCATTGAAATAGGCTACATTAATAAAATAATTCAAAATATATATATACATATATAAAATGAAATATGAGCTGTAAATGTTTTGTGAGATTAACCTAAATGATTTTTTGGCACCAGCAAAGCCTTGAATATCTGTCAGATGTGAGGATTGGGTGCCTTTTTCCTCTTTTAAAACTTTAACAACACATTGTACTGTCATTGTTTTTTTGTTTGAAACACTGATGAATATTTGTTGATGGATGCTGCTCTGAATGCATTTCTCCAGTGGCTGTGAGTGGGCTGATCTCAGATCTGCTGTATGCTGCGTATGTGTTTTTATATGTGAAAACAAACAAGTCCGTGCCAGTCGTTCATTTGGATTGAGCGGATGTACAAATAACACTTTCCTTTAGATTACACTGAGATGTGAAGTGTCAACAGCAAAACTAACTAACTAAATGTACATTTCCTAAAACATTTGGACTATGTCCTTCAGTAAAACAACAAACAGGAGTGTTATGGTGAAGTTATTCGCCACATGAGATGTACAGTCTAATATTTCGGGTTTTCGCAATGAATTCTGATACTTTGTGAGGCGTGAACTGTAAACTACATTAGGCCTGAGCAATGTTTGGGTAGATTTACAGGTTTGTGAGTCAGACTAACTATCTTACCTGTTCTGAGATGCCAATGGGTCCACAGTTTCTGTATGTTTACTGTAATCTGTACAGATGGATGGATATTTTTATTTGTCAATAAAGATTGTATCACAAGGAAGAAATGTGAATTGTGATGAATTATGATGACATTTTCTGATGAATCATGAGACAAATAATGCAAACTTCTAATCATTCATCTGCCATCTTAAAACTTTATAGGGTATAATAATAATAATTGTATTTATATATATACACGTGCGCGCACACACACACACACACATATGATATTATGTTATGTATTATTATTAGCATATCATTCAGAAACATGCGCTGGTCACTAAAAGTACAAAATATATGGAATATAATAAATATGGGATTTTTACATTTTTTCCCATATAAGTTTTATTACTATTGTGTAATATTTAAATTATATTGTATTTACAGTATATCACAAAAGTTAGTACACCCCTCACATTTCGGCAATCAATTTAGTATATATTTTCAAGGGACAATACTATAGAAATGAAACGTGGATATATTTTAGAGTAGTCAATGTGTAATTTGTATAGCGGTAAAGATTTACTGTCCTCTGAAAATAACTCGACATACAGCCATTATTGTCAAAAAAGCTGGCAACAAAACTGAGTACACCCTAAGTGATAACAGCTATATATCGTTTAACCATGCAAAGCCACGTTCATGTTTTTGTCTGCTTGACAGGACCATACAAATTTGTGTATCTTGTTTTAGAGCAGTTAAAATTTGGTTCTTTGAGTACAATTCTCTCATACTGACCACTGGATGTTCAACATGGCACCTCATGGCACAGAACTCTCTGAGGATTTGAGAATTAGAATTGTTGCTCTTCACAAATATGGCCGAGGCTATAAGAAGTTCGGTAACATCCTGAAACTGAGTTATAGTACAGTAGCCAGAGTCATACAGAGGTTTACCAAGACTGGTTCCACTCGGAACAGGCCTCGCAAGGGTCGATCAAAGAAGTTGAATCTTTGCGCTGTGCTTCAGGTGCAGAAGCTGGCTTCAAATAAACAGATGCATGTGTGCTGCCAGCATTGCTTTAGAAGTTGCAGAAGTGGAAGGTCAGCTTGTCAGTGCTCAGACCATATGCCACACACTGCAACAAGTCGGTTTGCATGGCTGTTGTCCCAGAAGGAAGCCTCTTCTGAAGCTGGCTCACAAAAAAAAAAACCTGCAAAGACTTTCAGGAGTGCTGAAGACAACCTGGCCAAGAGCATGAATTACTGGAACCATGTCCTGTGGTCTGATGAGTCTAAGGTAAACTTGTTTGACTCAGATGGTGTCCAGCATGTATGGTGACGCCCTGGTGAGGTGTACCAAGAAAACTGTGTCTTGCCTACATTCAAGCATAGTGGTGGTAGTATCATGGTCTGGGGCTGCATGACTACTGCTGGTACTGGGAGCTGTGGTTCATTGAGGAACATGTGACATTCTGAAGCAGAAGATGTTGCCCTCCCTTCAAAAACTGTTTTCCAACAAAACCACCACCCCAAACACACCACCAAGATGACAACTGCCTTGCTGCTGAAGGTGATGGAGTGGCCAAGTATGTCTCCAGACCTGAACCCTGTTGAGCACATGTGGGGGATCCTCAAGCAGAAGGTGGAGAAGCACCATGTGTCTAACATCCAACAGCTCTGTGATGTCAGTATGGAGGAGTGGAAGAGGATCCCAGCAACAGACTGCAGCTCTGGTGAACTCCATGCCCAGGAGGATTAATGCAGTGCTAGATAACAATGGTGCCCCAGCAAAATATTGACACTTTGGACACAGTTTTGACATTTTTGTTGCCAGTTATTTGGACAATAATGGTTATATGTTGAGTTATATTTAGAGGATAGTAAATTTGTACTTCTATACAAGCTGCACATTGACTACTCTAAAATATATCCAAGTTTCATTTGTGCAGTATTGTCCCTTGCCTTGAGAAATTATACTAAAATTTTGGCTGAAATGTGAGGGGTGTACTCACTGGAGATACTATATATAGCCTCATCATAGGTTGCACTCTTTAATTCATGCTTATTTAATTTTACAAAGTAGTATTTCAGTATTTTTACTGTAAATACTGTATTACAGTATGTTATATCACATTATTCACGATATAGATAATTATATTATTTAGAAACGATCAGTTTGAACACAATGAAGTCACAACACCAACTGATTTCAATTTTTTATTTCTTACAGCAATGAGTAAGAATTGTAGAAAATTAACGCCTTATTCTCGTTTTTAAGCCTATTTACAAATTGTTGCATATAAAATACATATACAAATGAATGAGTTTGCCTTAATTTCTCAATAAAACTGTAGTGCCATATTAGTCAGGCACTGTCGTACAGAAGAATGTTATTCTGATTTTTACATTGATTTGCAAAAAAATATTAATTTATTTAGTATGGTTTACAGTAGTATTTTGGCGGGAACTATCGTTACCATGGTGAATTGGTGTAAGCTCTGCGGTAACGGAACCATATGTCAGCGCGCCGTAGCGCGCCGGAAGGCTGTGAGTGTAACACGGAGTTCTGTAGCAGACAGCTGTGCGGGCCCATGTGGATCTGGCAGACCCGAGCGAAACAGCGGCTTCAAAATCCCCGAATCAAGCCGATCGTTCACGCTAATGCGAGCTCTTTAGGTCATCCGTGTGTGTGAACTAGTGAAGATGCTGAAGGAGGCGCTAGACGGGCAGCTTACGGTGCTTTATAACGCGGTCGCCGGTGAGTGTGACAGTAATGATCCGCATCATCCCGCTCACATTCACTCATCTGCACTAAACACACATTATACTGGAATGATTTCTCATGTTCACATGTTGTGATTAGGTCGTGTTGTCATGTTCTGTCGCTCACATTAATCATTGCGAGCTGAGATGAATGAAGACGCAGTTAGAAACAAATCATCACCCTTTCTGTCTCCACACTTCTTTACGTTTGTTTTGGATTGATTTTAATTTATGGAAAGAGAAGTTTTGTCTAAAACCCTCTCAAAATAATGAAAACACAGTAAAAAGTAATCTTGCTGTTGAAAAACGGTCATAGAGCAAATGTGCATTAAATAAGATTTAATAAGATGGACTCTTTATATAAGAATGATGGCTGTGAAAAAATTCCCTGATAATTTTTTTATGAACAGTAGCAGATACTGTACTAATAACTGTATTGTTTAATATGTTTATTGTTTTCTATTATATATATATATATATATATATATATATATATATATATATAGTTGACGTAATGTGTCCTATAGTGTGACAGAAAATGTAAAAAAATAAATAGCTAACATTGAAGATAAACTTGCTATTTGTAACTGTAAGAATGAAGATACCTTTTTCTCATGTTATTTGTATGTTAAGCTTTCTTTTTTCTACATTTTTGCTGTCACATCATAGGACACAGTCATATTTTTATTTGTCAACTACCCATATATATATATATATATATATATATATATAAAATATATATATATATATATATATATATGTTGGGGTGGGAAAGTTAAAGATAAATTATAAGTAAAAAAAAGTAATTAATAATAATAAAAAATAATAATAATAAAACAATAAAATATTTCTGTTATTAAAATAGTTGAAAACAGTTGTGCTATATATATATATATATATATATATATACACACACACAATTTTAACACTGTTATATGTTGGGGTGGGAAAGAAAAAAAAGCTTTAAATTATAAGTAAAATAAAGTACTAAATAAAATGAATATAATTTATGTATTGAAATGACCTTCAATATTCTGTTTGTTTTAAGCGTAGAAGAAAATACTGTTTCTGAAATGGATTTTTGCCTTGTGTGTTTGTCTCAGCCTCAGTGCAGGTTCAGGTTGAGCCTGTGGGTCGCTGGTTCGAGGCGTTTCTGAAGCGCAGGAGTAGAAATGTGTCGGCCTCGTTTCAAGAGCTGGAGGAAGAGGAGGAGCTGTCTGAGGAAGAGGAGGATGAGGAGCTGCAGCTGGAGGAGTATCCCATGCTAAAGACACTGGACCCCAAAGACTGGAAGGTGTGTGTGGAGACGTGTCTCTGTGTCAGAGCCGTGAGACTGTGAACTGAATGCATTGACACGTTTCTCTTAACGTTACAGAACCAAGATCACTACGCTGTTTTAGGTCTCGCACACGTCCGGTACAAAGCAACCCAGAAACAGATCAAAGCTGCTCGTAAGTTTCACTTTGTGTGTGTTTATGCGTTTCAAAATCTTTGTAGAATAAAGCTCAAAAGTTTGTAGTTACAATTTTTTTATGTTTATGAAAGAAGTCTCCTCTGCTCACCGAGGCTGCTTTTATTTGATCAAAAATACTGTAAAAATTGTGAAATATTATTAAGTTTATTAAATTAGGTTAAATTAACTGTTTCCTATGTGAATATAATGTGAAATGTAATTTATTTTTACTCCAGTCTTCAGTGTCACATGATTTGCTGCTCAAGAAACATTTCTAATTTAATGCTGAAAACAGTTTTGTTCCAATATTTTTGTGGAAACCGTGATGCACTACCATTCAAAAGTTTGGAGTCAGAAAGATTTTTTATTTGTATTTTTTAAAAGAAATGAATGCTTTCATTCATCAAGGATGCATGAAACCGATCAAAAGTGACAGTAAAGACGTTTTTGATGTTACAAAAGATGTTCTTTTGATCATTCTATTCATCAATGAATCCTGAAAATATTTGTTTCCACAAAAATTCAACATTGATAATAATCAGAAATGTTTGAAAATTTCTGAAGGATCATGTGAGACTGAAGACTGGAGTAATGATGCTGAAAACTCAGCTTTGAGCACAGAAATAAATTACAGTATAAAAACTGTTGTTTTAAATGAACAATATTCTCACAGATAAAGCCATGGTCCTCAAACATCACCCGGACAAGCGGAAAGCTGCAGGAGAGCAGATTGTGAAGGGCGATAATGATTATTTCACTTGCATAACAAAAGGTTTGGACTTTATCGCTTTATTATAAGTGAAATAAAGGTGTTTGTGTTTGAAGATCAGTCTTGAGGTCCTTTATCTGCTCTCGTATGACGCAGCAATGGAGATCCTGTCAGATCCCGTGAAGCGGAGAGCGTTTGACAGCGTGGATCCCACTTTTGACAACATGGTTCCTTCAAAAGCAGAAGGCAAAGAAAACTTCTTCAAGGTGTTTGCGCCGGTGTTTGAGAGGAACAGCAGGTAAGTGCCTCACATGACTGATTCAGATGATTCAGGTTGAGTGCTGGAGATCACGCTGCTGTATTTTTCTCAATCAGATGGTCTTTTAAAAAACACATCCCGAATCTGGGAGCTGCGGACGCGTCTTTTGAAGAGGTGGATAATTTCTATTCCTTTTGGTAAGTAAAATATCACATTTATTCATAGATTTTGAGGCGAACTAATGCTGGAAGAACAAAAAAAATTATAATATTTTTTCCTTTTGTTTCTGAAGGTACAACTTTGACTCGTGGAGAGAATTTTCATATTTAGATGAAGAGGAAAAGGAAAAAGCTGAATGGTAAATAATACTTTGATCATATGTTATTGGTTTTGCTTTAGTGTTTTGTACAATTGTAATTATTATTGCATGTGGTTATTATAGTTAACAAACTAAACCATAAAAATCCCGTCACTTAAAATAAAATAACATTTTAACTGAAAAAAAAGAAAATTCTAGTTGCCAAATTTGTATTGATTTTGAGTTGAAAGTAACAAAAACCAAAATCTAGACATAAAAAAAAAAGGCTGATAAAAATGACAACACACAACAAAATAACTTAAATTAAAAAATAACTTTTAATTAAAATTGTGAAAACAGAAAATATACAAATGAAACGAATTAAAAAAAAAAAAAACACTTTTCTACTATGTGGTATTTGATCTAATTAATTAAAATTAATGTTAAAACAGAAAATATTAATTAAAATTAACAATTGTAAATAAATCACTAATTAAATTGATTTAATTAATAAAAAAGAAAACAAAAACTAATTTTAAACTAATTTAAAGCTATAATTGTTTCTCAATTATACTAAAATAACACTGTCTCCCTCTTGTGTTTGTGTGTGATTTTGCTGTGTTTGTATCAGTCGAGATGAGAGGAGGTGGATTGAGAAACAGAACCGAGCCTCTCGAGCTCAGAGGAAGAAGGAAGAGATGAACAGGATACGGACACTCGTTGGTAAGTATGAGGTTAGACGCGAGAGACGTGATCTCACTGTGGGCATCCGTGTGAATGTGTGTGATGTGATGCAGACACGGCCTACAACTGCGACCCGCGAATTAAGAAATTCAAAGAGGAGGAGAAAGCCAGGAAAGAGTCGGAGAAGAAGGCCAAAGCCGAGGCGAAGAAACGAGAGCAGGAGGAGAAAGAGCGGGTCAGTGCCACTCAACACTTCTCAAATGACCAAATATCAACAGATTACATCTGGATATTATATTTTATTTGTATACATAAATTGAAACACACAATATATTTAGCGATTTTATATTAAAAAAAAAAAAATATATATATATATATATATATATAGCATTTGTTTTATATATATTGCAGATGTAATATATTATTTGTGTTGTATTTGTTTGTAGTTGCTTAATTTTTTATTGTAACTCATGTATTTGTTTTATTACATCGCCAATATATTGTATGTTTTAATATTTTTGGAGATATATAAAAAAAATAACTAAAAAGAATTATATATATATATATATATATATATATATATATATATATATATATATATATATATATATATATATATATATATATATATAATAAAGCTTAACTGAAATAAAATATTAAAGTTGCTAGATGCCAAGGCAATATTTGTCATTTTAATTAAGTGTAAGTTGATGTATCAAATTAAAAATGAATTAAAAAACTGCATAGACATATTTAAAAAAAGCTAATACAAAAGACAGTAATGCACCACAAAATGTATCTTTTATTTATATATATATGTATATATGTGTATGTATATATATATGTGTATCATAATTATGTATATATGTTATCATATTTTATATTACTATATTATTTATAACTAATGTTTTTTAATCTTTTTTTTATGCCAGTTTATTGACTGATATTTGGCCATCAATCAATAGCTGTGCCTGTTTTTTTATTCATTTTTTCTGTTAATAGAACCACATTTTCTTTTTTCCAATTATTTTGGAGTGCTTTTTGACTAAACACTGCAGTATCACTTTATTTTACAGTCAAGTTCTACATAATATATATACTTACCACAGACATTACAATGATCTTAACCCATATTAGGCTCTCGGTAGTTACTTTACATTACTCAGTACTTTATGTAAGTATCCTGTAAATTAAATTAGTCGCTTTAATCAGTTGTATATATTGTCTATCAGGGAGCCTCAGTTCTCTCTCATTGTTTTATGTGTGCAGGCGCGTCAGGCGGAGGAGGACGCAGCGCGGGTGCAGAGGGAGAAGGAGGAGGAGACGGCGCGACAGGCGGCACAGCAGGCCAAGAAAGAGAAAGAAGCCCAGAAGAAAGCCATCAAGAAAGAGCGGCAGAAGCTCAGGACGACCTGCAAGGCAGGAAACCCTCAGTATGATCTCACACATTCAGCTCTCTGAGCTTCCCATCCTCATCTCTGTCTCTGCTTCTCTCAGACTCACAACTACTTCACAGACAACGAAGCTGACAGCGTCAGGATGATGGAGGAGGTGGAGAAACTCTGCGACCGCTTGGAGCTGACCAGGTACAGCTTGGAAATATGATGTTTTACTGCTGTTCTTGTGACTTGATTCTCTGAAACACAGCTGTATGTGGGAGAAATATTGAGTTTTGGTTTTATTTGTAGTTTGCAGACGCTGAATGAAGCTTTGGCCTCTGGGAATAAAGAGCAGAGTAAAGTGGCTCTAGAGAAACAGGTGAGAAACACAAACCGGACACAACCACACTTTGCTTTAAGCTATAAATCTGTGTATGTACACAAACGTTTGGGGTCTGTATGATTTTTAAATGTTTTTAAAAAGTCTCTTATTTTCACCAAGGCTACATTTATTTGATCAAAGATACAGTAAAAACAGTACATTTTTCTAAAGTATAAAATATATATTTACATTTTATAAAGTAAAATGTAATTTATTCCTGTGTTCAAAGATGTATTTCCAGCATCATTACTCCAGTCTTCAGCGTCACATGATCTTCAGAAATTATTCTAATATACTGCTTTACTGCTCAACAAATATTTCTGATTATTATCAATGTTGAGAACAGCTGCCCAATATTTTTGTGGAAACTGCTATACGTTTTATTTTTTTAGGATTTTTTGATGAATAGAAAGTTTAAAAGAAACAGCATTTCTGAGAATTATAAATAATAATACTAATACTTATATTGTATATTATTTATAATAATAATAATACAATCGACAAATCTTAATATTATTGTAATTGTTATAATATCTGTATACACTCTTATTATAATCATATAATAAGATATATTATAATCATAACAAATAATGATAAAAAAAATAAAGCAATAACAAATATTAAGGTAGATTTAGAATAAGGTGCCAAGTAATATGAATACAAATATTTTAATAAAATTATATTAGCATTTTTTTATAATTATGAACAGTAATAAAATTAAAAATATAATAGTATTTTATATTATAATATGTGTAATACATATACATCTTAATACTTAATTGGAATGGAATGGAAACAGTGATTTATTTATTTTTGTATAGGAAGTGCAAAAATACTAATGATAATTATTAGTAATAAATTACAGTTACTAAAATTATTTAATACAGTTATTATTCATTTATCAATCTATGCAAAAGAACAGCAACAATACTACTGATAATTATTAGTAAAAAATTATAATTAAAATAATTTAAAATAGTAGTATTGTTATTATTATGATTAATATATAACATTTATTTCAAATATAAAAAAAATATTACTAAATTATCAGTAATATTCCAATTACAAAAATAAATATGAATATAATTAGTCTTTTAATAATAATAATAATAATAATATATTTTGGGGATTTTTTAGATGAATAGGAAGGTCAAAAGAACAGAGTTTATTTTAAATATAAATTTTTAGCAACATTATAAATGACTTTACTGCTGTTTTTGATCAATTTGAATGTATTTAAAAGACGTCCTTGCTGACCCCAAACTTCTGAATAGTCGTGTAAGTTGCTCCGAGGTTTTGTTTCTGTGGTTGAAGCCTCGACTGCGTGTTGCAGGTGCAGGAGGTGAACGTTCAGATGCAGAAGGAGAAGGAGGCGGAGATGCAGACGCAGCAGGCGGCGCGCGGGGCTGAGCACACCAGCGCAGGAGGAGGAGGAGGACTCAATAACAGAGGCTGGAACGAGGAAGATCTGCAGCTGCTCATCAAAGCCGTCAACCTGTTTCCCGCCGGAACCAATGCCAGGTGAGTCTCCATGGAAACCTTCTGCCATATTACAGGTGATCCAGTGTTTCTGACTGAGGTGTGCCCTGTGGAATCAAAGGAAATGAGGAAGCCGACTCGGCTGCAAAAGAAGCATTATTGGCATATCTCTAAATTTGTGCTGTATCTATGGATTTAAAACCAATCATTTGTTCCTATGTTAATAACAAATAGCAAACAGAGTGGGATCTATATACACTGAATAAGCTCCATGAAATTAGTCCCAATGTTGAAAAAAGAATTTATCTATTTTCTAACCAATGGGACCAGATATTTATGTTTATACTCGCTGTAGAATTGGTTATTCTAGGATGACCCACAAGTTTTTAATACTAGGGGAAGATCCTCCAGCATGTTCTGTCTGCCGAATCCCTTTATCCTTTAAGCACGTTTTATTAGATTGTGCTGGTTTTAGACATTTTTAACAGAGTTGAGCCAAATACAGTTTTGGAGTTTTTAGCAAAAATAAATGAGAAAAACATCATAAAATACAGCCATAATATTTCTTGCCATGAAAATAGCCACAGAAGCTGGAATGGCTTTAAACACAAACAAAGAAACTGACTGAGGTGTGCTGTGATTGGACAGGTGGGAGGTGATCGCCAACTACATGAACCAGCACTCCAGCAGCGGCGTGAAGAGAACCGCCAAAGACGTCATCAATAAAGCAAAAACACTACAGAAGCTGGGTAGGTAACAGTGCTCTGGGCTTATGCTGGACGCTGGATTGGAGTAGTACGGCTAATTTGCTTGGTTTCTTGATGGCAGATCCTCACCAGAAAGACGAGATTAACCGAAAGGCCTTTGAGAAGTTTAAGAAGGAGCATTCAGCTGTTCCTCCGACCGTAGACAACGCTGTGCCATCAGAGAGATTTGATTGTAAGTCACATGATAATTGTCAAACAGTTAATCATGAGTATTGATAAGGTAGAATTAGAATACGGTTGCAAGAAAATAATTTTTATTTTTCTATAATTTATAATTTTCTCTTTAATTAATTAATAAATAATAATAATTATTAATAATTAATATTTTTATATTAGTGCAATTCCAATATCTTAATATTAATTATTATAATATCCATAACACACTCTTATTATTATGCAAGATGATTGCCAAAGCATTATTACACAGAACAAATAAAATGTCAAATATTAATTATAATATTCACAACACACTTTTATAATAAAATAGAATTACAAACAGGTGCCAATTAATAAAATAAGATCTCTCTTCGTTTTTTATAAATATTACTATTAATAAAAAATGCCTTAATTATAATATTATCACCTCTGTGACACTTTTATTATAATGCAAGCTGATTAATCATGATTTTAATTGTCATTTTCATTTCACTAGTGAAACTAGTGAAATGAAAATGACAATTAAAATCATGATTAATCAGCTTGCATTATAATAAAAGTGTCACAGAGGTGATAATATTATAATTAAGGCACTTTAACATAAGCTCAAACTAAGAGAATATTTGCTCGCAGAAAACAGCGCAAATGACCATGTGAAAGAAAACACTGGCAACCACAGCAATGCAAGATAACCAAATTAAATTAAATTAAAATGCATTGTTTTCTTAATAAATAATCAGCAGGCAAATATTCGAGTGAAGCATTATGATTAAAATACGAGTTATCGTTGTCACAAAAACAGTCCTGTTCTGAACACAATCACTCATCCAAACGTTTCCTCCAGCTGTTAGCACCGAGTCCAACCCCTCACCCTGGACCACAGAGGAGCAGAAGCTGCTGGAGCAGGCGCTGAAGACGTTCCCGGTGAACACACCGGAGCGCTGGGAGAAGATCTCTGGCGCCGTGCCCGGACGCTCCAAGAAAGACTGCATGAAGAGATACAAGGTTTGATCTTCTGCATCATTACTTATCAAAAACTGACAGGCTTGTGCAACTTAATTCTTAATTCAACGTACACTTTTAGCATAATGTCGTGACGTATTGTCAAGTATGGTGACCCATACTCGAAATTGGTGTCACACACACACACACACACACACACCGTGAACACACACCCGGAGCAGTGGGCAGCCATGCTGCAGCGCCCGGGGAGCAGTTGTGGGTTCGGTGCCTTGCTCAAGGGCACCTCAGTCGTGGTATTGAGGGTGGAGAGAGCGCTGGACATTCACTCCCCCCACCTACAATTCCTGCCGGCCGGGGACTCGAACCCGCAACCTTTCGATTACCAGTCCGACTCTCTAACCATTAGGCCACGACTTCCTTTAAACGATAATTGTTTACACACAGCATTGCCCAAGAATTAATACACAGAACAAAGAAATAAGCAATAACATATTAACAAGGTAGAATTAGAATAAGTTGTCAAGTATGTAATAAAATAAAATATTAAATAATTAAACTAACAACAATAATCAATTATTATTAATAATACAATTGAAAATAACTTTATTACTTGGATATTACACAGAACAAATGACAAGAAATAAAGAAGAAATAACAAATATTAAGGTAGAATTAGAATAAGGTGCCAAGTAATTAAAATATCTTTCTAAATAATAATACAAATTCTTATTTACAAATCTAAAGTAATATTAAATACTTTAAGCAAATAGTATTAAACAATACTTAAATATTATACACTTTTATATATCTTAATTATATAAATTAACATTGTAATTCACAATCTTTTTATAATGCAAGCTGATTAATAATGTAGAATTAGAAGCCAAGTAATTAAGATTTCTTTATAAATATTAATAATATTTAAAGATGCCTTAATTATACTAATTAATAAAATGTCTGTAACACACTTATTATAACGCAAGCTGATTAATAAGCTAGAAATAGGTAATAAGTAATTTAAAAACAACTATCTTTTTAATAATAATTAATGTTTAGTGTTATTAATAACAATAAGTAATAATGAAATCTTCTTATAATGCATGTAACACGCTTTGATAATAATGTAAAGGCTGATCTCTACACACAGCTGTTGATGTGTTTCTCTGTCTCTGGTGTTTCTGCAGGAGCTGGTGGAGATGATAAAGGCTAAGAAAGCCGCCCAGGAGCAGGTCACCACTAAAAACAAGAAATGACAAAAGTGCTGCAGGGAAGGAAAACACACACACACACAACATGGTCTTTTAACTTTATTGTGTTGTTCTTTATTTTATAATAAAAAAAAACATGAAAAAGCACACATTAAATTCTCTTGTTTTTGTGACTGTTAATGCGCAGACGCTGTACTGCTTCTCTTCCTCACGGCCGTAACCAATGCATGCCGCTGCGGATGCCGTTATAGTCCGGGAGCTGCTCGATCGGACCTGCAAACCATAAGTATTTAGGTATCAGTCACTGAAAGCAGCGTTGGTAACACTTTACTTGAAGGGGTGTGCATAAGACTGACATGACACCTTCATAATATATGAAGGAGGTTTTATGCATGTTTATGACAACTGCCATTAAGTGTCATTTGCTCCGTTATGTCATTTTTAATGCAAAGATGACATTATTTGACCTAACCCTACCTTTACCCATAACATTTACTCTCAAACAATGTCATTTTTGCATTAAAAATGACATAACGGAGCGAATGACACTTAATGGCAGTTGTCATAAACATGCATAAAACCTCCTTCATATATTATGAAGGTGTCATGTCAGTGTTATGCACACCCCTTCAAGTAAAGTGTAACCGCAGCGTTTCCCGTTGCTCTACTCAGCTCACTTTTAGTTCCTGGAGTGATGAGTTCAGTCAGGACTGGAGTGTTTGGTTATAAAGACACTCCAGGACCAGAGCTGGGGTATTACAGAGAAAATATGAATACTCACCAACGGCTGCTATAGCAGGAGCTTGATTATAGATGTATTTCATACACACGTCTTTGATGGTTGTGGCGTCTATGGCCTGAGAGGAGGAGAAGCAGCAGCATTGAGACTAGAGCCCCGTTCACACGCTAATAGCTTGTCATGTGGACAGGAGGTCATTTCTACATTTACAGGGGTGAGACTGCGGTCCGAATCCTGAATGTCGATGTTTTTCCTCCCAATAATAATGATGATAATTATGCAGTTATTTTAAAATATTATCATATAGATTAATATTGGGGCTTGCACAATTAATTTTACTAGTTAAGAAAGTAGTTGAGCCAAATATCTACCTTGTTAATGTAGAAAAAATAGCATTTAAAATGACATTAATCATTTTGAGAGAAAATACAAGATGGAAACCATTTAAATCAGCATGTCAATAGCATACTTTTTCCCTTATTTCTGCTAACTTTCATATTTAAAATGCAAGACAAAACCATTTAAACCATAGCAGGTGAATTTTCCTATTTTTAAATGTAAATATTTTACTATCGTTAAATAATTATTGTACAAGCAATAAGAAACTTCTCACCTCATGCAAATAAAAGTTTATTAACTTATTTCTGCTAATTTTCACTTTTTTAATAACATCCATTATTTTAAAAGAGAAAATGGAAGACAGCACAAATGTGAGACCATTAATCCAAAGTGTCAGTTTTCCTATTTTTCAATAGTTTATTTAAATCAAATAATAGGATATTATTTCCCTATTGTTAAATTAAATATTAAAGGGAAAGGGGGAAGTGGTGTGTGGCCAAGCATGGTGAC
This sequence comes from Barbus barbus, assembly GCF_936440315.1. Lineage (NCBI taxonomy): Eukaryota > Metazoa > Chordata > Actinopteri > Cypriniformes > Cyprinidae > Barbus > Barbus barbus. Next base: position 24,630,859 of record NC_136717.1, on the reverse strand, counting down.
CCATACTCGGAATTAGTGCTCTGCATTTAACCCATCCAAGTGTACACACAGTAGTGAACACACACCCGGAGCAGTGGGCAGCCAATGCTGCGGCGCCCGGGGAGCAGTTGGGGGTTCGGTGCCTTGCTTAAGGGTCTCACCTCAGTCGTGGTATTGAGGGAGGAGAGAGTGTTGGTTATTCACTCCCCCCACCTACAATCCCTGCCAGACCTGAGACTCGAACCCACGACCTTCGGGTTACAAGTCCAACTCTCTATCCATTAGGCCACGACTGCCCTTTAATTAGTTAATTAACTCTTATAATTATTCCAAATAAATAAATCGAATGCACGAACTTTACGCAAATTTATTTTTACAGTCATCCCCATGAGAAACAGTTACTGTCTGAATAAAGCGATAGATGCTGTTGAATGTGGGTCAGATGGCAGGTCAAAGGTCAGCTTGTGTGTTACTCACATCTATTCTGGCCTCCAGCTCGTGCAGAGGAATCCTGCGCCTGTAACACAACATCTGCCGGCCGATGTCCTCACAGATGGGAGTGGATCCTACTCGAGACAAAAAAAAAACATGCAAGAGATTGATCGCTTTATTCAGGGTTTCTTAAAAAATCTTCCACAAGTTAAGGTCTTAAATTCAAGTTAAAAGTCTTACATTTGTAAAGTTACAAATTAAATTTTGCATTCACTGCAAAAAAATAAAAAGTATTTTTGTCTTGTTTTCCAATGCAAAACATCCGTAACTCATGATACATTTATTTGAGATGCAAAATGAAGATATGAAGTTTTTTTTTTTTTTTTAGAAATGTAACGAAATTTAGAGTTTATGCTTAAAACAAAAACAAATGTCAATGGGCTATAAAAATTAGTTTTCCCTTAAGTTTATTTTTCTCACTCCGCTAGCAGATATTTGTCCTTTATGACAAATTCACTTCATTTTGGTACATTTCCCAGAAAACAAAACTTATAATTTTTACATTTATCTTTAAGAATTTTAAAACATTTGCACTAGAAACCAAGACAAAAACACTTTTTGCAGTATGATCTGAAGATACAGTAAAAATTCTTTCCATATACTAGATTTTCTGTTTCCTATGTCTGTAAAATTAAATTAAAAGTAATGGAGATCACTTGGAAGTTGTATTTTCAATTGCTAATACAACTCATTTGGTTCTCCTTAAACTTTTCCATTTCATTTCCATTAATCGGGCTTAAAAAGGTCCTAATTTGCCTTCATGAACCCTGTTTATTACGCGCCGCTGCTCTTACCGTCCAGGTGAAGCAGCATGTTTGTCTTCAGCAGGTTTTTGGCTCGGTTCACCTCGCTTTCGGTCACGTTTGTACACAGAGACATCCTAAAGGAAACCGGGTGTTAGTTAGTTGCTCATCTTTCAGCTTGACAGAAAGCCCAGTGAAGGTGGAGCTCTCACCATTCCAGCTGCGTGAAGCGTATCATGTCGCCTACGGTTCCTGGTTCACACACCATGTAAAGCCCCCACAGGCCCGTGTCGGTATAGCAGGTGTTGAAGGACTGGAAACTGTGGCACAGGTTCCCCTGACACGCCATCTGTGCCAGCTTACTGGACAAGTTCTGATGGAAAACAGGTGTGGTTAGAGGGGTTTCGGCTCTTTTTCAGTGTAATGGTTTAGTGAAAGCGCCTCCTACCATCCCGCTGCCGAGTGACCGATCCCAGTTCCCGATGAGCGTATTGGCCACCATGAGCGGGATGGTGTCTGGATGTGACCAGCCGACGGCCTCCACTGCGATGGCTATATGAGCCAGAGGCATCTTATCATCTCGCACACGGATCTGTGAGGAATCGAGAGTAGAACTCAAGGTAAGTCTTTTAAAGTGCCTGTATTATGCCGTTTTACAGGTTCATTTAATGTGTCTGTGCATGTAAATCTCTAAAATGAGCTCATTTCTCCTACAGAAAACTCCTGCCTCGTTTGTAGTCCTGCCATTATTTCTATTTATTAGTGAAAGTAAATGTAAATAGTAATATCTGTAAAAATGAACTAAATTGACAAAAGCACTCAATTCCCTCTCTGCAACAAAATCAAAATAAACAAGAATTTGAGCCTGGTTTTATGCAGTGTTCTGATTTGTGTACTGGACGTATATGCAAATTAGTACATATAATAAATATAATGTTTTCTATATTCATACATTAGCAAAATTAAATTAACAAAAGTACATAATTCCCTCTGTAAAAAAATAAATAAAAAAAAATAAGCAAAAGAGCCTGGTTTTATCCAATGTTCAGATTTGTTTTGAAAATATGCCAATTAGTGCATACAATAATTATATAATCGTTTGTATATTCAAACATAACATTTAAAGAAACTTGCTCCAATGACCATGCATTTTAAGAAAGTAGGATTATCATGATTAACAAAAACTATTTAAAAACATTTGTTAACTTAAGGCTGAAATAAAATATTAGATGAAAAACTTAATTAGAAATGTTGCCTTGGCAACTAACTGAATTAGGTTTAAGATGTTGAAGTACTAAAATAACTAAATGGAAATAAAAACTAAAACAAAAATCAACTTCAACAAAAGCACATAATCCCCTCTGTAAAATCCTTTAACTCTAATATGTAAACAAAATAAAACACATTATGAACCTGGCTTTACCACACTTTGAGTGACTGGGCCAGCTGACCAATCAGAGCAGACTTGGCTTTTCAGAAAGGCGGGGTTTAAAGAGACAAACTGCTTTGAAAAGTGGTGCTGCAGTAATGTACAGTATTAGAAAACCTATATTGAACTTTAAATCATGTAAATGTATTCTAGCAGTTGCTGAAAATAAAATTTAGATCTAGTAAATGAGCACAATATAGCACTTTACTAATCGTCCCTCAAATCATGAAGTTGTATTTACAATAATACTCTTACAATAGAAGTTTTAGAAACTGTCAACATGATTTTAACAAAAAGAGGATTGAATCTAAAGTACTTTCTATGATAACTGAAGGGTTGTCACACGAGTTTGAGCTCGATTAACCCAAAATGAATTGTAGTTGTGTAAATGTAATGATGTAAGTCCGTTCACCTCACTGCCGGTGAAATGGCAGGGCAGTAAAGTCTCTCCGTTGTATCTGGCCGGCAGCTTTCCAAAATGAAATTTGGCTGAATCAATAAGCTCATTATGTGACACTCCTGAAAGACAGAGAAACAGTGCTGGAGTATTAGTGATCAAACTCTGAGCCAGTAACAGATCTAAACGATTAAACCAAAGGAAGTGATGTGAACACGTTCAGTGAAGCTGATTTACTGTGTTTCTGCTGCTTTACCTCCGGCTGCAGCTAAAACAATCCGCGGCCCTTTGTAATGTGTTGTGATGTATTCCACCAGATCTCCTCGATTTATAGTTCTGCAGAACATCAAAATGTAGGAACAGTTTAAGGCAACATTAGTTTTTTCAAGCGCTGCTCAATTTTAAGAATTTAGTGTGTATATGTGTGTGTATATATATATATATATATATATATATATATATATATATATATATATATACACACACACACACACACATACACATATATACATACACACAAACACAATTTTATTGGGGTTTTTTTCAGGCTGTTGACAGTACTTTGATTTATGGAGTGATAAAAAGAGAAATACAAAATCCTTTAACTCTAATATGTCAACAGATTCAAACATTTTGAACCAGGGTTTAAGATTTCTGTTTAGGAAATGTATGAAAATGAATATACATTTGATCATATTTAATTATATAAAGCCTCTTTTGTACATTTAAACATTTCCAAAAACTTGTATTGCAGAACTAATGAAATTTTCAGATGCAAGACGCAGGGCTATTATCATTAAAACTATAATGATAATACATTTATGTAATATGTTAATTGAAGTAAGGCTGAAATAAAATAAAATAATTATTAATGACAAATTTAAACTTATTTCAGTTAGTTGTCTTTTTTTTTTTAAGTAAAGACAACACTGAAAATCAATAAGTAAATAAATTAGATAGATAGATAGATAGACATTTTTATTCATTGAAATTATATAATTAGATGAAAAACTTAAAAATATTGCCTTGGCAGCTTGACAAAAGCTCAAGTTAAAGCACTGAAATTCCTAATTTGAAATAAATAAAAACTAAAATTAACTTTAAAAGTAATACAAGTAAAAAAAAAACTAACATCAACAAAATGAAACAAGAATTTTTAACCTGCCTTTATGTTCTGAAAATGTATGCAAATTAGCATCACATTTAAACATAACATTTCAGAAAACTTGTAATACAAAACAACTGTCCTAATATACTGTGATTAATCATTTATCTTTTCTTTTTTTTTTTAATCCCTGTTCATCTTTGGTGTCTTAACTGAGGACAGTTGGACAGTAAACGAGAGACACATACTTGATGTTCTCTGAAGGCCCCAGGATGGTTCTCCCGAGAGGTGTTTCCTGATAGGCTGTAGCGTGCAGGTAATCAAAGACCACTTCCTGCAGGTTGGTCTCCACTTCCTGCATCTCTCTGAGAATGACGCCACGCTCGCGCTCGATCTCGGCCTCTCCCAGTGTGCTGTTCTGAATGATGTCCGCCAGGATTTCCACCGCTGCCAACAGAGACACATTTACAGCACACCCATAATGCCTCGCTGCCCGTCATGACGAGTTTGTGTTTGATGGTTTACCTCTGGACAGATCTTTGGAGAAAGCTTTAGCGTAGTACACCGTCTGCTCTCTGGAGGTGTACGCGTTCAGGTGAGCTCCCATGTTCTCGATCTCCAGCTCCAGGTCCAGCTGCGATCTCTTCCTGGTGCCCTGAAACACAGCAACAGATCTGATGCTTTCTACACTACATTGTTTTAATATTCAGACATATTTCTTATCGTTTCTCATACCTTGAAAGCCATGTGCTCCAGGAAGTGGGCTGTACCATTATTGCGCTCATTTTCATACCGGCTTCCGGCATCAATCCATAGACCAACCTGCATCATGTGATCAGAATAGGGGAAATTTTTTCCCAGTCATCTCAATGGAAAAAGTGTAGTTTACCTGAATTGTCCATATTTTGTAAATTCTGTGATCATTTACTTCCTTTCACAGAACTTTTTTCCCCCAATTCTACTTTCATGCTATTTTGTTTATTATTATTACTGATTATTTGATCACATTTATTATTATTTTTATTAGTTAATATTTATATAAGCTATATTTAATGCACAGTTTGTACCTAATGAGGTTTTCATTTCACTGCAAGTTGTATTCTGTAATAAAAATAATAATAAACATTTAAGTGTATCTAGCTATCATTTCTGCCATCATTTTTATTCAGATGCTCTAAAGAAAATGCATTTTCAAATAAATTAAAATACATGTTTATTATCATAAGCCTAAACTAAAACTATTAAAATATTTTGTTAATTAAACAAGGATTAAATAAAATTAAATATTTTAATTAAATGAAAAGCAAAAATTTGAAAAGTTGCCAACAAATAAAAAAATTTAACAAATGAAACATATAATAATATTTAAAATTATGAAATAAGACCTAAATAAAATTATTAAATGAAAAACGTAAGAAAAATTAGAAATGTTGCCTTGGCTAAAACATCAAAATGGAAAATAAAAGTGGAAATAAATATAATAAATTAAGCATAAATAGATATATTTAACAGACGAATAAAACTACATGAAGACACATAATGCTAAAATACCACTGGGAAGAAGGAGGTAAAAATTGATTGATCACATTGCATAACACATTTTGATACAAAGACCATGTAAAACGTGTAATTATATTTGATTGTGTTACGTTGGAATGTTTTGTTGCCTATATTTGTTTGTTGTTAATTTGCATTTGATTTGAAGACATTTGAAAACAATTAAAACTCACTTGGCGTATTAAGATGTGACTCTACTGTGCTATGCAATAAATTAAATGCATTATGTATCATTATTTCAGACATGGGCGTGTAGGAACCTCCCACAAATATAGGTCACAAGGAGACATTTCCCCAAAACAAGTTTCAGTTTGAGACTTAATTTTTTTTAAAGAAATCACCCCAATAAAATTGTCACCCTAATTTTAATGTCCCATACTCAGATTCATCAGCCACCTGAGATCAAACACATTTAGCTGATTTTGATGGTGAGCTCACCGTGCATGTGGACAGGCCAGAGTCTTCAGATGCCACCCTGAGCCCGTTATCAAGGGTCGTGACCTTCGTCTCAGGTACATTTAATACCACCTGACTGACAGCCTGAGTGGATCTGGTCTGAAATACACACATCACGTCACATAACCATGATTTACTCAGCAGGATATATGGGTAAATATACGATTCTGAGTACTAATCAAATTAAGTCATGTTATATTATCATGTACGTTTTCATCACTGAGACCCAGCAACCACGCCAGTCTCAACCCGACTGTTTTAAATGATTGCCAGGACGTGGTTTTCAATATTTTGGCGGTTCTAAATTATATTAATGTTGTGTTTGTAATCTCTCACCCTGTTAATGGTTCTTGTGGTCAATAAATTCTTTATAAAGTGTCTCCCCGCTGCGCCGAAACGCTGCACGGACGCCGCCATGCTGTTTGGATGACGATATTGAAAAGACGCGTTCGGATTGGACAGAAGCACGCTTACGTCATGCGTTATTCAACGTGCTTGCGGCACAGACTAATAATAATATATTTTTTTTAAATAATAATTTAGATCACATGAAAAATCGGTTTCAGCCTATGCACCGCTTGATCTTATCATTTTTACGAAATGTGAAACTACATGATTCAGTTCACTTATATGACCAGCAGATGGCAGCTTGAGTCAAAGTTAAAAACACACATACGCCAGATTGTTATTAATGTGATATTTATCCGATATTTTTGCAAATATGCAGTGTGCAGATTTATCTAAAATTACGACTTAATATTTTGATTGAGAAAATGCATGGAATATTTGGCAGACATATTTAGAAACGTTAGTGAACAGTCATCGTTATTGGATGTAAATAATACTAAAATAAGATAAGTTCACTTATATGACCAGCAGATGGCAGCTCCGAGTAAGTAAAAAAAAACATACGGATTTTTTTTTTTTTTTAAATCTTTGTCATTTATGCGAATAGTAGCTGAACTGCTATTATATAAATGTTGCCCTGGCAACTTTTAAAATTAAAGGACTACTAACTAGAAAATAAATAGCTGAAGCTGACATAAAAATTAATTAAACAATAAATAGTATTTAAAAAACTACTAAAATTAAGAAAAAGCACAATTAAAATTACTAAAATAAAAAATGTCATGTTTCATTATTGTTATTTTATCTTTGTTTTAATGGGCATTTGTGTATATTGTATTTCTTACTCGGAGCTGCCATCTGCTGGTCATATGAGTGAACGTATCTTGTATTTTTTTATTTTATTTATTCATTTATTTTTTTTATATCCTAAAATATCTTATATCATTATCGTTATAGTCATCTTTATCATTATCGTGCTTGGTGTGAACAGGGCTTTAGTCTCACAATTAAACATTCAGCAAAACTAAGCTGAGATGCAAAGCAGTTGGTCTACTATGTGGTACTTTTGGATTAAAAACTCAGTAATTGAAGTCAATTCACACTTTTTTGGGGGCATATCTTCTTTAATCCTAGTGGTGTTTAAAAGCAACACCGACCGGCCCGAAATAAAACCCAACTGGACCTGGATTGCACCAGGGCTCCTCCAGAAACAAGGACACTGGAACACAGACATGGATGAATCTTATTGAGCCAGTGATCTTCATCTCCTGAGCCAATGGATCCTTTGCATGAAGGAGTGGATGAAGACTTAGCCCTGTAAGAAGGTCCAGATAACCCAAAAAGTTGAGACAGGTGAGAGGGATTAATATTGTTTAACAGACTTTGTTACAGCTTGGCAATTACTAATGACTTTGTTACACCTAGTGTGTGTAGATGCAAAGCTTAAGTACTTTGTAGCTCCAGTTTACTCAATGAGGCTTCTGGAAATATATTTGGTCACCACATGGTGATCATTAAATTTAACACACAAACACAAATGTCACACATGACCATTTATTTTGTACACACACAAATGCATACAATCAACAGTTCTGAAACATGTCAGCTAAAGTGTTGTCAATCTTTAAAATGCTAATAATCACAGCAGCATGTCAGCAAACAGACAAATAGAAAACTAGAATATAAGAGACTTCAATTATAAGTCAAGAAGTTGATTTTTTTTATTCAGACATAAGCGTCAATGGAGATTATGACATCAACTGACACTTTCCAGCAGAAGTTATTTTCTTGAATTATGGATACAAAACAATCATGCAAATATACTTTTGACAGATACATTCAAGTCAGCATTTACTGTCATTCAACACTGAATGTACAGTTAGGGAATGAAATTGAATGAAATTAAATGCACTTTATTATCCCCAAAGAGAAATTAGTCTTGGACTCAAGGTGTGTTTACACTGACAAGACATTGGATCCAAAATCAATAAATACAACCATGCATAATACAACAAAATCCCTATGCTTACCATTGCATGAATAAAACAATACTTTATTTGAGTCATAAATAAAAGGTTTCTAAAGACGATTGTACAGACATTCTGGTAACCTGTACCATCTTCCAGAGGGCAACAATTCATACTCGTACTGTGTGCAATATATCCAGAGGAATGGGTCAGCTAGAATTTTCTGCACTTCACTAATAACCGACTGTTCATATAATGACTCAAGGAACTTATGTTCCCTTTTCCCTATGGCATTCATTGATATTTTTACCAGATATTGCATTGCTTGAACTTTAAGGTTACCAAACTATATCCAATTATGCTCTCTATAACATTTCTGGTCCACTCCATAATTACTAAGTCTATGCAGAATATACAATCTCTGCAGTACACAGGAGCAAATTGTATACACAGATAAAGGCATTAACCATGTGAATGTGAACTCCAACTGACCTGAGGTCTAAGATCATCTACTCAGTCTTTTTTGTATTTAAAATAAGGTGGTTTAATGCTGCCTTCATGTGCTATCTGAATTATTGTAAAAAAAAAAAAAAAAAATGGGTGTTGTTTGATTCTGCTTTGACTTTTGATAAGCAAGTAAATGCAGTAGTTAAATCAAGTTTTTTTTTTCAGCTCAGACTCCTTGCTAAGATTTTTTTAACTTGTGCTGAGTTTTAGAGAGTTACATACTTTTATCTCATCTTGACTAGACTACTGCAATTTAATGTATACTGGTATTAACCAATCGTATATATAGTTTTCGTCAGCTCCGTATACTTGCAAAAATTAAACATTTCCTCACTGATAAGACTTTGGAGATGGCGGTGCATGCTTTTATCACGTCACGTCTTGATTATTGCAATTCGTTATACTGTGGCATTTCTAAAGCCCAAATTGCCCGACTTCAGTTGATCCAAAATGCTGCCTCAAGATTTCTTTTGAAAAAGAAAAAAAGGGATCACGCTACTCCACTTTTAAAGGCCCTTCATTGGTTGCCAGTACAATTTAGAATACATTTTAAAATTGTACTATTTGTTTTTAAATCTTTGCACAATCAAGCACCCGGCTACCTATCTGAACTGTTGCATCAGTATATCCCCTCAAGAAGCTTAAGATCTGGTGACCAGAATCTTCTTTTAATACCACACTCCAGACTTAAACGTAGAGGTGACCGTGCCTTCTCTGTAATTGGTCCTCGTCTCTGGAATGACCTGCCAGTGGAAATTCGAATGGCCCCGAGCTTGACCATTTTTAAGTCTCTGTTAAAAACCCATCTGTTTTCATTGGCTTATTAGGTTTTATTCCTGCCTATTATAATTTTTCTGTTTTATTTTGGGTTCTTTGTTTTAATCTGTTTGCTTGTTTTAATTACTTTTATGATGCTGTATCTTTTGTGAAGCACTTTGGTCAGTCTCGTGGCTGTTTTAAATGTGCTATATAAATAAAGTGAACTTGAACTTGAACTTGTATATGAATCGCCTACAAAAAGTACAAAATGCAGATGCTAGACTTTTGAGTGGCACTCGCAAATAAGAACATATGATCCCTGTCATACTCTCTTTGCACTGGCCTCCAGTCCATTTTAATAGTGTTTAAATTTAAATTGTACTTTCTTTTTTTTTTAAGTTTTAAATGGATTGGCACCTTCTAAACTTTTGAGTTTACACAGTCCAGCTAGACGTCTAAGGTCATCGAATCAGAAACTTTTATTGGTCCCTAGATCTAGGCTGAAGAAAAAAGATGACTGGGCTTTGGTCAGTAGATATGACTCCTCCTTTGATTTTTCTTGCCTTTACAGTCATGTATATATGTATGTAAATAATCGTTTGTTGCACTACGCACAGTTATTTTTTATATTTTACAATAATTTTTTTATTGCATTCTAAAGGTTGATATATGTTTGGCTGATATTTAAATGACTATAAGGCTTGTTGGGAATAAACATGGTTAAATGTTTTAGTAGTTATACAATACAGTTATTTCATGTTAGGTCGGTTCGCTTCACTAAGCGCTGCCTTTCCAGCCTGAATGTTTAAAATGCTTGTCAGTATTTCTTTCTTAATATTTAACAGTTCTAAATCATGTACATAATACTCTGTAGTCTCTTAGCTTGGTAATGACGCACTTGTTTCCATAAAATCCCAACTGCACGAACACCACCAAACTGTTATGACGTTAAGACCAGGGGCGGATCTAGAAAATAATTTTTAGGGTGGCAAAGGGGTGGCATGGGGTCTATGAGAGGTGGCAACGCCAAAGCAAGCAAATGCATAGTTTTGGGGATTTATTGCCTGACATGCACAGTTGTGTTTACAAATATTGCATTACTATTACTATAATCATCTATACTGTTTAAAATTAAAAATAAATACATTTCAATATCAATCATGGCACCAAGTCAATACACAATAGAAATAAACTTAAACAGGTTATAAATTTTTTTGAGCTTGTATCATTAAATAAGACATGTGTTTCTATTAATATTAGGCTACTTAGATGGTATAAATCAGAGGTGGGAATGTCTGTAACCACCCAGAACACACTATCAATAGTCTAGCAACACCCCAGCAACTGCGTAGCAAGAGCCTAGCAACCACCCAGAATATCCTAGAAACCAATTGGCAACACTTTAGCAAACATCTAGAACATCTAACTGACCAAACTATTTATGTTTCTTAAACAAGACTTTAAGACAAGCCAGCATAACTTTGTCTTTCAAACTTTTCAATCTAGTTATTAGAGGTATTCTTAAATGCTTACAATTCAAATACACAGATGACTTTCCTGCCCAGTGAACACTCAGGAGATCCATAACACATTATTGATGTATATTTTGTACAGGGAAGCAGATGAAGCTAGAATATAAACACAATGTGCAAAATTTCACGTTAAATGGTTTCCCATAGAAAACCATGGTGCGTTCACACCGGACGCAACTTGCGCGAATAAATCGCGCTATTCGCGCGTAGTTGGACGCGTGAACATTTTGGGTTTACTCGCTTCATTCGAGCGTGAAATTCACTGCACAACAGACGCGAATTCGCGTCATGGGCGGGGCTTCTGCCAGGGGGCACAATGACTGCCACAGAGAGCATATGTATAGAAATAAAATGGTCCGTGTACGTTTTGATAGTTTGTTTTCCAATTTGAAACGAAATAAGCAGAAACGAGAAAACGGCACCTTTATTCGTTTTTTCGTTTTTTTTAAAAAAACGAAAAAACGAGATTTCGGCTTGATTTTTCGTTTTTTAGTTCAGAGGCATAAAACGAATAAATGACTTCAAAATTCGTTTTCCACATGTGGGCGGTCCTTAGACGCCGATTGGTCAAGCAAATCTGAGCATGTGACGTCATCAGTAGTCGCTCAGGTCTGTTCAACAAAATAATAGTCCTCTAACGTTACTATGGCTACCGATTCTTAAACTGTACAGGGCAGGTCCTGTTGGGCTTTCTTCTGTGCAACTTTACGCGTTTCACAGAAATCTTTACATCAGAAATATTAAATATTAGTCTGCCACCAGCCCGTTTTATTTAGCTGTGCAGAGTTAAATCTGTGTGGTGAAGCTGCGCTAGACAGCGCCGAGCTAGAGAGGATCACTGACCAGTGTTCAGTCAGCAGTCAGAACTTGGGTACCTATGAAGGTGAAATACATTTGTACTGAAAATGACCCGCGAGTATGATTGACAGGACGATAGCGGAGGCAATTAAAAGCGCAATATAACTTCTGTTAACAAAAACATAATTTTTTTTTTTAATATAAGTGGCTTTGTCTTTGTTTTAATCAAATAATTGTGAACCACAAACCGAGCCTTCGTTTTAAAGGGCGATTTCCAAATATATTTTATTTATTTGTTATAATATGGGTATTTTATGTCACCCGTCTTATTAGTTTGATTATAGTAGGCTATACGCGAGTTTTTTTATTGTACTATTTTACTGTTGTTTTTTAATTAACAATATATCATAACAATTTATAAAGATCAAAATCTACAGAAGAGATTAACAAATAACATTGGTGTTGTCATAAGTTAACTAATCAATGGGACAATTTCCTCACCGGCACAATCCTATTCTTAATGTTGGCTACATGTTACAGATTTAATGTTGAGCACATAATGTTAAAGGCTTCTTAAATACCATTACACTCGGTTGAAGAGTCAAGAAGGGTGTTAATTTACTGTAGATTTCAATCTGTCATTAGTTGGTGACCCGGTGTAATTATAATAGCATAAATAAAAACAAATACACGTAATAGGCTATGTATGCCAATAGGCAAAACACATCTGCTTTTCCTCTAGATCACTTTACTATGGAAGCCCGTTTCCGCCAATGAATAAAAAATAAAACAAGGTAATTGCGACTTTTTATCTCACAATTCTGGTTTTATAACTCGCAATTCTGACTTTTTTTCTCAGAATTCTGACTTTTTTTCTCGCAATTCTGACTTTTTTTCTCACAATTGCGAGTTTTTATCTCACAACTCTGACTTTCTCGCACCATAGCAAACCACTCTCCGTGTAAGGCTTTGCAGTACTTTGTTCAGTTTGCTATAGATGAACTATTGAACTAGATGAATGTTGCTCCGAATATGATTTTTGAACAAACATAAAAATGACTAATTCTTCTTTATTTCTGTGTTTTGCGCTCGCGTTTGGACACTACCGCCGGGCTTTCAGACACAACATTCTTCATTTCTTTATAGTTCTGAGTTTGAGGCAGCTTCTATCGCGTTATTTTAATAACAGCTGTCAAGTAAAGCGCGTATTATTGTAACACGAGAGTGGATATATATGAATGCACGCAGGTGGATTTCCTTCACTCTCGCATAAAGCGCGCTTTCATCTCTATGTTCTTGCTATAGAATTATCTTATCTCCTGTATTTAATGTTGTAAGATATCAAGCAAGACATCCCCAATGAAAATTATAAATAAATTATAAATAAATGAAAATTATTTAGTCAATTATATATTCAGATGCAAAAGCTTAAATGCCATCTGAAATTTTAAAATTAGTATTTTTCGTTTATATTCAGTTATTTTACTTTAATGACAATGAAAAGAACCTGTACCTGAGAAAAATGCTCATTTTAGAAGAAAATTTCAGATGGCACTAAGAGGCTTTTGCATCTGAACTCTTCATATAGACTACAGGCCTATATAATATACTTCTGTGATTAAATTATCGTTGCTATAGACAATACTAATATAAGTTGGTCTCGTTCTGGTTGCAGTTCTGGCTGTAAACTAGTGTAAAATCTTATATTCAGGAAAACGTTTATGAAAATGTCCAAACACAGGAAGCCTATATTCCAGATAAATGCAATCTAATTCAGGGGTGCAAAATTCAGTTGCTTGAGGACCACAGCCCTGCAGAATTTAGTTCCAACCCTGCTCAAAAACACTGTTTTTTATTTTTAATTTTTTTTATTCAGATTTATAGCTGAACCGTGTGTATTTGGGTTGATGCTAAACTTTGCAGTAGCTATAAATGAAGTATGAATGAAGTATTATGCTCTCGAAGGACAGTCGGATTCTGCTGTACCAGCACATAAAGGGATTTCTGGAAATAAAGCTGCCGATGAGCTATCAATAATAGTGTTACAATAATAAGTTTTTGACTTGACAGCTGTTATTAAAATAACGCGATAGAAGCTGCCTCAAACTCAGAACTATAAAGAAATGAAGAATGTTGTGTCTGAAAGCCCGGCGGTAATGGTACTGTCCAACCTCGAGCGCAAAACACAGAAATAAAGAATAATGAGTAATTTTTATGTTTGTTCAAAAATCATATTCGGACGCAACATTCATCTAGTTCAATATAGTTCAGCTAATTGAACAAAGTACTGCAAAGCCTTACACGGAGAGTGGTTTGCTATGGTGCGAGAAAGTCAGAGTTGTGAGATATAAACTCGCAATTGTGAGAAAAAAAATCAGAATTCTGAAAAAAAAGTCAGAATTGCGAGTTATAAAGTCAGAATTGCGAGTTATAAAGTCAGAATTGCGAGTTTATATCTCAGAATTGCGAGTTATAAAGTCAGAATTGCGAGTTATAAAGTCAGAATTGCGAGTTATAAAGTCAGAATTGCGAGTTTATATCTCAGAATTGCGAGTTATAAAGTCAGAATTGCGAGTTATAAAGTCAGAATTGCGAGTTATAAAGTCAGAATTGCGAGTTATAAAGTCAGAATTGCGAGTTATAAAGTCAGAATTGCGAGTTATAAAGTCAGAATTGCGAGTTATAAAGTCAGAATTGCGAGTTATAATGTCAGAATTGCGAGTTTATATCTCAGAATTGCGAGTTATAAAGTCAGAATTGCGAGTTATAAAGTCAGAATTGCGAGTTATAAAGTCAGAATTGCGAGTTATAAAGTCAGAATTGCGAGTTATAAAGTCAGAATTGCGAGTTATAAAGTCAGAATTGCGAGTTATAAAGTCAGAATTGCGAGTTATAAAGTCAGAATTGCGAGTTATAAAGTCAGAATTGCGAGTTATAATGTCAGAATTGCGAGTTATAAAGTCAGAATTGCGAGTTATAATGTCAGAATTGCGAGTTTATATCTCAGAATTGCGAGTTATAAAGTCAGAATTGCGAGTTATAAAGTCAGAATTGCGAGTTATAAAGTCAGAATTGCGAGTTATAAAGTCAGAATTGCGAGTTATAAAGTCAGAATTGCGAGTTATAAAGTCAGAATTGCGAGTTATAAAGTCAGAATTGCGAGTTATAATGTCAGAATTGCGAGTTATAAAGTCAGAATTGCGAGTTATAATGTCAGAATTGCGAGTTATAAAGTCAGAATTGCGAGTTATAAAGTCAGAATTGCGAGTTATAAAGTCAGAATTGCGAGTTATAATGTCAGAATTGCGAGTTATAAAGTCAGAATTGCGAGTTATAAAGTCAGAATTGCGAGTTATAAAGTCAGAATTGCGAGTTATAATGTCAGAATTGCGAGTTATAAAGTCAGAATTGCGAGTTATAATGTCAGAATTGCGAGTTATAAAGTCAGAATTGCGAGTTATAATGTCAGAATTGCGAGTTATAAAGTCAGAATTGCGAGTTATAAAGTCAGAATTGCGAGTTATAAAGTCAGAATTGCGAGAAAAAAAGTCCGAATTGTGAGATAAAAAGTCGCAATTACCTTGTTTTATTTTTTATTCATTGGCGGAAACGGGCTTCCATAGTAAAGTGATCTAGAGGAAAAGCAGATGTGTTTTGCCTATTGGCATACATAGCCTATTACGTGTATTTGTTTTTATTTATGCTATTATAATTACACCGGGTCACCAACTAATGACAGATTGAAATCTACAGTAAATTAACACCCTTCTTGACTCTTTAACCGAGTGTAATGGTATTTAAGAAGCCTTTAACATTATGTGCTCAACATTAAATCTGTAACATGTAGCCAACATTAAGAATAGGATTGTGCCGGTGAGGAAATTTTCCCATTGATTAGTTAACTTATGACAACACCAATGTTATTTGTTAATCTCTTCTGTAGATTTTGATCTTTATAAGTTGTTATGATATATTGTTAATTAAAAAACAACAGTAAAATAGTACAATAAAAAAACTCGCGTATAGCCTACTATAATCAAACTAATAAGACGGGTGACATAAAATACCCATACTATAACAAATAAATAAAATATATTTGGAAATCGCCCTTTAAAACGAAGGCTCGGTTTGTGGTTCACAATTATTTGATTAAAACAAAGACAAAGCCACTTATATATAAAAAAAAAAAATTATGTTTTTGTTAACAGAAGTTATATTGCGCTTTTAATTGCCTCCGCTATCGTCCTGTCAATCATACTCGCGGGTCATTTTCAGTACAAATGTATTTCACCATCATAGGTACCCAAGTTCTGACTGCTGACTGAACACTGGTCAGTGATCCTCTCTAGCTCGGCGCTGTCTAGCGCAGCTTCACCACACAGATTTAACTCTGCACAGCTAAATAAAACGGGCTGGTGGCAGACTAATATTTAATATTTCTGATGTAAAGATTTCTGTGAAACGCGTAAAGTTATTTTGTTGAACAGACCTGAGCGACTACTGATGACGTCACATGCTCAGATTTGCTTGACCAATCGGCGGAAGGGGGCGTCTAAGGACCGCCCACATGTGGAAAACGAATTTTGAAGTCAATAGGTGTGTTCGACTTGAAGCAGAGCTGCGCAGACTGATCAGTGTATGACATCAAAGTACCGCGAGAGCGATAAGAGAGCAGATGGATCCTTATGCTTTCCAATCGCTCTCGCGGTACTTTGATGTCATACACTGATCAGTCTGCGCAGCGCCGCTTCAAGTCGAACACAGCTATTTATTCGTTTTATACCTCTGAACTAAAAAACTAAAAATCAAGCCGAAATCTCGTTTTTTTCGTTTTTTTTTCAAAAAAACGAATAAAGGTGCCGTTTTCTCGTTTCTGCTTATTTCATTTCAAATTGGAAAACAAACTATCAAAACGTACACGGACCGAAACGCTCAATTCGCGCCGCCTCATTCGCGCGAATCGCGCCGCAGGATGTCTATTCGCGTCTTTGTATTGACTTAACATGTAAATCACTCGCGCTTCAAACACTGAACCATTATGGTGCGTTCACACCAGACGCGAATGAAGCGTTGAGCGCGAGTGATTTACATGTTAAGTCAATGCAAAGACGCGATTAGACATCCTGCGGTGCGATTCGCGCGAATGAGGCGGCGCGAATGACGCGATTCGCGCGAATGGCGCGGAGCGAATTGAGCGTTTCGAGCGTTTGACGCGCGGAACGCGAGATTCGCGCGAATCGCGCAAGTTGAAAAATCTGAATTTTGGCGGATATTTCGCGCCGCGCCAACCAATCAGGAGCTTGCTCTAGTAGTGACGTGATTAAGAGCGGAGGCAGAAATCAAAACAACAATAAAGGACATCTTATGTTTATCCACTACAGAGACATCAGAGCCAGCGGCAAATGTCAGAAGGACTAGACGAGGTTATGCTCCTCTCTTCGGCATACATGAGCACGAGCGTCCGGTGATCGCCTGGAGCTCACGGCTCCGAAATCGGCAAAGCACATTTTCAAATAGGGGCTGTTTTTATAAATAAACCGCAGATTTGAGTTTTAAACAACTACATTCTCGGCTGAAATACACACGTCCAGTGTTTCCATAGCACATAAAGGTGATTTTATTTGCCAAATTCTATACATATGCTCTCTGTGGCAGTCATACTCCGCCCATGATGCGAATTCGCGTCTGTAAATGCTGCATGCAGTGAATTTCACGCGCGAATGAAGCGAGTAAACCCAAAATGTTCACGCGTCCAACTACGCGCGAATAGCGCGATTTATTCGCGCAAGTCGCGTCCGGTGTGAATGCACCATTAAGCTGAATGCGTTCATATTCCGGTCTCATCTTGTTTATGTAAACTATGCATCGTTAACTATAGAGATTACTGAATTAGATATTTTAATATTACTGTTTTATATATATTAAGACACTTTAACTGTCTTTAAGTTTTTGTCGCACTGTTTAATGATTGAAATATTGCCGAGGGTGTCTAATATGGATTGCAAATTCCCAAAATTTGCATTTTGTTCACATAACTTTGTTTGATTGTTCTTTCTTTTGAGAGGTGACCTAAATATTTGCGACTGTGAAACAAATTGCTTGTGCTGCAGTTCTATGGATGTTTTCTGCCCTCCAGGTCTTCAAACGAGTCACGTGACTGAAGGCTATGTTAACACTCGAGAAACTGCAATACAAGATTCTTACCTAACTCTGCTAACTCTAGTTTTCGTGATCAGCATCTACTTATTGATTTCATGTTATTGTTTCGTCCGATATGGCAGAAAGGCCACTGTTTTTTTGCCATTATTTTCCGTTACGCTGTCATCGCCGCGGCTGGAAAGTAGCACACGAAACACTGCATAAATTTTTATTTTATTCTGTGATAATTTTGGGGTGGCACGAAAAAGCTGTGCCACCCTGGTAGATCCGCCCCTGGTTAAGACGCGTTCTTATTGGATGGAAGAACGTATATGTCACGCGTTAATCAGCGTGGCTGCGGCATAGAAATAATTTAGTGCATAAGAAAACTATTAAAATATGCTATTAATTTTACTTGTGAATTATTATAAATATTCCTATTTATATAAAAAAGACTAAGTTCTTTATCACCATGAAGAAGTGATATCAAAGTCCGTTTCTGCAGATTAAATATGAGAGGAAGATATAATAATTTAGCAACCATTTGAAAGTATTTGGACAGTACTTGTCCTTTCTTACAAAATATTTAAATTAACATTTCCAATTTTGGGGATATAATTCCTTATACATTTCAGACCAACCAAAGCATTTGTTCAATTGCAGCATTTCACGTTTTCACATTTTAGTTGGATAAATGAAGTGATAGGAAAAAAACAACAGGTGTGAAAACACCCGAAGAATAACAAGCACTTCATACAACATTTTTTATTTGTTAAACACAAAGACAAAATTTTATCCAAAATAAAATGAACACCGCATGATCCTGGCATGAAAAAAACATACTCGGATAGTGATGGATGCTGAACATTTACGGTTATCGGGTTGAAAACGACATCAGAGGTCATATAAACAAGACATGCGATGGGAAACCGCGGGCACTAACAGAATGAAATCAGAATCATTCTTCAGTCCAGAAACAAACTGTACATTCAACACAAGATCTCCTGCGATCCATGAAGGATGAGTATAAAATCCCTGCTGTGTACAGACGATATAGTCCATGTGTGGTTGGGGTCAGTTGCTGTCACGACTCTGGCGGTGTCGACTGACTAGGGACTCCACTGCATGTGCGTAGCTGTGATTGGGCGATGTCTGCTAGTGCTGACTGGATCTTCTCCAGCAGCATGTCCCCTCTGTAAACTACTTCCTCCAGACGGGCTGCAGCTTCCTGGTTCTCCTCTTCCAACTGCCTCAGACTAGCAGCCTGTGAAACAAATTCAATAACAATAGAAAACGTATAAGATTAGGCTTTATTTAAGGATGTAATGATTCACTCATCTCCTAATGCGATACAATTTTTTCAAGATTTAAGACAAATTATAAATGAAAAGGTGTCATTTTATTATTTCTCAGACAAAATGCTGCACATTTCTTTATGAAATTGAAATGTCAAATAACAAAACTAAATTAAAACCTTAAAACAAATCCCAAATGAATAAATACAACTGAAAAGAAGTCTCTTCATATAAACAAAGGCTTTGCATGTGCTCTTTCCATTTAATATTAGATGCAACCACTGAATTTTAATCATAATTTTTATCATTATACAATCTAATTTAAATTAGAGCATTTATAAGTGTTTACAAATTAAGTGGTTGTTTTAAATATTGATATTATTCTTACAAAAACCAGGCATGTGATCAGCTAGAGACAAAAGGAGGAAAATCTGACCACTTATTATTAAAAATACATATTTTAGCACATTAAAAGATATCTTATATTGTAATAATACATACTATTGTCCTGTAAAAAATAAAAAGCAGCATTTAATAATCATGATAACAATATAATATATTATAATAAAGTACAATAATATATTATAGTACAGTATATAGAATTGTTATTATTATTAAAGTACCTGCCAAAAGTTTGGAAACATTACAATTATTAATGATTTTGAAATAAATATCTTCTGCTCACCAAGGCTGAATGTATTTGATAAAAAAAAAAACAGCAATATTGTGAAATATTATTAAAAATAAAAAGTTAAAATTTTAATCAGTTTTAATATATTAACCCCCGGTTTCACAGACGAGGCTTAAGCCTAGTCCTAGACTAAACTGTAAGTCTGAGGTGTTTCAACTGAAATAAACTTGCTCTGACTGATCTTAAAATATATCAGTGCCTTTGTTTTGTCTCAAGATGCACTCCAGTAATGTTTTTTTCTAAGCATGTTTATAAAAATGACTTAAATGTCCTAATTGAACTATAGCTTAATCCTGGCTTAGTCTAAACCCTGTCTTTGAAACCGGGCCTATAAAATGTAATGTTATTCCTGTGACGCAAATCAGAATTTTCTTCAATACACCAGTGTTCAGTGTCACATGATCTGTTAGAAATCATTACAATTTATTTGACTCTCAAGAACCATTTCTAAATATCATCAATGTTGAAAACAATTTTGCTGCTTCATATTTTGTGTGGAAATAGTGATACACTTTATTTTTCAGGATTTTTTGATAAATATAAAGTTTAATGAACAGCATTTATTTGCATTTGACATATATTAAATTTGTTAATGCATTTATTAAATACAAATCATTTTAAATGTATTCACTCACTTTTTATCACTTTCATGCATGATGAATAAAATTATTAATTTCTCTCTCTTTTCTACATCTTAATGTGCTATCATTATTTCCACAAAAATACTAAGCAGCAAAACTGTTTTTAACATTGATAACAATAAGAAATGTTTCTTGAGCAGCAAATCAGCATATTAGAATGATTTCTGAAGGATCATGTGACACTGAAACTCAGGTTTTTAAAAAAAATTTTATATTTAAAAAAAAAAAACTGTTTCTGAACATTAATTGCTTGTACTACTAGTGTAGATATGTAGATGAAGTAATTTTCAGATGCAACGAATAAAACGGGAAAAACAAACACGAAACTTGTAAATAAAATAATTTGATATATATACAATTTACTAATATATAGCCTAGTTTGATATATGAATAAGGCTGTTCATCAACTGATTGCATGGTCGGAGATTCCAGTGTTAAAAGCTCTGTAAAATAACATACTGGAGCTCACTGGTTTTGCTGTATATAGCCAAGCAATTGATGTCATAAATACATGAGCCTGCTTTTTGTTTTAACTGGCACAATCCATTGTACATAAAAAAAAATAAAATAAAATCACAAATGTTTGCATTCAAGACTGAAAAAAAAACTATGCCAGAATGAACCCAGAAGTGCCGAATGTAAGTCAGATTTGGCCCAGGCCCAGATTTGTTGCTATCTGGGAAGTAGCCTATAAGAATATTAATGTAAATTTGTTGATAATGAATGTGGATTTGCGCAGCGTTTCAGTGAACAACGGCTCTGTGTAGTAAATGCTGCTCCATGTGAAATCACGCACGTGATGGAAATTAACTGCTGATTAGGCTTTACAAGATGCGCATTAAATATCGCATGCAATATATCGTGCAGCCCAAGTGTGAGGCATATTTTATTATGGATGGATGCGCTTTATTTGACTACTTTTGGACTGTTGAAAAAACCCCACCTACTGCCATTTTAACGCCTGGAAGAGCAAGGATATTTTTTAATTATCTCCGAATGGATTTGTCTGAAAGAAGAAAGTCGTTCCTAGGATGCCTCGAGGGTGAATGGGCTCATTGTCGTTTTTGGGGGAACTAACCCTTTAACTGTAATTGGCTCTGTACACATATAACATAATACAGTAAGCACAAAGCCAGAAGTGCAATATAAATAATTTATGGTGAAATATAGGGTTATATGGGAGGTCCTATATTATATTTTCCCATATATACTATCCTATATATGGGAAAATCCCATTCATATACCATGCTTTAAAAAACACAGACGTTGAATTCAGTGCTGATAAGTTTTAGCCTATATTATTAAATCATTGAGTGGATTTGCTTGCATTTGCTTCATGGTATGAGCAGTTCATTACTTCAAAATTATTTTATTTATAAATAATATAATAAATAATTTAAAATTAACAAATTTACATTATACATGATATAAACAATATCATATATATTAACTTAATTTATATAAATTCATATAACTACACACACATCTACAATAATTTATAAATATATATTAATATAAATGTACAACACATTTTTAGTTTTTTAGTTTCATTAGTTTTTTTTTAATATGTCTATATAGTATTAATTTTTATTTCAGATATAATTATTTTAGCACACTAAAGTATAAAATAAAAGCACATAAAAGATTATTTTATTACAAGTAACAATTTTTTTATGGATTTGGTTAAATATAATTTGATAACCTTATTATTTTAAATGATTTCTTTCAGATTTTTTGAGTGCCACTTAACAAATACGGAAGTGCCACCCATATTGCCACCAATACATTTGGCTTGGATAAATATACACATTTCAAGCGGCCAGTCACACTGTGTATAAACATACCTGCAATGCGGCTGTAGATTCTTCACTGGGCAGAGAGTCAATCAGCACATCAACATCTTTTGCTGTTCTTGCTATCAGTGCTGCAAACAGCTGAGCGTATTCTAGAAGAACACATGAAAACATGTCAATTAAACAACACAGCGCTGCTGTAAACTGATGTTTGGTACAGATCTGTGCACCTTCTGTGGGGTTGGAGGGCTGGTCTTTGTTGATGGCGGTCTGGATGTTGCTGAAGGAGGCAGGTGGTGCGCATTGCTGCAGGACTCCAATCGCATTACAGAACTGATCAGCCAGCTAAAACACAAACACACCCACAGTGTGCATTCAAACTGCTTTATATTTGTCAGTTGTCAAAAATGTATATACATAACCACACAGTGTATTTATAGTTAAAATAAAAATATGGTTATAAAAAAAATTGAGAAAACAGCTCATGGGGTCAAACATTGAGATTATATTATAATACTGGCACAGTAAAGAATCAGATATTGATGCAACCGTGTTCTTGTATGTGTTTTGCAGACCGTGTAATGTATCAAACACACAGTGCATGCATGCAACCTAATATATATATTTGTTGGACTTGTCTTTGCTCTTTAAACATGATAAAAAGTATTAGAATTCCGTGCTAATATTATGAATAATGCATCGTAAACTTCTTTTAATTGTTTTTTTAATGTAAAAACAAGAGTACATAATTTAACACTTATAAAACAATAGTTGTATGTCATAAGTTAAAAATATATATTTATAAAATATGTAAAATTAATAACACAATATTGTGGTATATGTCACAAATAAATAAAAACAATTACATATACTTTTTTAAGTGCTGACCGCGATTTAAATTTCTTGAATTCGTATTTAATATAGCATTATTTCTTATTTAACATAATATATATTTATTTAAATACAGTATTAGCTTCTTTCTGTACAAATTAATGCGCAAATTTTAATTGTTTATTTATTCACAAATGCATGCTATGCTAACACCTTCTTACGCTACAGTACATTAATGTAACTTCTTACACAAACAATGTGACTTCATGTAACACATGACTGAATGCATATGATTTGCACACGTCTGACCTCTTCTGCAGCTTATAAGTCATAAAATTAACATGTAAATGAGTCTTACGGAGTTAACAGCATCCTGAAGCTGCGTTAGCCTGTCCGCCATGTTGGCTCCTCTCGGCCGTTTCCGTTTCCGTTTCCGCCGAGCGCGTTCAAAGCGTCATCACGTGATGCCATACAGTCGCGCCTGCGTGCTACAGGCAACATATATACAACTCAAAAGTTGTTGCATTGCAGCGCACCCAAGCAGAGAGTGACACTTCCGGAGGCTAAACGACAAGCTTCGGCATGAGTCTCAAATTTGGTCGCTTCTGCTAGAGCGTGTTTATAGACTGGACTGATCCGGGAAAATGCCACTGAAGAGAGAATGTTTGGTTTTGCTCGTCTTGTCGTGGGTCAGTTGCACGCGCGCTCAGGATGAGAGTGAGTAACATAAACAAAACATCTTCATCAACACTGATGCAAACGCACTCAATTCCCCCTATTATTTCTATATGATATTGCAATTACTAACTTGTTTGTCTGAGGTGTATTCCTGTTTTCTAAGGTCTCTTACATTCGTTTACTGCCTGTATCCTTTAGGAAATAGACTAAACTCATGTATGAGAGCATCAGCTGAGCAGATTTGCTCACTAAACCCCAATGATGGTCTTAACCATGCAAAAAATAAAATGCGACAGAACCTTTTGACAAAATATAAAAGACGTTTGCATATGTGTTTTATATTTTGTATCATATTTGCTACATTATAATAAAATACCTTTTACTTGCTAAAAAGTTTAAACTATCAATCAGAAGACAGAAGTAATGTAATAAATTGTGTGCAACAGGTTTTGATCATGCTGTTAATTTAGAGGTATCATAATTTATCAAATATGATACCATAGGCTTTATAGGGTTAAGGAAACAGTAGATTTGTAGTAAAACGCTTGTCTTTTTCTGATGTTTGGAGTATTTGATGATCTCCTGCCTGTAAGGGAAGGTGTTGTTGATTAAATGAGTCTGATTGTTTTTAATATAGTTCAGTTGTAATTTTGTGCCTCTTCGTAATGTTCTGGTATTTTGTAGCAGTGACGTATTTTCATTCAGTGTTTTTTAATTCTCCTCATTCCTGCTTACGATGCACTGACGACAATGAAACAGAGCAACGATCCACGAGATGCAATTTAGAAACTATTTGCACATTCCTGAAGGAGAAAGAGAGAGAGAGAGAGATTGAAGGGATTTCAGTCTTCAAGATCTCTGCAGACCTCAACTTGAACAAATTAACTGAGGACGGGACATTAAAACTGTTTGTTAAATAACTTTAAAAAATGTAGAACGGGTTTTACAGGAAAACAAGTAAATATTTAGTGGATTGGCAGCTTAGTGCTAGAAATGTTGCCATAAAATAGAAACACACAAATTCCTTCCGACATCTGTGTATTGCATGTAAAGGCATCGTCTTGCAGGTTTGGACACAAGAAGATTTTTTCAGTGTAGTTTTGATGTACAGCAGGTGTGAGTCATTATGAAATCAGATGACTTGATTATCATGTCAGATTTCATGGTCGGGCAGGAAGTCAGAGCAACCATGAGCCAACATCTTTCTACACCAAATCACAACTGTCAAAAGCCACTTCCTTATTTGAAGTGCTCACTGGTTTCTCTGCCTGCTTTCAGTTTAAATGCTTTCAGTTTATATATATATATGTATGTGTTTTGCAGACCGTGTGATGTTTTCTCTGGGAACCTTCCAGAACGTGAGTGTTCCAGTGAACGGGACGGTTCAAGCTGTTGTTTCCCGGATTCCTGCTGACATTTCCTTCTTAACACTGCAGTTTCATACACATCACCGCAATGTCACACTCTCATATACACCGGTAAGAGACCACACACACACACACACACACACACAAAGCAGTGCTCTTTGCACAGGCATGCACATACACATACACACACACACACACACACACACACAGAGCACCATAATGCACTGCCATACACAAGAAAGAAACACAGACACCCCCAGCTGACCCAGTTCCATGGGCTGATCGAGCAAGACATCATGTGAGAGTCTAATCACAAGCTCTGATCTCCACACACACACACACACACTCCTCCATGCATTCTGTTCATAATGTCAGCAGTCATGCAGCTGTAGTGCGCTGAGCACAAACCCCAGTTCAGACACAGTTGAAGTCAATATTAAATGCTGTTCGAAACGAATGTTGCGTCTATAGAGTGCAATTGTGTTGTCCACTTTTCAGTGGCCTTGGTTCTGGTTGTATTTTTCCTATTTATTTTTCACATGGATATTCAAAAATGGAGTTATTGTTAAAAAAAGACTAAAGCACAAACTGTTAAAAATGTTGTTAACTTAAATAAATAAATACGTATTTCAGTTAAGTTGTTTGGTTTAAGTACAAGCCTTAAAATAACTAACTGGAAATAAATAAAAACTAAACCTGAATTTAAAAGAAATCAAATGTAAGTACTAGTAATATTTAATAAAACCAAAGTAAAAAAATTATAATAATAAAAATGACAAAAGCACATATAAAAATGAAAAGGAAAAGTGAAAGTATAAAAATAAAAGCTAAGTCAAATTATTAATAAAAACTGCAGTAGTATATAAATAATACTAATCTGGTAATAATAATAGTAATTAAAGCTGCAAGCAGCGATGATGGGCCCAAGCCGTCAATGCAACCGCCACCCCCGTGGCATCAGGAAAACAGTGCACAGCGAGCACATGCTTTACAGTAACCCTCTGGCAGTTTGGATTTGAGGGATTCAGCAATGAAAGGGTTAATCCAAATCATCAAGACTGTGAAACATACACACATAAAACTTTCAAAAACACTTTCAATAAGGTTTCAGTTACTAACATTAACTATATTAATTAACATGAACAATTCTTATATAGCATTTATTAATTTTAGTTAATATTCAAAACTAATAAACATTATTAAAATTTAATGTTTTATCTGTTAACATTAGTGAATGCACTGTGAATTAACAAACATTTTGATTAACTAACATCAACAAACATTAATAAATGCTGTGAAAATATATTTTTCATTGGTAGTAGTTATGTTAGTTAATACATTTGCTAATGTTAACAAATGAGACATTATTACAGTTACCAAAGCTTTTAATGATTTATAAGTATTTTTTTAATGATTTATTTTTCCATGAACTAACATTAATAATTTTTACTAACACAAATAAAGGAAAAAAATATTGTTAATACTTTGTTATTTGTGAATTAACCAATGTTAAAAAAACATTATTTAACTGTTGTTAGTTAACATCATTAATAATTATATACCATTTAATGTTGATCAATATTAATTCTAAAATGTGTTAATATTTTATTAAAATTTAAAGTTTTATCTTTTGAACATGACTATTTTTCTAACATTAAAAATATCTTGTTCCTTGTTAGTTCATTGTAAGTTCATACTATCAATGAAGAATTAACATGCTGTAAAAATATTTTTCATTGTTAGTTCGTTAATTAATGCATTCCCTAATGTTAACAATGAGACCTAATTATAAAGTGTTATCAAAACCTTTAATGATTTATAAGCACTTTTTAACGACTTTATTAATCTAAGCATTCGTGAAATATTTTTGCCTGCATTGCAGCTTAGTCTGCATCTGCCAGCTGAACTGTTTTACTGTTACTTTTAAACCACTATTAAAGCATCAAAAGTTTAAACAGACCCTCTCTCTCTCTCTCTCTCTCACCCACCCACCCTCTCAACCCACACTCAACTCACACACTCATCCACCCCCCACCCCACACACACAGAAGCAGAGTGACATCAGATGTCTGATAAGTTTTTTTTAATTTTCTGCTCCCCATAGTGTATTGTAAAGTTATAGAATTAATCACATTTCCTCAGAATGACTTGTTCTGTGTATGTAATTTTTTATGAGGTGTTTGGAAGCTGCTCTTAAAAGATATAAAAAAGTGCTCTCTTTTTTACTGTAACTTTTTAATAAATTGCCATTAAAACACCGTTCAAGATATCCTAAATCCGTTCGCAATTTAGCATCTTCAGTATCTTGTCATCATGTTGAAAAAAGTTTGGTGTGAATTACTGTTTCTGCTTGGAGGAGTATGAATTAATTTGAAGCCTGAAATTCCCAAAAAATAAAAATAGCTGACTTCCTGTTGGTCGTAGCTAATGACTGTAAATCAGAAAGTTGTCCGGCTTGATTAGAACAATATATGTACCGAGTTTGGTGTCTGTAGCTAAAGCTAAGCCCTCCCATTTTTGACAAAAGGTGGCACTATAGAGTTGTTGAGTTTCATAACATTCTAAACATGTTATCTGCCTCAAAATCACCAGAAAAGAATATTCAAGTTTGACAAGTTGCCATGGCAACAGAATTTTAGATATCAATATTCCCTTCACAGTTTTAAATCGGCCGTGTTTTGACATTATTCTGATGAAGTTTGAAGCAAATCGAGTAAAAATAAGATGCTGAATTCAAAGCATTTTGAAAATGACACACTTCCTGCAGCCAGTTGGTGGCACTATAACTTTGACTCCTAATAGTCACATCTATGCGATCGGCATCATATAACGAACAAACCACTGAAGTTTGATCAACATCAGACAATGTATGTGGCTGTTATTAGGCATTTCCTTTTTCTCATTTTTCGCCATAACTTCATCGCCTCGCCACGGGCAAACCGTTCGAGATATCAAAAATCTCTTCGCAATTTAGCATCCGAGTTTGGTGGCAGCGAGTTTGGTGGCAATCGTTTGGAAATCCTCAGAGGAGTATATCAAATTCCAGAGCATACGCTTTTTAAACAGCCCTGAATAGCCGACTTCCTGTTGGGTGGAGCCTATGACATGCACTCTGAAAGTTGTTTGGCTTTTTGAGAGCTATATGTGTACCGAGTTTCATATGAATACGTGCAAGTATGTGTGAGCTATACATCAAGTTTTCTGACAGTTTTCCAGGGGGCGCTGTAGAGCCCCTGTGCCACGTCTGGGTCCCAGCCTCTGTGGCGTCCTAATGGCCACGGATTCCAACATGTGTGCCAATTTTCAAGAGTTTTTGGGCACGTTAAGGCCCCCAAAAGATAGTCGAAAAAAAAGAGGCTTGGGCCCTAATAATAGTCTGGTGTAAGTAAATCCAAGTGAATGTAGGACAGGGCTTGAATGGTTGCACTTTGCTTGTATTTGTTGCATAATATTCTCCACCTGACCTTTATCCCTCTAGAGCAGGGGTTCTCAAAGTCTACATTCAAAGGTCCAAATCTGAATTTTCATCAGTGTCAAAGGTCCGGAACAATTGGTTATTACAAAACGTGTTTTTAATAAACATACATAACATATAACAAATAAACACTAATTTAAAAAAAAAAAAAAGGTTCCCTTTGCATTCAAAATACTTTAATAACAAGTGCAAAAGTGGCAAAACAATTAATTTAAGTGTCAGCAGTAGAAGTCGACCTATAATGTTTTTTCTCTGGCCAATGCCGATATTTAGAAATCAGGGCAGCCTATGGCCGATATATACATAGGCTCTTTTTTTCCCTTTATATCAAAAGAGAATTTGCGTAAATGGTTATTGCAGGGCACAATATAGTAATAGTAGTAGTAGTAGCCTAATTCATAGTAATAATACATGGCTCAAAACTTAAGCACCTTCTCAAAACAGTTCTGAAGCATGCTTTTTTGTTTATGTTTGCTGACAGACACCAGTGTTTCCCGCAGACTAGCAAATGCAAGTTGATTCTCTGCCAGCAGGAGGCGCTGTTGGAGCGTGATATATAGCTGTTTCCCCGGTAACGACTGTAATCAAATAAGCGCTACTTTATCAGCCATTACAGGAAAGACCAAATGAAAATTGACAAAGCTTTTCTGAAGGAGAGGGAGGAGCAAGATGGCGGAGTGAGCAGTCGCAAAAGTCGCAGGGTCCGACAGAAAAAGTGATTTTGACATTCAAAATAGTTAAATTTGAACAACAGTCACCCCTCAAGCCATTGTGAGGTAAACAACACTCTTAAAAGACTATTGTGAGTCACTTTTTGAAAAGACGCACAAAATAATACACTAGAAAAAGAAAAAAAAATGGCTAATACTCAGGACCAAGATAGCTTAAAAGATCATGACTACAGCATGGACGGGATACGTGACGCATGTTTTGACGAATGTGTTGAAGAAGAGATGCAGAGGGCAAAACCTCTGAGCGACCACACTCCGTTACAGAGTCCAAATCCCAAAAAACTGAAGAGGAGAGATAAATCAAAAGAAATAAGCATGGAAAGCATATACGATGCTATTCACACTCTATCACAAAGATTTGAGGAAAGGCTGGATGCGTTCGAAAGAAAGTTTGAAAACTTTGAACAGCGCATCCAGAATAACGAAAAAGAGGTGACAGAAAATAAAAATGGAATAATTCAACTCACAGTGCAAGTGGATAGGCTGACAAAAGAGAACAAGGAGCTGAAGGAAAGATGCCGGGAAATCGAGCGATACGGAAGACGATGGAATCTCAAATTGATCGGGCTACCGGAGAAGGAAAACGAGGATACAAGAGAGATGGTGATCGGCATTCTCACAAGAGTGATTCCGATTTCAGTGGAACAACTACGAGACAAGGTTGATACTGTCCATCGTCTGGGAAAGAAAGATGATCCCGCCTTCAACATGAGACCACGACCGATCATCATGCAGTTTGGTATGCGGACGACGAGGGACGAGATCTGGAGGAGGTCGAGGGAGGCCAGAGTCTGCAAGGAGCTGCATGTTCAATTTAGACAGGACTGGTCAAAAGAAGATCGTGAAGCCCGGGCAAAGCTGTATCCGACGGTACAGGAGGCCAGACGCAACGGGAAGAAAGCTTACTTGAAGGAAGGGTATGCTATTATAGACGGAAAAAGAGTGGAGGCACCTTTCACAGGTTAAGTTTAGTGTCATCACCTTGATTCAGAAGTTTGATTAAGGGGTCTGTTACTGTTAATGTCAAAGTTCAAATCTATGACAGATTGTTTCATTCCTGCCTGAAATCCTATTTTCTAAGCGCATCTAAGAGCGTGTATTTTGTTTCATTCGTATGTCTATTGTTTTTAGTTCTTTAAATGTTCGAGGTTTAAAGAATAACATTAAGCGTAAGGCCATTTTTTTATTTTGTAAGGAAGTCAAAGCCAACCTTATTTTGCTACAAGAGACACATTCTAATAAGGACGATGAAAAATTTTGGAAGCAACAATGGGGAGACAATATTTTGTATTCACATGGAACTTCTCACTCTGCAGGAGTGATGATTTTATTTTTTAGGTTTGTGGGGAAAATTATTGATTATAAAAGTGATGAAGCAGGTCACTGGCTAATGGTTGTGGTAGAAGTATTTGATTTCAAGATGATTTTGATTAATGTATATGGGTACAACAACAGGTCTCTCAATAAAAATATGATGTTAAAGTTAACTCAAGCTATCAGGGAATGGAGTGCAACTTATGGCACGGATAGCATAATATTAGGAGGTGATTTTAACATAGCACCTAATTCCTGGCTTGACAGGAAACCTCCCAAGGGGTTGCAACCAGAATATAATGACATGTTAAACAATTTTTGTTTATCCAATAACTTGGTAGATTATTGGAGAGTGACACACCCTAACAAAATGCAATTTACTTGGATCAACCCAGCAGATGTTAACCTATGCTCAAGGATAGATTATTGGCTTGTGTCTCCAAATATTACTAATCTTACACCAAAATGTGATATTCAATCATCTCCTCTCACGGATCATTGTCTTATTGGTTTGTCACTCTCAATAGTCAAACAAAAACAAAAATCAATCAATATTTGGAAATTTAACAATGCCTTGTTGCTGAACGAAGACTTTTGTAGTCAGATTAGAATAATATGTCTTGAAACTGATGACATGGATTTGTCAGATATAAGTAAGTGGGAGTGGTTTAAATTTCGAGTAAAGCAACAAGCTATTGAAACTGGTAAGAAAATAGCCGCCAACCGTAAACGTAAACAAAAGGAAATAGTTGAAAAGATAAGTTTATTATGTGGACAACCTAACATAACTGTAGAAGAGACACAAGAGTTACACATGCTTCAGAACCAATTAGATGTTATATACTTGGAAAAGGCAAAAGGCGCCTTTGTAAGATCAAGAGCCAAATGGATTGAGCAGGGGGAAAAAAACTCATCATATTTTTATAGCCTTGAAAAACGGAGACAGACTAAAAAATGTATAACAAAATTAAACCAAAATGGAAATATTATTCAAGACACAAATAAAATAACAGAGGAAGTATGTCAATTCTATAGCAACTTATATAAGGAAAAATTTCAGAGTGATGATTGTGATGCCTTTATGAATAGTGTAAAAGAAAATGTAACAAAACTAACAGATGAAGACAAATTTTTACTAGAAAGAGATGTAACTTTATCAGAAATTGAAACAGCTTTAAAACAAATGAAAAATGGTAAATCACCGGGCATTGATGGTTTATCTATAGAATTTAAGACTTTTTGGACAGATATTAAAAATTTATTATTTAATGCGTATCTCGACTGCATAAAAAATGGTCAGTTATCCCCTACTATGAAAACTGGTCTGATAACCTTGTTGCCCAAACCCAATAAAGACTTATTACTATTAGATAATTGGAGACCTATAACTCTACTTTGCAATGATTATAAATTACTAGCTTTAGTATATGCTAACAGAGTAAAAAATGTCTTGAACAATTTAATAGACGAATTTCAGTCAGCTTTTATTAAAGGTAGACATATTCATAACAATGTGAGATTAATTATGGACATGTTAGATTACCAGAGCCTTATTAACACAGAAAGCTTAATATTGTTTATTGATTTTTTCAAGGCATTTGATTCTATCGAACATGACTTCTTACTGAAATCGCTCCAACTTTTTGGGTTTGGCAACAACTTTTGTAAGGTAATCAGAATGTTTTATGACCAAATATACAGTTATATTTCACTTCAATCAGGCATCACTCCAAGAATCAATGTCTCTTGTGGAATAAGACAAGGTTGCCCAATTTCACCAAAATTATTCATTCTCTGTACGCAGCTTTTGGCCTATTATGTAGTAAATAATAAAGACCTTGAAGGAATAAAAGTTTGTGATACCGAATTGAAAATGAGCCAATTTGCTGACGATACAGTGATATTTCTAAAGGACAAATCGATTCTTCAGAAGGCTTTAAATGCGATTTCTGTTTTTTCAAGGGCATCAGGCCTTTGCCTTAATCTAAAAAAATGTGAAATATTACCCTTGTATAATTGCACTGAGACAGACTTGGAGATGATTACAGTTAAGAATGATGTTAAATACTTGGGAATTCATCTATCTAACAACTTGGCAATAAGAGAATCCAAAAATATAACAGAGAAAATTGAAGAAATAAAAAGAAACCTAAATCTTTGGTTAACAAGAGACTTAACTATTTTAGGACGTAACATATTGTCAAAATCAGAAGGGATTTCTAAATTAATTTACCCAAGCTATTCTCTCTATATTAGTTCACAAAACATAAGAAAAGCAAACACTATAATTTACCAATTCATCTGGCGTAATAAAACGCACTATATAAAAAAATCACAACTTGTAAAGGACTATAATAAAGGGGGGTTAAAAACAATTGACTTTGAATCTATGGTTGGAGTTTTTAGAGTTAACTGGGTAAAAGCCTTTTTAGATAAACCTGAATCTCTATGGTATCATATTCCCAAAAATATTTTTGATAAAGTGGGAGGCTTAGAATTTCTTTTAAAGTGCGATTTTGAGGTATCCAAATTGCCACTAAAACTGTCTGAATATCATAAACAAGTTCTCCATTACTGGAAGATGGTATTTACTCATAATTTTACACCACATGGCTCCACCTTGTGGAACAACAGAGTGATAACAATAAGTAGAAAAACACTTTTTTTCAGAAATTGGTTTGAAAAGGGAATCATTTTCATCACAGATATATTAGATGAACAAGGTAATTTTCTTAGGTTTACGGATTTTAAAACAAAATTTAATATACAAAGTTTAATAAGGGATTATAATAAGGTATGTAAAGCAATACCAATAGCCCTTTTAAATATGATACAAAACTATTTACATTATTCCAAAAGTCAAATAAATTTGCCTAAACTGCAACTAAACCAAATTCCCCTAAATAGCAAAAAATGTAACAACAAGTGTATTAGCAAAATATTCAAATGTAAACTATTTCATGATTTTGACCAAAATATAAAAATAAGGCATTATGATGACAAAATAACGAATAAATACATCAAATTCATGAAATGGCCTATACCTCCTAAAATCAAAGAAATGCAATTCAAAATTATAAATGGATATTATCCAGCAGCAGATATGCTTAAAAAGAGATTTGGTTTTGAAGTGGAGCCATGTGTGTTCTGTTCCCAGGAAGATGAAACTATTGAACATTTGTTTTTCTCTTGTCCAGTGATAAAAATATTTTGGCAAGATGTCTTGAGTTGGCTGGAAACAAAAATGGAGAGAATTACACAATTAAAGTTAGAGCAAATTCTTTTTGGTAATGAAAACCTTCCGAAGGAACTTTTTAGAATGTATAATATCATAACAATTATGGGTAAATACCATATTCATAAATGTAAATGGCAAAACAAAAATCCATCCCTAATGGTGTTTAAAATTGAATTGAGGGAATACTTTGCTTCTTTGAAACTTCTGAAAGACTCCAGTGGCAACATTTACTCTCTATGTGAAGATGTCTCAAAATATTTGTCATTGTAACTTGTAAAGCTTCCATGTAACTTTATTTTAAGAATATATGAAGACCGAGGTCAATATATATATATATATATATATATATATATATATATATATATATATATATATATATATATGAATAACTTTGACATGCCTTATTGACTGAAGTGCCTTTGCTTAATTTATTTTATTTTACTTTTTTTTTTTTTTTTTTTTTTGTATATATTTTCTTTATTGTAATCTGTTCCATTTAATTGTTTAACTATGTTCTGCTTATAAGTCTCCCAACGAGAGATTTTGTAAATTGTGTTTTGTAAATAAGTGTTAAATAAAAAAAAAAAAAAAAAAAGCTTTTCTGAAGAAAACGGACGGTTCTTTTAAAAGATACATTCATATAAAAACACCCGCGCAGCATTTTATTTTTGAAAAGCGCAGTGCTCAGTTTATTCAACGAAGTATAAGCCTTTTGGAAAATCTATTTGTAGCGGTCAGTTTTGATATTGTGACAAGCCGCCACAAATAAATGTATACACTGGGCACTGCTATAGGACAAATTGCCATAATATAAGTGATAGCAAAACAAAACAAAAAAATAAAAATATTAGCTGTGAAATGTCACCCGATTACGTCAAACGTCATGCGCTCACTGGATGTCATGATGACAACAAATGTCATGAAGGAAAAGTTTCAATATCTTGCATGCAATTTCGGACCTTCTCCAAAAAGACATAAAAAATAAGAATAAATAAACAAATGATTTACAAGTTTAACGTGCGTTTATCAAAGTAGGAAATATAATTAGTGTTCTTGAAATATGAAATAGAAGCGGGTCCGGATTGAATTCCCTCCGGGTCCGGATCCGGACCGGAGTCCGGACTTTGAGAAGCACTGCTCTAGAGTGTGTATGTGTTGATGTCCATTCATAGGTTGTGTTTTTTTGTGTATTGGTCAGATCCCACTTTATGGTTTTTCGGTCACGGCAGCAGATGCTGGTCTGTTATCCAACTTAACACCGAGTCAGACCATCATCTCCTGGTTCCTGAAGACCACTGACGGGAGCAGCGCGGCAGGAATTGGTGTGATTCTGCCATACACCAGCACTGGTTAGAGAACCAACTCTTTACTTGCATGCCGACATGAGCAACACAAATTACTTGAATGAGCAACACATACACCCTCCTTAACAGACTATTGACTGTAATACAGTACATTCAGTGTGTATGGGTAATGTGTGTGTGTGTGTGCAGATCCAGTTCCTGGAGCCTGTAATCAGGAATTCCCGCTGGAGATTGATCCAAACATCTACCTGCAATACAACCTGTTTGAGACCATGATTACCTTTGCACCTGCTAACATTGGATATGGAAGGTGAGAGGAATTTAATAAAATCATGGACTTTTAAAGGGTCATGAAACCCCTTATTTCAGCATTGGTTATTGAGTTAAGTGCATCAAATGTTCCTAAAAATGCATGTTGAATTTTGCCGTTACATGCAACAAAATGAACAAATGTATTATGCATTGGTTTTTAAGCTCATAGTAAATTACACACAGATATTATTTAATGCACAAATAAATGCACACCCAGTTGCATTCAAATACATTTATAAATGAAAGCACGGTTGCTTTTATAATAGCTTTTGACTCTATTGTTTTGATCTCACAGTTTGAGGCATCTGC
Organism: Barbus barbus; assembly: GCF_936440315.1. NCBI lineage: Eukaryota > Metazoa > Chordata > Actinopteri > Cypriniformes > Cyprinidae > Barbus > Barbus barbus. The sequence goes on along the minus strand of NC_136717.1, from coordinate 24,594,673 downwards.
CACAGTAAATGTGTTTTCATAAATAATTAAGAGAAGCACCATCCTTTTAATAATTATGAGGCACCGATGAGTCATTGAACTATAATGTGTGAAAACATCACATACTAATGAAGATTATAAGAAATAGGGCTGCATGATTAATCGAATGCGATTGTCACGCACATCTCGTCAGTAAAGCCGCTTCTGTGATTAGTAGTAAATCTCCATCTCCAGCATTTACTACAAATAGCCGTAGTTCTCTGACAAGCTAAGCAAAAAAAAAAACCGCAGAGGATATAATTGTATTATTATGAAATCAAAGAAATCGATCGCGATAATGACCGCAGTTTGCGTAGCTTCTCAGTGAACTACGGCTCTGTGTAGTAAATGCTGCTCCATCTGAAAGCACGTGAAAATACCACATTTAATAACATGTTTTTACTCCAAAATCACTTCATAACCTCAGCCGAGTGTTTGAAATAAATCCTTCTGTGAGATGATGTGGCTTCTCACACAGAATAAGGTACGCAACATATTTCATAGTATTAGCATTGTCGATTAGCATTGCATTAGATATACTTTATTATAATGAAAATAATAAGAACTCAAATAAACCATATATTGTCAGTCGTGTGTTTATTAGTCCCGTTAAATGAAAGCATTTAAATCTGTTTATTCAGCTGCAGCGATAGGTATTTCCTGGATTTCTTCTTTGGGGCATATTTGGAGTTCCTCTGGCCTTCAGATGGAGATTTACTGCTGATCACAGAACTGTCCTTCACTGAGAGATACGCATGACAATCGCAGCTTCTGCTTAATTTCGATTTATCGTGCAGCCCTACTTAGAAGATGAACATAGCACAGAAAAGCTCAAAATTAACCAGTTTTCTCCTGCAGTTAAAATGTATTGATGCTAATATTGCCTTCTGTGATGTGCAACACAAATGATGCAGTTTAGTGTTTCATGACCCTTTAAAATTGTGGCTTCCAGGATTGGAAGATCAAACGTTCATTAGTCAATCAGTCTAAACAAGATGATGTTTTTCAGAAGGGCGATTCCACCGGCGTGTGACGTGGATGTGGGTTCCAGCACTCGTTGGCGATTGGTGTATGAGGTGTATCAGTACTTCCTGCCGGAGGGCGACCTGTCGGAGCAGAGTCTGATCAGAAGTTTGGAGAGAGTGGCCAATGTGCAGAACGTGCAGGATAACAGCAGAAAGGTGTGTGAAATCTCTCTCTCTCTCTGTCCTTCCTTACCACATTCTGCTATCTCTTGTAGCTGTTAAATTATTTTTAGTGAGTTTAAAGTGTTTGTTTCATAACCTGGTATGTTATCTCTATGTATATCTCCCTTAGTTTACACACAATCGCACTTGGATCCACACCATCGGTTCAAGATCGCCTGAACTTTCATATGCATATTCAAACATTCCAAAAATTTAATATATAAATGAAAAAAAAAAAAAAAAAATATATATATATATATATATATATATATATATATATATATATATATATATATTAGTGCTGTCAAACAATTAATCGCGATTAATCGCATCCAAAATAAAAGTTTTTGTTTGCATAATATGTGTGTGTACTGTGTATATTTATGTATATATAAATATACACACATGCATGTTTATATTTCAGAAAAATGTTATGTTTATATATTAAATATAGTTACTTATAATATAAAATACATGACTATAAATATATTATAGCCATGTAAATATTTTCAAAATATATGCATGCATGTATGTGTATTTATATATACATAATAAATATACACAGAACACACACATATATTATGTAAACAAAAACTTATTTTGGATGTGATTAATCGCGGTTAATCATTTGACAGCAGTAATATATATATTATATGTTTTATATATATATATATATATATATATATATATACTAATACTAAAATATAATATAATTATTATTATCCATTAATGTTCGGTTTTACAACAAAGGCAGGAATAGTAAAGCACTTCATTTTTTAAAATTTTTTATTTTATTCAGATGTCCAAAAACTTGTAAAAAACTAAATATGTTATTGTCACTTATTAGGCAAATGACAAACTGAAACAATTAAGTAGTCTTTATTCACACATAATCACTTCTATTTTGTATGGCCTCCTTTGGCCTTGATAACTGCTTGTATTCTTGCTGGCATTGTTTTTATGTACTTTTCCACAGTCTCTGTTTTTATTAACTGTAATTGGGCATCTGAATAAAAAATAATAAAAGTGCTTTACTCATTTTTTTCTGCCTCTCTTGTAAAACAGAAAATTAAAAATGGATAATAACATCAATTATATTTTAACATAGCGCTGCTGTGACTAAAGAGCTTACTGGTTGATTAACCATTACAGAAACAAACAAAAAAAAGATTTTTGTAACCACCAATACTGTTAGTTTAGAGCAGCTGTGGCACAAATCTTACTTTGAGTGGTGGTGGCCTAATAAATTTAAGCAATGTATATACTTGTTGATGAAGTAAAATGATTAACGGGTCTGAAAACACCCTTAGTTTATCATTTAATTTCACTCTTTCAGGTGGTGTCTTTAACCTCTCATGACCGGACTCAGTTCTCCTTCAGCTCTCTTCCCGGCCAGGGTGTGATTTTCTCGGTGATTGTGAGAGATCCAGTGTTGAACACGTCAGCGTCCTACATCCCCGTCCACACATACGCCTGCAGCTTCAACTCCACGCTGGACAGATGCAGCGATTTGGGTGAGAAGATGAAAGAAAATCTAAATTAATGCTGCATTATTTGATTCCTAAGCTCTGAAATTCCTGAGGTCATTTGCCACTTTTAAATCCTACTTGAAGTGATATTTTGTCTTTAGCTTTTGAACAGTTTCTGTGACAGGTTTGATGTGGTATTTAAATGTATTTTCTCTCTAATTTTCTCAGGGAGAGTGTCTACTAAAGTGTTTTTCACTGTGATTGGTTTGGCTGGGCTGTTTGTGTGTTTTGTGGGACACCGCTTCTTCAAATGTGGTGAGATTTGTTTTTCTTGCTTTTCTTAGAAACACACCACGTTACTGCTATTAATCACTGTCGGTCTACTGAATATGCCCCAAGTATTTTAGGTTTGGGAAAGTCTTTGCTAGAGCTTTAGAAAGTCAGAGGTGAGCGGATGATGTACAGTTGTGTTCAAAATAATAGCAGTGTGTTTAAAAAAGCGAATAAAGCTCAAAGTCCTTATAATAACTTTTACTTCAATACACACATGCATTGGGAACATTGCACATTCTATTCTAAAAACTATTCTTTCTTCAAAACATAAAGAAAAATTTAGCACATTTGTTATTAGTTTACAGAAAGTGAAGAAAAGGGAATATTAGGCTGTTCAAAACAATAGCAGTATCTGCATTTTTCTTTACAAAGTCAAACATTTACTGTATAAACAGAAAAATGCTTGAAGATTTAGCTTTCTTGTGAATGACTGAACTAACATTTAGTTGTATAGCCACGGTTTCTGAGAACTGCTTCACATCTGTGTCGCATGGAGTCTGGCAGCTGTGAACAGGTATTCCAGCCCAGGACGATTGCACTACAGACCACAAATCCTCTGCATTTCTTGGTTTTGCCTCAGAAACAGCATTTTTGATGCCACCCCACAAGTTTTCAATTGGATTAAGGTCTGGAGATTGGGCTGGCCACTCCATAACGTTAATCTTGTTGGTCTGGAACCAAGATGCTGCTGGCTTACTGGTGTGTTTGGGGTCGTTGTCTTGTTGAAACACCCATTTCCTGGGCATTTCCTCTTCGGCATAAGGCAACATAACCTCTTTAAGTATTTTATCCATGATCCCTGGAATGTGATAAATAGGCCCAACACGTAGTATGAGAAACAATCCCCATATCACGATGCTTGTGCCACCATGCTTCACTGTCTTCACAGTGTACTGTGGCTTGAATTCAGTGTTTAGGGGTCGTCTGACAAACTGTCTGCGCCCCCTAGACCCAAAAAGACCAATCATGCTTCATCAGTCCACAAAATGTTGCGCCATTTCTCTTTAGGCCAGTCAATGTGTTCTTTGGCAGATTGTAACCTCTTCATTTTTTCAACATTAAGACGTTGTGGGGGCTTCTTACCAATAGCTTGGTTTCACATAGGCGTCTTCTAATTGTTACAGTACTCACAGGTAACTTTAGACTTTCTTTGATCACCCTGGAGCTGATCATTGGCTGAGTCCTTGCCATTTTGGCTATTCTTCGATCCATTCGAATGGTAGTTTTCAGTTTTCTTCCACATCTTACTGGTTTTGGTTACCATTTTAAAGCATTTGATATCATTTTAGATGAGCAGCCTATCATTTTCTGCACTTATTTATGTTTTCCCCTCTCTAATCAACTTTTTAATCAAAGACAATGTCTGGAACGACCCATTTTACTCAGATTTTCAGAGAAAAATGTACAGAACAACATTTGCTGCCTTCGTCCTTAAATAAGGGCAACTTGTTTGACACCAGTTTTTTTCACAGAATGATTTACCTCTAATTAAACTCCACACTGCTATTATTTTGAACACGCCATTTTCAATTAATGATTCAATTACACAGAATCAACTGCGTGCATATCATGACTGTTGAGTCTGTTGGTTTTCTATTACTTTCCCACACCTACTATTAAAATATTTGCCATGTAGAAATATAATTTCTACCAAAAACAGTGATTGATCTGGTTAGTGATGTTGAACTGCTATTATTTTGAACACAACTGTAGTTGCATCATTTCTGAATGGATGGCATGTTTTTAAAGGGGTCATATGATACATCGATGTCCACTCGCAATGTTAGTCAAGGCTTCTTGCACAACAGTCTATTCAGTGTTTTATGACCATTTCAAGCTTTTCTCCTTTTGAATGAAACGGCTGTTTTTTTTTGCAGCTGTGTTTTTTTTAAAGCCTTTTGTGTGAACATGTGAAATAATTATGTGAAGCTAAAAAATACAGTGAAGTTTAAAACGAATCATTTGTGCTTCTTAATTTCAGTAAATGGTGTTTTTGGCAGCTCAAAATCGTTTATTCAATTTAGATTTTTCATTATATGACCTGTTTAAATTTGGAGCCTTGTTAAACTTATTGCAGATCTGTATGCCTGACTCTTATGTTAACTACAACTAAAACAATGAATTTTAGATTGTTTTGTTACTATAAAATAAACATTAACTAAACTTATTCTTTATTCTAACTTTATTCCAGCTTGTTGCCAAAGCAACATTTCTCATTTCCATTTAGTTTAACTCGATATACTAAAATAACTAAAACTAAAACTGAAATTAAAAAAACTATATAGACATATAAAAAAACTAAAACTAATAAAAATGACAAAAACACAGCAAAATTAATGAAGCAAACTAAAATTGAAATGAAAACTAAAAATAAAACATTTCAAAATATTAAATAAAAGTTTTTTAAAAATATATTATATATTAGCCTAATTTTATAACATTTATTTAATTTCAACACCAATTTTTAAAAAACTTTTATTTAATATTTATTTTATTTCAGTTTGTTAGCAATACAGAATTTCTCATGTTCATTTAGTTTTAATTTAACTTTAGTTTGAATGATTAAAAACTACGTAGACATTTAAAAAAAACTAATAAAAAAATCAAAAACTAATAAAAATTACCAAGACGCAACAAAATTACTATAACTAAAATCAAAATAAAATGGAAAAATAAAAACGACATATAATAAAACTCATTCAAAATATTAAAAACTATAATAGTAGTGATAGTAAAATAACACTGATTCAGACTGACGGAATTTATTGCAGGTAATCACTCCTATCGTTTCCATTAAAATGTCTATTTCTGTGTTTTCTCAGAGCTGTTCTGTATGGGCTTCGGCTTTACGGCGTTTGTATTCTTTGTCGTGATCACCATAACCACACCGCTGGAATACAACAGTGAGTCCATCAGTCACATTGCAGAGTTACACATGCACTGAATCACTGTCAAATTAGATGATTAGTGCTTGCCTGAACCGATCTGAAGTTTATGATCACCTCATAGAGTATTTCTATCAGCTCAGCCTCTTAGACCTGTAATGAGTTTCACATCATTCTGGGTGATTTGTACTGTTCCCAAGAACTATTTTTCCAGTTCAATTGGACTGAAATTGGCTACACAAACTGGTTCTGCCAGCAGTGAATCTCAACAGCCGTCACGAGTGCAGAAAGCAGCTCTCGCCACAGAGGACTGAGGTTATTGTTGTGCCGTAACTCTCTGAGGATTAGAGTCATGTGCTGTGGATTGCAGCTGGAGTTGTCAAACCAGCCTGTCCCAGTCAAATGCATCATGTAGAGCTGTCTGTCAGATGTTTGCGTGTTACAGGACAGGCATGGCTGAAATGAGGAAGAGCATTTTTTAAAAAATGTTTTGCTTTTCTTAAGATGGATAACAACTGATGACTCATCATACAGCTGACTAATCAGAACAACCTTAGCTCAAGTTTGTTCTTAAAGCACTTTTTAAAGTCAAGACATTACAGGCAAAACCATGTTTTTTTCATGTAATTTCGGGCTATTTTGCATCCACAACTTGTCTTTTGTTAGACTAGTGGAATAGAAAATATCTAAAATACACATTTGAATGTTAATTTCATAGCACTTTATCTATTTGCATCTGAGGATTTTAAGTGCAATACATATCTTTTAAAGGCAGTTTCTCAAAATGAGTTTTTTCCCCATTTCAGCAGCACTTACATCAAACTTTACAGTTTTATCTGTATTCTGAATGTTTTTACTAAGGGGTTTGTTCTTATATCATTTGCTTGATCTATATAACATTGTACTTTTTAAAATATGGTGAATTTTATTTTTTCTGGTTTGTGGAGAGATGAAAAGAGATCCAAAATCACTCATGTCATCAAAATTAAACATTGGATAAACCCAGGTTCAAAATTGTTTTGTTCTGGAAAAGTATGCAAATGAGTGCATATTTAATTAGATAATGCGTCATTTGCATATTTAAATAAAACATTTGTAATACAAAATAACGTCTTAATGTACTCTTAATTAGTCAGCTGAGATCTATGTCTTGTTATCTGATGTCTTTTTGTTGACTGACTGTCTCTGCAGTTCGATTGGCTCTGACAGCGCTGATGGGCGTGGTCGGGGGCGTGGTCATGGTGATGAGCTGGTGGCGGTTCGGTTCGGTCATGGTCTGCGTGTTGGTGGTCGGACTCATTCTTGGATTTCTCATCTCATCCATCATCTTCTTCACTCCACTTGGTAAGAAATCATGTTTGAAAAACCTTAATGTATCATCGTTCATGCAGTTAAAAATGTTGCTTCTGCATCTGTTGAGAATGATCTCTTTATAATCTCACTTCATAGTCTTGCTGGATGTTGATTGTTAAGATGTGGGTGATCATTTTTATTATTAGTTATTTAATCATTTTCATTTTATGGATTTGTTGTTTAATCTCTCTGTTTTTCTCCAGGTGATCTTCCTATATTCCATAATGATGTGGTGTTCTGGGTGGTGTTCGCTTGCATTATGGTGTTTGTTCCTTTGTTCTTCATCAGGTGGCCTAGAGAGGTGAGATACAGAAAAATACATTTGATATAAGCTCATATTCGACACCTAAATAAAATGCACGTTTGTCTGCATGTTTCAGGGCAATATAATTACATGTGGAGTGGTTGGTGCGTATACAGTGGTCCTGGCCGTCAATGCCTACACCTACACCAGTCTGTCCTACATCACGCTGGATGTCCTCAAACGCCTCCTCAACCACAACTTCAGCCGAGTGTTCATCTCCGTACCGCTGCAGGATATCGGTAGGTGTGCAGGGATTGAAGTTGTAGGCCATGTATGAGATCACTGCAGACCAGGGTTGGAAATTAACAGGGGCTTGGGGCAAAATACCACTAAAATTAGCAAAAATGCACCCCAAATCCAAGATAAGGAGCCAAAAAAATGCTTGTGCACAGTTAAATGAAATCAGTTACTACTGCCCTGATTAAAGTGAAATGTGATAAAGTGTTGATTGTGCATTATATTTTGATCCACCAAAGATTTTTGCATTGTTTTTGGCAGCGTTGTGCAATCTAAAGCATTTACTTTATTTAGTCAAGTTAAATTTGATGAAAACACTGGATTTATTTTTTTTCTATGTAAGAGATTTATTTATAGGTTTGTAGACTTTTTCATTGACTATAATGGCAGTGACTGAAGTCATGATCCGTTTTTTTGATGCTGACATAACCAGTGTGAAGTCTTGAATTTGTAATGCATAAAAACACAAACTAATTCATAAATGGTTTCTCAACTCATTTTGTCTACAAGAATATGATGTGCCATTTTCCCAGATACAAAAATCATTATTATAATATCAATAAAACAATAATGACTTATACATTGAAAACAGCTTTGAAATGACACAAGTCCTTCTTCCCTTAAAACGCTGTTGAGCTTGAGTGTTTTAAGTAAGGTGATAGATAAAGAATATGATTCAGCCTAAAAAAATATTTTAGATTTGCTTTAATTCGTGGGTCAATGTATTGGTCGTGTCTGATGTTTCACCTCTCCAGATTTCATCATGATCACCGTGTGGGTTGTTCTGGGGGTTTCGGGGATCGTCGTTCAGCTGTATCGAGAGAAATCGCGGCAGTTTTTCCCGCCGAGCCCATACGTGATGTGGAAGCAAGAGCGAGAGCGCAGGAAGACCAACGTTCTGGATCCCAGCCACCACAAGCCATCTTTATCAGCCCGAATCCTCGGACGTATTCGCCAGCTCACACAGCGCACAGAACCGGCTGGCGAAACCACACCTCTATTGCTTTAACCTGTGACTTTTGACTTGAAGTCAGATCACTGTTAGTCCTTCTCCTCCAGAACACGGCTGCTCAAGCCTGTGGAGACCTATAGCAACATACATGAGGATTGAGCTCGATTTTTAGAGCCCAACGACTCAGACGAGCAGCCGATGGCGGTTAAAGGAGCAGCTCTCACACGGTGTGAGACTGACCACGTGCACTTATGTGTGTTTTTGTCTAGGCTCCCAGCAGTGCTTGTTTTCAGATAAGTGTTAAGCAACTGACCTCTACTATATACATCAGCTGCCACAGTGTGATTTTTAGATGCATTTTAGCAGCTTGGAGGAAACGTTCAGTGGAGATTCTTTTAACATTTTTACTACGTCTGGTTAGCACACAAGTGAATGAGCGATTTTTAAAGACGTTCACCATTAAAATGAATGTATAACACTCTGCGATTGCAGACCAAATGAACCGGTGTTCATTAGTAGCCACTGTAAGCCTCTACGGCTGATGTTTGAGTGTTTTCTGTGTCTGAGCGCATATGAGTCTCAGTGGATCCTCACCGAGGTTTGGAGTTCAGGTTAGAAATAATGAGCTTATTTTGACTGTGTTCCTGTGGGTATTTGACTGCTACTTTACAGCGCTGGTGTTACCCACTTGTAATGAGGATTTTAAATGCAATGTAAGGGGAATATTGAGAGTCTGTGGAGTTGAAATGTTTTTCAGCCATTTTCTGTGCTTTATAACTGGATGTGTAGCTCTTATGGAGACATAAACCCAAGATCGATCTTTGACAGACTCCAGCTTTGCAAAATCAGTAGTATTGCATTATTCATCAATACACTTCTGGTTTCCTCTCAGGGTTTCTTCATGAGATCTTTGTGTCTCTCACAGAAGCAAACTTTTTCTAAAGCATTTACAACATGCAGTAATGCTTAAAATTGTTTTTAAGTGGTAGCAGTAAGCATTATTTCTGTTTTGTATGAAATTTAAATGTTTAATAAAGTTGTCATTTGTGCCATAACACCTAAATGATATTGTTTTCTATTCCAAGACCGATTAGAATGAGATCTGGGGCCTGTTTCATAAAACAAGTTTACCAAATAAGCCAGCCAATTTATTCTGACTTATTTTGAACCAAATCAACTGACAATAAACCAGACTACCTGAAATAAACCTGGTTTATTTGGTAAACTTGTTTTATGAAACAGGCCCCAGATGTTTTGCTTTTATTGAATGTGAGAAATGTATGAACTTTTGATGTGACAGACCATCATTAATGTTTTATTAGAGTATTAAATAATTGCAATGCATTTTGTGATGCAATTGTGAGTGAATCGATGAGAAATGTCAGGCAGGGCTTGATTTTATGCGTCTGGAAATAATCGGATTGTGTGAGGAATCACTTCACATTAGATTTTGCATAATTCAAATAAAATGTAACTATTTATAAAAATAAAATGGTAAAAAAAATTAAATTATATAAATTTGTTTACATGTTATAGAAGAAAATATTTTTTATTTTTTAATTGCATGTTCATATGAATTGATAATTAGCTCAAAGTCGACGTGAAACAGCATTTGCAATGCATTTTACATAAAATGTAAATTTACATGCAATAACGCATGTAACTGAATACTAAATTAAAGATAGTGTAAAACCTTAAGTGTTGAGTAGTTATTCAACACTCTCTGTGCATGAAACTAGAGAAGGACACAGCCAGTTCATTCAATGCTTTTAATCACTTTCAATGCTACTTCCTCTCATACCCACATAAAACAGGCACAAACATGAGCAAGAAACAAACAAAACAACAAGCTTTTTCATTAAAATGTCACATTGTGACATTCCCTTTACAAAGTCTCATTTTCAGGTGAAGTAATCATTCACAATATGCCAATTTTACTGTTCCAAAAATGATTGTTTTCATTTGGCTGAATCGGTCGATTTGGCTTTTCCAGACTGAAGCCATGATGATGGAGAGGTGGAAAAGTAATCGGATTTCAGTGTTTGACAGATTCCACAGGCCCTTCCTGCAAAACCCCTCATGCGGAATGACTGATGGATGTCCAGTGAGTGCGTGTGACCCTGTAATGGAGGATTGTGGGATTTGTAGGGCAGCTCTGAACGATGGTTTGTAAACTCGGAGTCTCTGACGGCCTTTAGCTCTTCCTCAGACTGACGTCTGTGCTGGTGAGCAGCGGCGAGAGAGACGTGCTGTCAGACGTGTCGTCTCTCTTCAGCACCAGAAACGCCTCACGGCTGATTCCCAACAGCTCTCGCAGACCGCTGTTCTCCAGCTGCACAGAACAACATACAAAACATTTACAAGTGTCATGTTTATTGCGGTATAGGGCTAGGCGGTAAATGATTATATGTAAGCTGGATAATGCAATCAGATTTAAAAAAATAATTAATATTACATTTGAAAATACTCAAAATAATAATCAGATAAATAAAACATATGAAAAAAATTATATAAAAATATTTTAGAATTGTGTAAACACATTTTATTAAATTATATAAAAATATTGTATTAATATATACAAATTGTATAATGTATAAAATTACAAAATATTTACTGTATAAAATTATATAAATATAAAATATTATTTTAATAAGTGTTGTATCTGATTGTTTATATTTTTTAGTACTAAATATTTTAATATGAGATTTTACAATTTTATTATTTCAATAACAACAGCACAGCAACATATTCACGGTTCTTGGATGTTGGTTAATGATCACATTATATGCACTTTAAAAAAAATTATAAAAATTAAATATTTCATATTAAATTATATAAAAATATTTGTATTAATATAATAATTGTATAATGTTATAAAATTACAAAATATTTACTGTATAAAATTATAAGTATAAAATATTATTTTAATAAGTGTTCTATCTGATTGTTTTTATTTTTAAATTATTTATTTTAATTGTACATTTATATGATTTAATGAATTATTAGCTTTTATCCTTCGCAAACCACACTTTGGGAAACCCCTACATAAATTAATATTTAATGCACTGTTGCTAACACACAATGGAATATATTTAATTTATGTATGTATTTTTGAATCAGTATGATGCAAGACTTTTAAATCTCTGTGTTAAACAAGTTAAATCAAAAGTAATGAAACCCTAGTCGGATTACATTACCTAACATGTGTAATCTAATAGATAATGTTACTAACTACAATTTTCTTCATGTAATTAGTAACAGACTACAATTTTGACTTCAAGTGATATCAGCCTAATATAACGGTTTATTTTCATCTTTCTTACATTGATTTTGTGCCATTGTTTGCAATATATTTTAATAACGAATACAATGTGGTTTATTTAGTGTGTCTGACCTCCAGACGTTTGATTCTCTCCTCATCCTCACACAGTCGCCCTTCATCCACCTCGATGGCTTTCCTCATCACCGTGGCCATTTCGTTTATTTTCTCAATGTGCGCCTGCATCTCCTGCGGTATAAACACATTGAATGACTATTTGGACACCAGAATTAGAGGGAATGTCATAAAAACCGTCTTTAAGACTGACATTAGTGTGCTGTTCTCTGAGCTTGGTGACAATAGCAGGATCGTCTCTCTTGCTGGCCATCAGAAGGCGAAACACCTGCTCTCTGTATTTGGTCATGATGAGCTCCAGAGCAGACTGATGCTCCTCCAGTGACGTGCGCAGCTCTGTCGAGAGAAATGTGTGGATTTAGATATAAAACAGCCCTCAAATGACATCCAGCGACAGCTTTTAATTGCAAACCCTCCTAACACCTTTGTTTTCTTGCTGCAGTTCCCATATTTGCCGGTTTTCCTGCTGGATGCCCATGACCAGCGTGGAGCGTGGCCGGTGTCTTGCCACCTGGTTCAGCACCTCAATCTCGTTCTGGTACTGAAAGAACAAGAAATAGGAGTAAAACAACTCTCATCCCCATTAGACAGACTGAGAACAAACACTGATACCTGTTTCATGGCCTCCACTCTCTTGTTCAGCAGCGTGGTTTGTTCGATCAGGATCTCAGCAGCACTGTCATGATCCCGGAGCCGCTCTACCAGTGACTTGGCATCGGCCAGCACCTTCTCCAGTGTACAGGTCATTCCTGAAGAGCACAACAAACACTTAGACTGTGACTTAAGTCATGATTCCTTTCATAAATACACACTCTTATATTCTACAAATGCTTAGATCAGCGGAAAGCTGATTTGCTGCAACTACTGTTATGTTGTGGCTTATTTATACACATTATATGACTTGATTTCAGAAATACTAAAAGGTAATTGTCAAATGTTTTGGTAGAAGCCTAGCATTAAGTTAGCTTCTACGAAAATAAATACGCTAACGTTAATTGTTTTAATCAAATACTAGATCGTGTAAACGAATATGAAGCTATAAACACTTATTGTTTTATTATATTTCCGAATAAAACCGCGAATAATTTAAATGAATATTAAAGCTTACCTTATCTTACAGCAACGGCTCAGTTGGAGCACTTCCTGTTGCTGCGGCCGTGCCGTGACGTCACGCGCGAGTGCTTCTGGGAGATGTAGGCGCCGACTGTCTTCCATACAGCGTCCGCATGGAGGCGCTTTCTGAATGTTTAAAGTGCAATTAGTAACATGAATGTTTTGTTTATTACTGTAAAATCCGTCCTTTCGCAAATTCCTTTGCTGAATCTTATTAATCTCTAGATGATTGGCCTCATAATTCCATTAAGAGAATGACTGCTTATGTTCTTTTATTAACTGAGTTTGAGGTTTTTTATGGGTGGAGAGAGGCCAGTTTAATCCCGTGTGACACATGGGGCGTAATCAGATTTTACCTGTTGAAACAAATCCTGCCTTGTGATTATGAGTCAGTTTTATCCTATATCTAACATCCAATCATAACTGCTACAGAGATTTTGAAATTAATTACAGGGAGATACTGTGTCATTAATACAAGAATCACATTTTTATTTTAGTCTTTTCAAGATTTTAATTATTGAATATATTTTTTATAACATTATATACTATATATTTAATTAACTATGTAATATATATATAATATGTAAAATATTTTAAAACAAGCAAATAATCATCAAATGAACTAAGTACCCCCCTCCCATCATTTATGTATTTTATTTTAACATAAGCACAGAGAGATCTTAAATATTTTATTATAGCATTAATAAGAGAATGACGTGACAATTCAATGTTATTTTATTTATCAAGAGTTTAAATATTTTAATATAATTCTTATAAAGGTTTATAGACAAAGAAGATCCTCACTCATCTAAACAGTCCAAAAAGGCTTATATCATTTATTACTCAGAGGTCACTAAATAGTGCAAAAAAGTGCAAAAGTGCACTATTTAGTGACCTCTGAGTAATAAATGAACAAGGATCTTCTTTGTCTATAAACCTTTGTATTTTTTGGATCTACGCACCATATATTATTGGTCTACTGGACTTTCGGATGAGTGTTTGGTGCTACGGCCTTTTCTATTTGTTAATATAATTCTTATATAATTATTTTATATAATAATTGAATCCTTTTGATTAAATAAATAAATAGTGATATGAGAAATTAAAAAAAAAATATATTTTATATAAAAATATTTTATTTTATCATTGGTACTTAAATATTGGGATATATGTAACGTATGTATATATAAACCAATACTTTCTCTACTGTAATGTAGTAGTGCATTGAAACAGGGACCGCCCACTTGCTCTCATGTCCCCGCCCCTTTCCATTGAGATTTTTGATCTCTGCTCTGATTGGCTGCTTTGAACCGCGAATCCCTCTCAACTGAACATTCCAAGAAGCGTGGAGCTTCAGCTGATGCGCGTCAACGCGCGCACGACCCTGCAGCCGCGGAGCGAGGAGAAACAACTAGTTACTTACATACAACTAAACACACACATTTAACGCTGGTGAGTTTATTTGTGTTGTTTTTTTCAACCCCAAACTCGAGAAACCAGACAGGAGTGAGTGAGTGAGTGAGTGAGCGAGGGAGCGAGCGAGCGCGAGAGAGAGAGAGGACTTTGTTTATTTGATCATTATGTGCATGTTTTTAAAGATAATTTTATTAGAAAAGCAAACAAAATGCCAACAAAGCTGTTTTAAGTCAGAAAAGCGGGGTTTTGTTGTTTATTTTTGGCATTTACACTGAAGTTGCATGACTTTTCCATTGAAATGCGTGATGAATCAACAAGCATTTAAAAATACAATGCTCATATTTGAGATAGTTGATCATATTCTAATGGTTTGAGTTAATATGATCTTAAAATATTGAACTGTCTGTCTCTGAATGTATCAGTGGTGATTGATATAGACATGTTTCTACAGGGACATTGAGATGTTGCCCAAACATGTTTCATGTTCAGCCACGTATCTCATTAAAACTGCTCATTATGATGATCATCGGAGCTTTATAGCTTCATCTCTCAGAGGTGTGTGCTAAATTATACATCCAGCACCAGAGGAGGGGAAAACTGCAGGTGTTTCCTGATGGAAACTGCAGCCATAAAGCTTTCAGCATGTCCTTGAGCTCTGGCAGGGAATTCTGTTTATCGCCAAAGATTTTCTTGGTCATGCTGAAGTGCTGTTAACAGATTAAATGTGCCAGTAAAACATTTCAGGAAGCTGAGTTATTCTTTTATGGCATGTTGTGAATAACTTGCATTTATTTGTTGAGTAGACACTTTGATGCCAAGCAGCTTACAATGAGAAAAACTATAGCGATAGACCGATAAACCAACCGATATTTGGACATCTTAAAACCATAGCAATGATTTTTTTTATAGATATTGGGTAAAACAGGTGTCGGTTGCCACGATTAAACTGTTCTCATTTATAAATTATGTAATTTTAACAGTTTTATCCACAAATCTGCTTTCAAGATATCGGTGTTGGCACTGGCTATTGAAACCCCATATTAATCAACCACTAATAAGGAAACTTTTTTTTAAAAATGTTTTAAGAGTTGATGCATATAACTGCATAAGGAAATACATTTATTGTTTACCTGTTGTTGTTCCAGGTTGCTTAAGTTTTTATTTTAAAGTTGGTGACACATCTTTACTTGCATATTCTGATTATATTTTCTGTCGTTTTCACCAGAAGGTCTAGTTATGAATTTTGATTTAACATTACAAAACATATGCATGGATGAATTGTTCACAATAAGCTCTTGAACATGCATTTAGCAAATATATAGTGTGAATTTCATAATATGATTGTATATATGGTGGTGATGGCGCAGTGGATAAGACACATGCCTTTGGTGTGAGAGACCCGGGTTCGAATCCACTGTGAGACACCAATGTGTCCCTGAGCAAGACACTTAACCCCTAGTTGCTCCAGAGGCGTGCAACCTCTGACATATATAGCAATTGTAAGTCGCTTTGGATAAAAGCGTCAGCTAAATGAATAAATGTAAATGTTATATTTGTGAACACTAGCACATGTAAGCCTCCCCAAAAACACCCCATATTCTGCAACTTTACCGACCATCTGCCTGATACGCGGCATCAGGGGGGTTCTTGAGAAGGGAGAAGGGGGTAAATCCTGAAATAAATGAATGCTGGGATTAATTTCCCATGATCTCTGGTGCACATGCTGGTCATTGTTATGAATCTTGGATTACTGTTCGTTTATTAATGACCCAGAGCAGATGATTAGTGGGACGGGGTGAGGCAGACCCTCTGTGTTCTCTGCTGACTGCTTAATTGTTAGTGCCTTATAGCAAGTCATTGCATCACCATGACAGCAGCTTCTGTTTACATTATGCCATGGAGTGTCTCCATTGGTTTTAAGTGCCAGCATTGGTGTCCTGCACTCTGAAATCTAAAGGTTCTTTTTTGGCATTGATGGTTCCATTTAGAACCTTTAACATCCATGGAACCTCTCCATGATTCTTTATGGTGGAAAAAGGTTCTTCAGATTTTAAAATGATCTTCAAACTAAAGAAAAAATGGTTCTTTTGAAACTGTTGTTCACTGAAAGGTTCTTTGGGAAACTGAAAACAGTTCTTCTGTTGCATTGCTGCAAAAAAACAAACATTTGGAGCCTTTATTTTAATGTGTGAACTGCTCTTGTTTTAGGCTTTAGATTGGCGTGCAATTCTGGATCTTTATTTCTGAATCATTGCGGTGAGGTCATTGTTATGTTGAGCTGTGTTGATCGTTTTGTTATGGTGAATTGCAGCTTTTTGTAATTGTAGAATCATGAGAACATAGTTTTTCCTCTTGTCTTTTCAATAGGGATTATACTTCAAACTGTGTGAAGTGATTCTCTAAAGCCTGTAGAGTCTCAATTATTTGGTCTCATTCTTGACTGTGTCCCAAAATGTGTGTCATTTCTCTAACTAGACAGCATTTTGGGTCTTTACAAGCATGTTTGAACATTTTTGCAACTTAATGCACCTAATGCTGTTTAGGTAGGAAGCTCAAGACACAGCCATGTGTTGGTTAAATAAACAGTTCACCCAGAAATGAAATTTACTCGCCCTCAGGCCATCTAAGATTTAGGTGAGTTTGTTTCTTCATCGCATTTGGAAAAATGTATCATTCCATCACTTGCTCACCAATGGATGTGAATGGGTGCCGTCAGAATGGGAGTCCAAACAGCTGATAAAAACATCAAGTAATCCACACCTCTCCAGTCCATTAACTAACATCTCGTGAAGACAAAAGCTGCGTGCTTGTAAGAAACAAATCCATCATTAAGACGTTTTTACATTCAGATCGTTCCTTCTGGCCAAATGAGTCCGTAATCCATAATAATGCTGCTTCCAGTGAAAAGGTCCATCTCCTGTTGTATCTCACAACAAAATCCGCCCACATATTGGTTTAGAACTGTAAATGCTGCTTTATCTGTGCATATTTCTCTCCTGATTCAGACAAGATTACTTTTTTTTTTTTTAACTGCAGGAAGCATTATGGATTATGGACTCGTATTTTAGCAACAGTTTGAAGTTAAAATATTTTTTTCCTTAAAAACACACAGCTTTTTTGTTCTCAAGACATTAATTGCTGGACAGGAGTGGTGTGGATTACTTGTGGATTATTGTGATGTTTTTATCAGCTGTTTGGACTTTAATGCTACATTTCTCCGTGCTGGTGCAGAAAAATAACTTTAAAAGTGTGGTGTGCATGGTTTTTTTAGATAACTGTTCCAGAGCTGGTGGCAGGTGTATAAGAGGAGCTTTACTCTGCTTTATGGAGGATGGGCTTCTGACCCGTGGTTTATCGGACGCCCATCCTCTCTGGGACCATTAATTCTGTTTGTGTGTGTGTTGATGGCTCTGCCTACTAGTGAAAGCAACTGACAGGCCAATTAAGATCACAAGCAATGCCACAAAAGAGCAGGAAGGGGAGGAGCTTTGATTGATGGCCGGCTATTTTTGGGACCCATGTGGAAGCCACTGGTGCACATACATGCAAACAAACACGCATTGCATACATGCATGTGCCACGTGTCGGCTCACGTCTAGAGGGAGGAGGAGCAGCCGGCCAACAGGGATGCGTCTGGAAGCGTGATCCTCTTACGTGATTATGTGGTGACCCGAGGAGCCATGTGGACACCCCCAGTCCTCGCTCCCTTTGTGTCGTCACATTTAATTAAAGCAGCAAATCGACTGTAACTCACGCAGACATTCATTATAGTAGGATTACAACGTTAGAGCACTTTGTGTTCAGTCTGACGTTCCACCCAGCCTCATTTCTGCAGCAAAAGTCACTCTTTATTTCTTATGTTTTTTTGTGGGCGTGTCTTTTATTGAGGGCGATGTTTATGAGAGCAAATCGTCTGCTGAGAAGTTACTCATGCTTTTATCATTTTAAGAATTAATAGAATTTTCATGTACTTTTCCATCAAAGTGTTTTCAAGTTCCATGTTTATGTTAAGGTTATGTTAAAAGTGAATTATAAAACCAAACCAGACTCATGTAGATGCAATAGTTAATTAGTTATTATTTTTGATACTTTTTTGTCCTATGTTTGACAGCTATTTGTCACTTTCCATTTTTGGAGAATCTGATGAATGTGATCTTCGTTTTCATAAAAGGAATCATGTAATTTAGGCTGAAGCTTTAATTAGTCGTGTCTTAAAGTGATTGTTTGGTAATGCATCATAAATCTAGTCCATATTTAAATTCTTCTGAAAAGAACATCAATTTTAAGTCATTATTTACTCATGCTTTTTTTGTCCCTTTGAAGCTTGAAACTATTTGTTACCATCTACTTTGGGAATCTGCTAAATATCTCTCTGTCTGAAAAAGATAATTCCATGCCTTGGACCAACGTGAGTAAATGACACTGTTTTAATTTCACACCGAACACCCATTTTTTTTCTTCGAAGAAACCTGGTTCATTTTAGAGGCATACTCTGTTGTAAATAAACACAGAGCAGTTGGATGTGTCTCTCGGCTCTCAGTGTGTCCGTTAGTGACGGACTCTTTCCACCGCCCGTTATGTTCTGACAGAGGAATGTGGCCCTTGAGACCCGGAGCCACACTGCTACCCACTTCATAACCCACAGACATCAATTCTGGGTTTGTGTGTCCTCCGCTCTTCTCCGCCGTTTGACATTTTGTGGGCTTGAAGTGCACACAAGATGTGCCTGATTTGAGCTCTCATGCTGTTCCTCCTGTAATTAACTCATTCTCTCGCTCTCTGTGGTTTTTTGTGTCTGGGTGTAGAGAGAAAGCAATTGTTTATTCTCTTGATGCCCTTCAAAAAATTTCCAGATTCTTTTGTGTGCTGTCATAGAGGAGTTTGTTGTGAAGGACTAAGCGCAAGCGAACGAACGAACCTTGGACTCTGTGTGTGTGTGTGTGAGAGAGCAAACGAGGGGGTTGTAACAATAGGACCATTGTAAATGCTTGGCTGGGATTGGATGGGGGGGGTTTGCTGAGCGGCTTCATAGTCAATCTGTGTTTCCCCCCTCTCTCTCACACACTCGTATCCTCTGTCAGCGGGTCGTTGTAGGAGTGTGTGGTGGGATTTACTTTGAGGTGTTCAGGTGCATTGTCTGCTGGCAGCTGGACTGGATTCATCTCTATGTGTGTTTCTCAGATGAGCGTCTCGGTGAGGAGATGGAGATTTAGGATTCACATGAGTGTGTCACTGACAGTGTGTGTGTGTTAAGTGTGTGTGTGTGTTTAAGGAAAGGAGACATTCGCTTTGTTTCCTCAGCTGTGCTTATGTTGACTGAACTGTCTTAATCTTGCTGCTTGCTCTCTGGTTTTTGGTCACAGTGATTTTTAAAAAAAAAAACATTTAAACATTTAACAGTGAGCTGCAGGCGATATTATCCATCCTGTGATGGGACAGACTGTTTAAGTGGAGTAAACTGACATGAACTGTGTGTGTTTGTGTTTACAGGAAATTACTGACGCTTCTGAGCTGATGTGTGTCTGCTTTTAACAGCGTTTTATCTGTCTCTCTTTCAGAATGTGGACTTGAATCTTTCTTTTAATTAATGATGGCGATTCAGGCTGGTTTGCAGGTATGCAAGTTTATTATTTTATTTATGTGTTTTTGCATGTTTATAGAATTAGAAGGAGAGTGGATTCGAACCTGCATCCCCAAGATCAGCTTTTTTTGTGTTTCCAGCCGCTGTGTCACAGTGTGATAGTTTGAATGTGGTTTTAGAAGAAAATTATGTTGGTGGGTGGATAAGATGAGAATTATTTCATGTTATGTCAGAAGTCAAAATTCTATTCTATTTGAAAAAATAATACAATAAAGTGTAACTTTAAATACTGCATTACAAACATTTTGTACAGTTTGGATTGAAATTGATGACATTTATCATTTATTTTGTCAAATTAACAATAAACTAACATTTTAATTTTTAATGCTACATATCCATACCATCCATCTGTAATATCTGAGGTCATGTGTGAACAGACCACATTATGTAATGCCATTGCAACATTTGTGTGTGCGTGTGTGATTGAAGACACCAGACTGTTTGCATTGAGTTAACAACCATAAGTGAGAATTAGAGTGGTCCACAAGCAAACACTGACAGTGCATTCCAATAAAGTTTGAGCTGGCCGTAATCTGCTATGTAATGGTAATCTTGGATGTTTTATATAATATGAATAAAACACCCCCACATGGAAACGCTTTCCTGTTTAATTAGTCGGGCTTTGTTCGCAAGCAGAAGAAATGCTCCATATGGATTAGTAGGAGCCTGAAGCGCTCGCTCGCTCTGTTCCTCATGGGAGTTTGATGCATGTGTGGGAACAGCAGGGTTCATGTTCAGAAAGGGTTATGGGATTTCTCTCGGAGTGGCCTGCTTGTGTGTGATTTTTAAAATAGTGCTTTTGTTTTTCAGTCATTCCCAGCACAGCAATGTGAATTAGGCTCTTTTAAAGATCTGGCCGTACAGAGTATTTTGTGGTTTGTGTGTTTCAAACAGATGCTTTGCATCAGTCTCAGTCAAGTCACATTTATTTCTATAGTCAAAGCAGCTTTGAAGTACTAAACTACAATATAATAACAGAATCAATGATCAAATTCTTCAATTATGAAACAAATCTAAATTCTGCTATAAAACCGCTCTAAAAGACAATAGTGCCTATTCAGCTCAAGTCAGTTCAATAAGTGTTGGTTCAATTCACTTCAATAACAATATTTGTTGCAAAATTAATCTATTATGAAACAAATTTGATTCAGCTATAAAGCAGCTCCCCAGCTAAAAATGTTCTCAAAATTTTGAATAAACATTCTTCCAGTAATATTAATACCTTCATTCAAAGTTATCTGGTCTTTAATAATGTTCTCAAAATGTTAGCGCAAAAACATAATTTATACAACATTCATGGAACATTTTATTTCTAAAGCATTTCAGTTGGACGTTCGTGTAACTTTTTTTTTTTTTTAATGTTACTGCTTGTTTCGGAACATTCAGAAAACTTTCAAAAGAAACATTCATATAATGTTTGCAAAATTATAAATGCAATGTTCCCTTAACATTTGCGTACCCCTCAAAAAGTTTTTAAAACGGTTAACAAATAGTTAAGAACATTGTTTTAGAACATTGTCATTTTCCAGGTCAGTTCAGTGCAGTCAAATCAATAAAAGTGTCTATCACTAGTAGTATTACTCATACTCACGGTTAGGGGTTTGTTTGAATACTTAAGCCCAAGTTTTTAACTTCAGCATGTTTGTGTGTGAAGTCTGTGAGAGGTTTTACCACAAGTTCTCTTATGAGAGTGTTGTTTTATATAAATGTTATTACTCCGTTTGTGTAAGTTGTCATGTGTTTGCAAACTGTCCTGATTTCAGCAGAGTCCCATCTTTCCAGAGAGAGAGCGTGGAATCTGTGTGAGGGGTCACTGTGGCCCCGAGACCCTTTTGTGTGTGTTTCTCTGTGTTGAGCTATCTGGTTTTCCGCTTTCTTTCTCTCAGGCTTGGTTCGGCGAGAAATTTGATGTCCCGTTACAGAGTCCTCGCGGCCTGCGCTCTCCGCGGCCCGGCCCGGGTCTGGCTGACGTCTTCCAGTATGACCAGTGGTTGGCGGTGCGGCACGAAGCCACGCTGGTGCCCATGCAGGAGGATCTGGCAATCTGGCTGAGCGGCATGCTGGGTAAACCTGCTCACGCAAAACAAGCTGTCTATGACTCACTCTCAGTGCATGAAAGCGAAAAATTACTGCTATTATTAGTCTAAATGTATTTTCCTTTCGTCGGTCAAATAACTGAAACCCAAAGCCTCATATATCAAGCAAAGAAGTGTGGGAAACGACGTTTGCTCTCGTATAACGGTGATATACGACCCCCGAAACAAGAACTCAATCTCTCGGTCTTTGTAAAATAATGGAGGGTGTTGCCCTTACCTGTCTGTCCACATGCTGAACATGTTCACCCGGGCCAAAGAACGCTCACCCATA
The DNA here is from genome assembly GCF_936440315.1 of Barbus barbus. Taxonomy (NCBI): domain Eukaryota; kingdom Metazoa; phylum Chordata; class Actinopteri; order Cypriniformes; family Cyprinidae; genus Barbus; species Barbus barbus. The sequence goes on along the minus strand of NC_136717.1, from coordinate 24,572,004 downwards.
AACGTATTTATTTTTATTTTTTTTACATTAAGCACTTGTAATCCTATAGTCCTCTTTCAGATAATACAGTGAATATGTTGTGGAATTTGAACAAAATACTAAAATGTGACTGTTTTGTGCTGCCGACCTCGTTTATTTTCCACTGACAGGGTGTAGGTAATTACACCATAAGTGTGAATTTTATTTGTTATTTGTAGTTTTCAGTCACGTGACCGGCACGGAGACCTGGAGGGCAAAACATCCATAAAATTGCAGATGCTTTTATTGCAAGTGACTCACAAAAGAGGAACAATTTGGCAAAGGGCAAACAATATTCACAATATAAAATGCCTGGTTTATTAGACAACTAGATGAAGGCAAGGTTAGGCAAGCCAGAAAAGAGGATAACCGAGAGAGTGAAGGTTTTGAAAAGTGACTTTTTGCCTCAATGTGAAGGTTGTCCCGATGCAACTTGTACTTAAAGGTGCTCTTAGTAATATTTCGGCTGTACTAAAGCATAAAAATACCACATGTTTGCAGATATTAAGGAAGCATGCCAAGTTCACATACTTGTTTCTTCAAAAAACAATGCTATAGCCAGTTATTCTACTTTGAAATGTGTGTTCTGTATCGGAATGTCTGTTTTTGTTTTGCTCTGTGACTCCACCCACTGCCAGTTCACCCAAAAGGATTTTGATACCCCAGGTTGCCAGTTTGTGGAAAACACAGTGTGTTGCAGCCATGCAAACCAGATCGCAGATTCTATCTGACCTAAAAACCCTCAGTATCCAGTTAAAAAGCTCTGTGACCAGAGGAATAGAAAGCTCTGTTGTGTATCCTCAGTCTGGCAACCCACGTGAGCGTAGAGTCAGTCAGTCCGCCAGCTGTCAATATTAATTACTGCACCTTTAACGTGTACACGTGTACTTATACAGTGATTAATAAAAGATAACAGTCAATATACATTTCATTCATGATGCATACTATATACAAGCAAGCATGTATGCAACACATTAAGCGTTCTACCCATTGAAAACTATTATAAAAAAATGCTTAAGATTAAACTTTGTGCGACACGCTCATCTGCTTGCCTGTATGTGATATGCTTTATTAATATAGTGTATACAGAGTTTTTTGGAATAGTTTTCAATGGGAAAATGCTTAGTGTACAAGTGAGCGCATTGTATAACTTGTGTTTATATTCTGGGCACATCTGCTTAACAGTGTATAGTATGCATTATCAGTAAGGTGTATACTGAATCTGGTCACTGTTTTATTATATTAGTATGTAGTACAATCCTGGTAAAAATAACTGGCAGGAAAGCCTTGTTTTTCCCTCTACATGAAGATATTGAACTTCTGATTATCAAAGCCAGCTCGTGATGGCTTAATGATGCTGAATTCAGTTAAAGGTTATTTAGTAATGTAGTCAGTTACAGTTGTTCTGAGGTCATTGTAAACATAGATATCTGTGTTTTTGTAGGTGAGCAGGTGATAGCCGAACGCTTCATGGAGGAGCTGGATAACGGTGTCAAACTGTGTCGTCTGGTTGGAATTCTGCAGAGTAAAATCCCACAGGACTCGGAAACACAGGTGTGTAAGGAACGTGTGATGTGGTGGGCGGCTATGCAGCTCGGATAACCGCAGGACTGTTTGTGTGTAATTCCCGTCTCTGTTTTGTTAACAGTTGCTGTCAAAGAAAATCCAGTTCAAGAAAAACGCCTCCCCTGGATCGTTTTTCGCTCGAGACAACACAGCGAATTTTCTGTCCTGGTGTCGTCACATAGGAGTGGACGAGACATATCTGTTTGAGTCTGAGGGTTTGGGTAAGAGAACTTTTGATCCGGTGTCTAGGTGCAGTGTATCACCGCAGTGGTTAACAGTTAAGTTATTGTACTATTCAGCCACGAGCAGAATGGGATGTTTTTTGCATTGCCTAGTTTCTATTTCTGTCATGCTGGATGTACTGCCACATTAATCCAAAATACTTCTCCAGATAGCTCTGTATTGAACATATTTATTTATAATATTTAAAGCAATGTTGCAACAAAACTTAATGAAGTGAAGTGATACTCTGCTTAGGGCCATGTGATTTCCACAATATGGAGAAAGTGGAACAGAATACACACAGAAACACATACCTTCACTACAAACCACCAAAATTTGGTTTAACTTGAAGAAATTGTAACAGACATATATTATTGTACAGTAGAATGTACTTCTCAACTTAAGTTTACATAATAATACAGTTTATTATAAAACATTTTATGAATATCACTTTCAAAATTTTCCATCCATATTTTAGTTTCCATAATAAATCACTGTTTTGCATAAGTTTGCTTATTCAGCTTTGTTTTCACTTTGTTGTTGTTTATTTGTTATTATGGTAATACATTTACAAAACACAGAATCTTGGAAAAAATAAAACAATTCATAGTATTGTTAAAATTTGTAATGTATTAAGTTGTAGTAATTTTATAAATTCACTTGATTAGACATGCTTTTTGATTGTAATAATAACAATAATAATAAAATAAAGCTTTAAAACAGAATCCAAAGAATTAAACCAAAAACCACAGAATTTGGGAAAAAATAAAACCAAATTTGTGAAAAAACAAAACTGATTTCATAGATCTGCTTGCTATGATTCCTGATTATTTTTATATCAATACAAGAAATTTTAGAGACTTCACCTGCACCTGTCCAGTCTTGCCACCATCTGTCAATCTCTCACTGCCAGTCCATTAGAACTGGACTTTAATCATGTTGGTTAAATTAATGTATTTAAACCGAGACCAGTGTCCTCCTGTCCATCCTCTGTGGCCCCGCTGTGCCTGTGTGTCTCTCTCTGAGCTGTTTAACGGGCCGTAATCATTTCAGAGGATCTGTGGCCGCATACGTCAGTTGATCTGCGGCCCTGCACATCCCTGGCTCTCCATAAATCCATGATGATAATGAGTGTGAGCGATCTGGGGTGTAAGTCATTAACCTGACAGCCCTAAGGCTTGCTGTCCTTAAGAGAGCCAGTTATTAGTCCATGTGTCACCGTGCATTATGGGATGGGATCTGACAGAACTCAATGTGACCTGTAATCGGGCCGGTGTGAGAGATAGGCCAGCAAGTTTGCAAACCCAAACGAATGTCAGTGGTGCATGTGGCTAAAACAGAGACTTTCTTGAAGTTTTTTTTTTTTTTTTTTTTTTTTTTTTTAAAGTCTTGATATTTGTTCCAAAATTATGATTGGCTGACCTGTTTGCATTAAAAATGAGGAACAACATTTACTACTGAGCTGAATGGTTAATTAATTATCTTTTTGGTGTTTTAAGCCCTGAAATTGTGAATATATAGGCCCGGTTTCATAGACAGGGCTTAGCCTAAACCAGGATTAGGCCATAGTTCAATTAGGACATTTAAGTAATTTTTTATAAACGTGCCTTAGAAAAAACATTACTGGTGTGCATCTTAAGACAGAAAAAGGCACTGATATATTTTAAGATCAGTCAATGCAAGTTTCTTTCATTTGGGGTAGTATTTTTTTTTTAAATGTTAAATTATTTGATTTTCATTATATAACCCATTCAAGTCTCCAGACACTGTGGGCAAAACCATTGTTTTTTCATGCACTGGTCATTTTTGAGATTTTAAGCTATTTTGCTTCTATAACTAGTGGAACGTAGTACATTTGTCAATTTCTAAAAACATGGTGAATTAAATTATTTATTTTTTTGCTGGTGACAGTATTTTCTGATTTACGGAGACCTAAAAAACCTTTGACTCTTATATGGCAAAAACGCTTAAAATAAATGACATTTATTTGAAGTTTAAGTTAAAGAACCAAAAAGATTAACAGGAAATGGATAAAAACTAAAACTGAAATAAAAATAAACTTGAATAAATTAAACTAAAATAGTAATACTTAGAAACAAGCTAATAAAATGAACAAAAGCACATAATCTCCTCTGTAAAAACCTTTAATTCTAATGTCAATAAACAAGAATTTTAAGGGAATTTTTAATGAAATATTACTTCATTGCATATTTACATGTAACAAAAATTTAATGTACTAGGATTAATTAAATGTATAGTGATATCTATTAGTTAAAATTTTACCCTGTATCTGTTATGTCTGTAAAGGCTTAATTACTTTGACATGAATGATCACTAAGTAATTATGGTAACGGCTCTCCCTCCCTTCCCCAGTCCTACATAAAGAGCCGCGGCAGGTGTGTCTGTGCCTGCTGGAGATTGGACGGATCGTCTCCAGGTAAGCGAACCGGCCCTGATGATCCCGCAGCTGACAGATGTCAGGTTGTGCTTTGGGGTCAGCGGTCAGGGGCTGCTTTAGGAGCTTTAAAGTTGGGTGGAGGGCAAATTTACACAGATTTTACAGGATTTAAGTGAATTGGATTTAAGTCAATAGCGCTTAGAGCAGCTATTGTGCTGTAGAGAATCTAAAACAAATCTGAATTTCTAGCGTTTCTAGAAAACACTACAGTGACTGTAAAGAAGGGATATAATGTATCATGTAAAGGGGTTTATTTTGCAATAATGACCTTCTGAATGTTGACTATTACCTTGAAACTTACCAAATTAATTGTGACCATGGACCACAAAACCAGTCTTAAGTGTAAAATTTTCAAAATTGAGATTTATAGATCATCTAAAATATTTGGTTGAGATACAACTATTTGAAAATCTGGAATCTGAGGGTGCAAAAAAATCGAAATATTGAGAAAATCACCTTTAAAGTTGTCCAAATGAAGTTCTTAGCAATGCATATTACTAATCAAAAATGAAGTTTTCATATATTTACGGTAAGAAATTTACAAATTATCTTCATGGAACATGATCTTTACTTAATATCATATTGATTTTTGGCATAAAAGAGAAATGGATCATTTTTACCCATACAATGTATTTTTGGCGATTGCTACAAATATACCCCAGCAACTTAAGACTGCTTTTGTAGTACAGGGTCACAATTTGAAATTCTGATTTGAGTTTGACATTATTTTATTGTGTGAGAAAATCAGCAGTTATTTATGCTATTTAATGGGCATTATAGCATAATTAAGTTAAATTGTGATAAGCGGATAAGGACAAAAACCCAAACTAACATGTAAAACATTAGGATTTGGGAACTGCTAGGACTGTGTTGATGGGGTGTGTTGTTTGTTGGTTTAGGTATGGGATAGAGCCTCCGGTTTTGGTTAAACTGGAGAAGGAAATTGAACTGGAGGAAAGTCTAATGATGACGGATCACGCGTCTCCAGTGAAAACATTCACTGTGTGCTGTCAGCACGGAGCCCTCTATCACCCTGTGAGTATCACACACTTATTGAGATCAGGCTTTTAGTTTGAGTTGAAGCATTATCCTAGTCTTTTTAGAGTTTGTATACAGTATGTATAGCTGGATCTGTATGCATGCATTATCCAGATGACAACCTGCAAAATGTACATTATATGGTGTGTGTGTGTGTGTGTGTTAGAGAGATACTAATAACCATAATTAAGAGATTTTACAGTGATATATTACAGCATTCTGTTCCACATACTGTATAATATAATATTAATACTAAAGTTTAAGTTGAAGTACTAAAATAACTTAACTAAATGAACAATTTTTATTAAAAACTATATAGACAATTTCCTGTAAAGCTGCTTTGCAACGATTTGTATCGTGAAAAGCGCTTTACAAATAAACTTGAATTGAATATTTAAAAAATAATAAATAAAAACACATTAAAATGACTAAAACTTTAACTGAAATTAAAATCAAATGTGAAAAATATACAAATAAAATCTAATTCAAAGTAAAAATTAGAAAAAACAATAATAGTATCTCATACTAAAATACGACTGGCTTAATCTGAAATATTGTAAACGTTCAGGAGTATTACTGGTTTTAAGAAAATGTTTTATGAATGATTTCCTCCATGACGAGGTTCAGCATCTGTCTCCGTTCTGACTCAGTTATCATATATCTCCAGTTGAGTTTGTTGAGTGTGTAAAAGCAGCTGTTGTTTAGAGACATGCTTCACATGGGGAATGATTTTGCCCTAAACTAACAAATTCACTGTCTCTCAGCCAAATAACCAGTGGCACATCCTCGGGTCCTGAGTTCAGTGCTGAAAGTTCATACGTTTATCTTGCAAATTTTTCTCTCATTTCACCTGAACAAACTCTTCTGATTTGTAGGATCGTGCGGACCAGGACGACCCTCCCTGTAACTGCACACAGAAGTTTTCCATCGAGTATCTGTCTGAGGGACGCTACAGGCTCGGAGACAAGATCCTGTTCATCAGGGTAGGAGCAGGTTTTAGGGACAGTTTTGAAGTCACAATAAAGTGGAAGTAGCAACAGATCTTTTCTTGCATATTGTGACACGAGTGTAAAAGATCAGAAATGATCAAATGTAATGCGGGACTTGGTTCTATGTATCAGTTGTTGATTGGATTTTGAGATGTGGGCGTGGCTCTCTAAAGTGGAGGCGGGGTTTAAGAGCACTAGATGATTAGAGAAGCCCTGCAAACTTCATCAAAGAGAAGTGTCCTTTCACTGGAAGATCCAGCTATGACATTATGGTGAAACATTATGAGAAACATATGCATGGATGAATTGTTCACATTCATCTATCAAGTTCTATAACTTGCATTTAGGTAAGGTGAATTTTCATTTCATGCTGATTATAAGAATCAGCGCTGTTACATTATCTTGTTTTCATTCTCTTAAAATCACATTGCAGGAGAGCAGATAAACCGTATGCAAACACACTCATCCGAGCGCGCTTGCCTTGTCTTTAGCTGTTGTGTTGCCATGGAGCTCTCATTCACAACTACTGTAGCAATCCACTAAAGCCAGTCTAGTTTGTTTAACCAGCATGTGCTGAACTGTCATAACATTCGTACACAAACACACACATCCAGATTAGGCAGAACCAGTGGCGTAGCCACGAGGGGGCCTGGGGGGGCCCTCAGATTTCTGATTGCTTAAAAAAAAAAAACTATAACAGCGAGAACTATACAATAACATATCACATTAAAAAGCATTAGAATTAGCCAAAGCTTAAAACATTATGACTGAAGGCTGCATAGAAGGATTAAATTAAAGGTGTAGTGCAAACTTGTTGTATTAAATATAATGCTCACATTTTTCATGCGCTGACTTTGATTTAAATAAGGAAATATTTCAAGCCCATAGAAGATCATTAAAAATTTTAAATGTTTATATTTCAATAATAAATTGGAGTTGAAACAGAATTATATAATTAAAAAGCTGCTATAAAAACTGCCTAATGTGCAGTGTATATGTTAGTACAGCTCAGTTTTTATTTAAATTCTGATTATTAAATAATTTTTCTATTTGAGTTTCTTGATAGATAAAAACTTTTGTTTTGTGGAAAAATATGTTCAATGCATCACTAATAAATAAAGTTTTTATTTGAGTGTTGATAATTAAAATTAATTAAATAATTGATTATTAATTTTTTTTTTAAATCGAATATATAAAAACTTCTTTACATATTTATATACATCTTAGTTTTTATTTAAATGTGGATTATTACATTTGATTAAATAATTGATATTTTTTGGCTAAATAAACTAATTAACTAATAAATACTGTTTTTGCAATTTACATATTTGTATACATAATTTTCATTTGAGTGTTGATTATAAAATACTTTGATTAAATATACTTTAATTTCAATTTCTGTAAAAATTTATTTCTCTGCATCACTAGTATTTAATTCCGTGTGAAAAATTCATTACTTTGCTTACTAATTAAAGTCATCTCTCTTAGATGCTCCATGGGAAGCACGTGATGGTGCGTGTGGGTGGAGGTTGGGACACTCTGAAAGGGTTTCTGCTGAAATACGACCCCGACCGCGTGCTGCAGTTCACCACTCTGGAGCAGAAGATTCTAGCCTATCAGAAAGGCCCGTCCGGCTCAGGCCCCGCCCACAGCGTGCAGGCTGCACAGCCACCCACAATGGACCCCATCACAGCCGTTAACCTCCTCCCAAAATCGTCCTCTTCATCGTCATCTTCCACAACATCTGTGTCCAAACCCAACACCCCTACACCCCGCTCCGTCGCCCAATCGCCCGCTTCCACGCCCTCGATGCCTCGCAGAGCTGCCGCACCCAAGAAGATTCTTCATACGCCCACCGCTTCACCAAAAATGACCCCTCTTTCATCTCCCGTCCCGAAAAGAAGCCCACTTCCCCAGTTTACTGGGGTTTCCCAAAAAGCACCTTCCGTTGCATCCAAGACCAAACTGCGCCCGCGTGGATCTCCATCGCAAGCTCGCAGTCCCGTCTGTCCCGAACCCACCTGCAAGCTGCCTAAATCTTCAGCCCCACTGACATCTGTGCAGAAATCTGTGCAGCGCGACGCACGCCCGCCTCCCGCACCCGTCCGCTCGCGGCTCGCCCAGAGACGCCCGCCTTCCCCTGCCTCCGCCCTGCACTTAGAGTCCAGGAAGGGCCGTCCCGTTTCCCCTCGCTTGGCTCCGAATGATCCCAAACAGACCATTTCTCTCGCAAAACCTTGCAAGAGTAAATCTGTAGAGCAGAACACAGCTGTTGCTACACGAACGGTCAACGTTAAAACAACCCACAGGAAACCTCTGGTCAGCAGTAACCCTCCTGTCCAGACGCCCACTGTGAGCAGCACTACTAAACCAGCACCTAACAGCACTACCCAGAAACACACGGCACGGACTAAACCCAGCAAACGCGACGAACCCTACTTTGAGATGAACAATAAGAGAAGGGTGAAGAACTAAGAATGCTGGGATATGTAGTTATGACTGTGGAGCGTCACGCGGATTTATTCGGATGCCATATTTAATTTTAATTGAAAACGAGGCTGTGATGTGTGCAGTCTGTTTGATTTGTTGTATTTTTTTAAATGTTGAAAATACATTTTCAAACATTAAAAATACATTTCTAGTGGCCAAGCTATGAAAATGAGACTTTTAATTCAGAACAACCTATTAAACATACTGCACATCTGTCTTTAACAGCCACATTTTCATTTACATTGTTAAATATGACATAATCAGTTTTTTTGCTTTGCATCTGTCAAAACTTCTCAGGCTTTCATTTGTGGTGAGGGTCAGGCTTCATATACAAATTTTGTCAGATGCTATATTTAAGTTAATTTAAATAAAAACGAGGCTCTTACGTGTGCAGAACATTTAATTGGTTGTGCGTTTTAAACATTGCAAATATGTTTTCCAAACATTGAAAATACGTTTCTAGCGGCCAACTATGAAACTTAGACTTTTAATTCAGAACAACCTATTAAACATACTGCACATCTGTCTTAGCCTCTTTTTATTTAAATTCAATTAAATGTGACAATCTGTTTGTTTTCTTGGCATCTGTCAAAATGTTTGTCTCAAGCTTTCATTTGTGCCATACTAAAAATCATCAGAATATGCCTCGGATACTCTTTTCACATTGTTTTTAATTTCTTCTTTTGCTACTGTAATAATCATTATTTTAGCTAAGAGGTTAGGAAGCATTTATAGCTTTAGTTTAAGTGTTTGAAATTACGCACGGTTATGCACAAACTCATATCATCGTCATCTTTTGTTTAATATCCATTACTTTAAGTCAATCCATGATCTGATTTGACTCCTGATTGGGTTATAAATGTGTTAGCATTACTTTGTAATACCGTAAATCATTTATTCACTGTATGTCAATGTATTCTGAGCTCATAAGAAAAAGCAGCAGAATGTTGGAAAGGTAAAGCGGTAAGTGTGTGTCTTTATGTATGATGTGCTGCGGGGCATTCAGATCATGTCTACTGTACTGTTTCTATTTCATATTTACATTGAGAGCACTGTTTTATTACATAAGAGACATGTAGATGAATCCACTCTCATTGTTCCAGCTCTAATCTGACACCCCATAATATGCAGAAACACCTCTCTATGGCAACCAAAGCGAAATTCATGTTTGAATCTTGAATGGCATCATTTTAGAGCACATCTTAAAAGCTATTTTAGAGGATTTAGGGTTTATGTGCCTTAAATTTGTGTTTGTTGGAATATAGGTGTGGTTTATTATCAAACACCCTTGCAGAACTGTATTTAGTCAGGATGGTTATTTTGGCAGGTACTGCGGTTTAATTTGTATGTTTTAAGTTGGTCAAACAGCCAGCTTTTATTAAATGAAATGCTACCTCCTTTACGCCACACAAATACTACTGACTCAGTCATACCCATAAACACCTGGGCTTTTATTTTATTACACTGTCCAAGCCAATGCTAAATCTTTTCCAGTTTATTCAAGAGTTGTGGTTTATACAGAAAGGTTATTATAAATATAAATTTTATGTGTAAGGGTAATTGTTCTCTTTTTTTGGATATGGTTCTTTTAATTATATATTTGTGCGCCAGATTGTGTGAGAGATATTCTTCCAGCACTTTAAGAAAATGTTTGTTTTGAATGTAGCTTATTTTTGTTGTTTTGTTTGAGTCTTTGCATTCTGTCAAATAAAGTGTATAATTTGCTTGTAGCCTACTTCAACAGCGACTAATTTGTTCAGAATACCAGGTAAGTTTATTTTATCTGAATATTTGTACTGGTATTGTGTAAATATCAGGATAATATTACAGAGAAATTAGTTTTACTACATCAATCTCTTCTGTTATGCATTGCTTTGATATGAGATTATAATAGCTTGTGTGTGCTGAAAAACACAAACTACAATCTCTAAAGTTAACAGCATTTTATATTTGATTTAACCAGTGCAGTCTAATCAGTTGGTTATTTTAATTAACTAAAACCATAAAAAAATAACTTGCAATAAAATGGTAAATCAAAAAACAGAAACATTTTGTCTTTGTAGTGAAAATGTACAAAACTTTTTAATTTCAATCAGTTGTGAAGAAATCTAATTTTAATTTATTTTAACTTAACTACAATAATCACATTTTAGTATCTCAGTGATACTAAAATAATGCGTCCAAACTAATTAACATGCATGAACACATTTATTAGAAAGTTAATTTCCGTCAGTTGCCAAGAAAACTAAACTAAATTTTAATTTAGTTTAACTTAATGTGCTAAAATAATTAAATTATAGACATTAAAATTGCAAAAACAGTAAAATTACTAAAAACTGATTCAAAATAATAAAAACTATAATGCTCTCTGTGATAACTGAGAAAATAATTGTCCACATGCATTTTGGTGCGTCAAGCATTACCACATTTATTAGAAAGTTATTTTCAGTCAGCATGCTGATACATATAATCACAATTCTTGTCAACTTATTTTATATTTACTGACTCATTTCAACATTAAGCATGTGTTTCTTTGGCAAACTCATGCAAGTGTGTTCTTGGTTCAAATGACTCAAACGTTGCAATATTTTCTATGTTTAATCACATGATGGCGCACTCTACCCACTTTTATTGATCATATATGGATACTTACAGCTTGTCTTTTCCCTTCAAAACCTTCATATTTAGTCTCTGGGGTTGTCTGAATTTAGCAAAGACTGGATGTATAATTCTGCTCGTGCATTCATCAGATGATACACTAATATTAAACAGATTAGGTGGACAATCTGGTAGAGTAGAGTGGCTTATGTCTAATAACTCCTCTGATGATGCAGGTTTTTATCTGAAGTAAAGCTGCATGGAAACTCAATCCTTCAGTCTTTATGTCTGTGCATTTCTATATGCAATGTTTGAAAAATCATTTTAAAGACATTGCACTTAGAAAAAGCATAAGATGCTCATATTTAACAATTTCCATCACATTTCTAGGCCTAGAGATTTGATATCTCCAGGTTTTCCATCACCGTGAGAATCCAGCACATAAACGCATGCACAGCTAACGTTATGCATTCATATCCAGCTGCATTTCTTACCAAACTATTATACAACTTAACAGTACAAGACTTTAGATATTAAAATACGAAAACAGAGTATTTATATAGTAAATGAACACAAACTAGGTTTTCAAATCTAATTAACCAGAATATTAAAGTCAAATATCTTCCAGGCTATACATAAAAATGAATTCCCATCAAGTTTATAACGTGTTATTTAAAATATTATATAAATCTGATCTAGCTAGATACATAAATATTCGTGTGTCTTGACTCTTGCAGCGCTCGAGCTGCTTCAAACCCAGAGCGCGCGGACATTATTCTCCACCGCGCGACGAGTCAACATATCAGCAGGCGCAGTAAAACCATCCCAAACTCGCTCGAAATAGCGTTAAAAATACAAAACTCCGCTTCCTTGAACTGTTCTTATCGTCTGCTTGACAAAATGGGGTCTTTCGCGTCGAGCTCCGCCATTTTGTGGCAGAATAACTTGAGAGGGGTGCGTGTAATGGTTGAATGTAGTCACCCCGTGTCGTTTATATCCGCCCGGCGCTTATTACAAGGGACCGGGAGTAAATTACGGTCCATCCGCTGGAACAAAGCGCAGATTGTGCTCCTTTAACTGCAGACACCACGGTTTAACTTAAGCTATTAATGTTTATTTCAGAGTAGCGCTCTGTTCCAGGTATGTGTCACAGAATGAAAGTCACTATGAAATATACAGAATATAGCAAAACTCTGTTAGTAGTTCAAATTACACGTGACATTGTTTTAATAACAAAATTCCATAAAGAAAAAGTGCACTTTAAATACCAGGATGATGTACTTCACCGAAAAAACGTGGAATGTTGAACTGCGTCCCAAATGACGCACTATACACTGCACTTACATAGTTATACATTAGTAGTACACACTATGTACTCAACCATGTAGTGTATGAATTTTATAAGGTTATTTTGTAGCCCCTCCCCCTTCGTGACATAATTAAAGTTGCAACAGTTGAGTGCATTAAGTGTTCAACTTTCCACACTTCGTTTTTTCGGGTATTTAAAGTGCATCATCCAGGTATTTAAAGTTCACTTTTTATTTTTGAAATTTTCAGTGTGAACGTATTACTTGCACTATTTATACTGCAAAACGTCATAAAACTGTGCATAAGTACGCGATTTGGTATGCACCAAAAATAACCTTATGTATTCATACACTACATGGTTGAGTACATAGTGTATAGTTTGTCATTTGGGGCGCAGCCACTGTTTGAATTTTATTCTTTTTAGCTAGTGTAAGCTGTCAGCTCCCTTCCCCCAACCAACGCTCATGACAGGCTTCAGTTTTTTAACGGTCTGGAAGAGTTTCGCGACACCCCCTTCGCTCCAGCTAGCTCCGTCTATTGTTCATGAGCGGCGCTGTGGCGGTTGCAGTGCCGACGTTTGCCTGCTGGGGGGCGCCGCGGAGCCGCGCGGCCTCGGGTCTTTTTGTCTGAACTGGATCCCTCTGCTGCTTCACAGTGTGCGCGATTAAACCGGAGCCGCGTCCGTCCCGCACTGTCAAAAAACCCACTCCAAACCCCAACACAGGCGCAGCCGGTACCGTTGTTTTCCCGTGCAGCCATGAGCGGTGCCGTGGTGCCGTTGGACTGAGCTCGCTCGGGTTTGTGTGCTGCTCGGGCTGCCGTTGGAGCGGGTTTCTCCACTCTCATCCTCCGTCGTTTCTTTAACTTTTCAAACACGCAGCCGCGCCGGAGCGGAGCGGACCGGAGCATGGGATCCCCGGACTCTTAGGAACCGAATCTGAGCCGGGGGTTTGACCGAATTTCAGCGAAACGATGGCGAGCTCGACGGGGAAAAACCTCCCCGAGCAGCGGAGGAAAGGACAGGCTTTCCTGGACGAGCTGCGGCAATTTCACCACAGCAGAGGGTGAGCGGGAATTTCGCTCTTATTATAACTTGGGTGACCCGCGCTGGGCGCGTGAGGGGTCCGGACGGGGCTCAATTGGGCTGTTTTTCTCCACAGATCTCCGTTTAAAAAGGTTCCCGTGGTGGGTGGGAAGGAGCTGGACCTGGGCACTCTGTATATGAGAGTGGTGTCTTTAGGGGGCTTCGCGAAGGTAAGTTCCTCACACACACTAAACTTAACATTTCTCATCACACACACTCTTCCAACTCCACTCCTCGGCTCGGTTCGGTGCATCGGCCTGTGTTAGTGTATGTATGTATGTATGTATGTGAATAAGTGAGTGTATGTATGTACGTACGTACGTACGTGTGTGTGTGTGTACTGGCCCCACACACACTTTCACACACACTCACTTCAAAATTACCGGGCGGCTTTTACATAGATTACCCGTACCGAGGCTGGGGCACCGAACCCCGTCCGGACCCGCCGTGTACATCAGCGGCTTTCTCTCTCCCGTGTGGCGGAGGATTGAGCGACTGTAGGCCGCACTCAGGCCTGTGTATTCCTCGATGTAAATACAGCCGCAAACCGCGCCAGATCCGCGGTCCAGACGCGGGGGTTCGGAGGGGTTCTTCTCGGAGCACCTTGTTTCCCTGCTACTGGTCTGATTTATTCATTTCACATGGGAAAGTGTAAGTTAGCCGGAGTGCTAATGGGAGTTAGCATCCACACACACACACACACACACACAGACAGACAGACACTCTCTCACACACACGGTCCTGCATCTGAACCGAACCCCTCTCACCTGTCTCATCACCCTACAGGTGTCCGACAAGAACCAGTGGGCCGAACTGAGCGAGGATTTCAATTTCCCCAGGAGTTGCTCGAATGCTGCTTTTGTTTTGAAACAGTACTACCTTCGGTGAGTCTTTCTTATTCAGTTTCTTTCTCTCTGATCAGCTCCAGCACATGTGCTCAATGTTTACAGGCGCTTCTCTGCTCTGATGCACTCAAACATGCGGCTCGGTTCTGACTCGAAAGCGTGTGTTTTAGAGGATCGTGTGTCTTTGTTGTTGATTGCAAAAAGCAGACTTTTGACAGTGTTTTTAATATCAGCTCATGTTATTTTGTTAATGCATCATTATGTGGCAAGTACAGTTTAAATCAGGGAGTTTTACAGTGATAAATGGTTCTTCTGGACTTGTGTTTGAGTCACTTTTAAGGATGCATCTGTCAGTTGCATTGAAGTACTTTGCTTTAATGGCAGGTTCTGTATATTTCAATAATTGACAAAACTCTGTAATAGGATGTAGTTTAGATGTTTTTTATACCGTTTAGTTTCAGCTTTTGTCCCTATATAAAATGCTTTAATGCAACATTGTATTTTAATTTAAATTGACTTTTTTAAATCTAAATCAATGTTTTACAGTGTTTAGATTGCTATTTTGGACTTGGGTCACTTTTAAGGATGCATCTGTCAGTTGCATTGAAGTACTTTGCTTTAATGGCAGGTTCTGTATATTTCAATAATTGACAAAACTCTGTAATAGGATGTAGTTTAGATGTTTTTTATACCGTTTAGTTTCAGCTTTTGTCCCTATATAAAATGCTTTAATGCAACATTGTATTTTAATTTAAATTGACTTTTTTAAATCTAAATCAATGTTTTACAGTGTTTAGATTGCTATTTTGGACTTGGGTCACTTTTAAGGATGCATCTGTCATTTGCATTGGTCTATAGGAGTCTTTTGTTTTGAAGGCAGTTTTTTGTGGTTTGATATTTAGTATTTTTTATACAAGCTTCACAACATGCATGTGCTGATTCTTGTATATTCAAATATGAGATGAAAACTAAATGAGGCCTTAGTTTGTCACCACTTATTGAGTTCTACACATGGGTCTCTATAAAATGTTTCAATGCAACATTACTTGTTAATATGGAAGGATGTTTAAATCTAAATCAGGAAGTTACAGGGACTTGTATTTGGGTCACTTTTAAGAATGCTTTTGTCACTTGCATTGGTCTATAGGAGTCTTATCTGGTTTGACAAGTATTTCTTATAGAAATTTTATAACATGGGCTGCGTCCTGTATATTTAAATAAGGGACAGTAAATTTTACAACGGTGGATGATTGTTTTGGATCTGCGCTGGTGTGTTCAGACTTCAACTGTCACTTTATTTTGCAATACAGAATGTGTTTTGTGCTTTCTAGGTTGATGTTTGTGTGTTTATAAATGTGGTTAATGGTGTTTTACAGCGTGCACACGGTTGATTCGTGTGTAAACCACTAAAAACATTTCACCAGCTGTAACACATGCAAAATCTTCCTGTTTTTATATATTTGTAGTATCAGCAGTGAGTAGCGTACGGCCGTAGCACTGCTGTCTGTTCTACAGTGAGTGCGGCTGCTGGTTTTCCACGTGCTTTTCTCTCTAGTTTAGTAGGTTATGGGGGGGTGAGACAGACAGACTTGGCAGCAGGGAGCGTTGTGTGGGCCGTGAGGAGACGACGTACAATGCCATGCAATGGACTAATCGTAATTACCATTCTGCAAAGTGTACTTTACCGTCCTCACAATCATTGCAGGAGAGGTTGTTTGTCGGCGACGAGAGCTCAGAACGACGAGGGATGCAAAACGCTGTTCTCCTGTGTGTCTTCCTCATGAGAGCGGCGTACGGAGGACAGAATTAGTGCTCCATGGAGAGATTGCGTGAGCTTTAACTGGTTTTATTTGCAGCATATGCATATTTTTATTAGGCATGCTCTCTTTGGGTTTTATTTTCATAATCAAAGGTCTTAGTGCTGCTCAATTCTGATGTAACGCCAGTTGTTTTTGAAATCCTGGAGAGGTCTGTGTCATGTTGAGCAGTATCCGTCTCTCAGGGATTTTCAAACGATTTTTGGAAGCGAAGCCAAAGAGTTTAAACAGACATGATTGCTCGGAGGAAATCCAGTACTTGTGATAAAGAATCTTTTTTTGCAACATCAAACGAGAGAATCTCTGAATGGTTTTTTGCAGTATTACATATTATGCCTGTTTGTCCGACTGTATATCAGACTATATAACACTCAAAACTAGTAACATGATTTGAGCTGCAGGTGTTTTGATTGGATCAGAAAGGATGGTGGAATGTTTTAATTACAGATGTACTTTACAAAGATTATTTTTCAGAAGTGTTCAAGGCTTACCTCGGGAGCATCCCATGCACATCAAACGAGGGAAAAGTCCTACAGGCCTTTCCACAGCCGAAGCGATTCTGAAGATCTTGCTTTAGCAGGATCCTCATTTCTGTCGGCTCTCACTTAGTCCGATTCACTCGCACCACGTAGACCGAGAAACGCTTGCTGGCTCCAAAACGTCTCAGCTAACACTAGTGTGAGTCTTCAGACAAAAATGAAGGATTTCATTTGCACTTGTTTGATGGATTGCAGATGAACAGGTGTCTCCATTAGGACACATTGTGTAGTCTAACTCTTATCACTCACGCCGAAAAGAGGAATTCGGTTGTGTGTTTACACCGTCGCAGCTGAGGAAGAGCTTGGGATTTGAACTTGGGTCTTTGGGTTTGTGGTGTGATGAGCTTACCGCTGAACCGCTCAGCACCGATCGGAGCATGTGAAATGAGTCATTTAAATGTGGCATCTGCAGTCAGGCACTCCGTCTGCCAACTAAAGAGGGGAGAGCAGCTAAACAACACATGTCAATGTCTTAATTGGCAAATGGTCAGTTTTTAAGGACAGGGCAGCTTTATTTTTTATGCACAGTGTATCGGAGCATGTGGGAGCATGCGTTCTAGTTTTCTGAGGCTAATTTTTATTCACTCTGATTCATTTTAGCAAATTGGTTGATTGTGTTCATTTGGCTCGTAAAATATTAATGTTCCCAGTAACATTTTACATGCATTTTTTTTTTTAGAAATGTTTGGTAATGCTTTGTTTTAGTGTCCTTGTTACATCTAATAACAGTTAAGTATGGATAATTACAAGTAACTAACCCTAAACCAAAGCCTAACTCTGTAGTAAACGTGTTGTTAATCAATATAACTCTGTACTTAATTGTGTAATTACATTGTACCAAAGAACACCTTGAAATAACATGTTTTAGTAAAACTTATGTTTATTGCTGTTCAAATAAGCATCAAATGTCTCTCCCAAACAAAGTTATATCTAGTTATTTGATTTGTAAATGCTTTGTGAATGTTTATTTGCAGATTGAACACTAACTCTTTAAATTGCATGCAAATTAACCTTGAATGCAAATTGTCGGAACACATAGAATATAATTTCATTCTTCTGTTCATTTATGAGTAAAGCCGTCCAGCCAAGTTGTTGCTGGTCTCAGATCTGTTTTTGGTCAGTCTGCTCTCACCTTACTGAGTGTTAATTTTGCATGTAAATATATAGAATCTCATGGTCATGTTATGGTAAAGTATTCATGTTATAAATCCTATTAACTTATTCTAGGTTATCCCCAACCTGCACCGCTTTAGTTAGGTTTTTACTGTAATATTGAGAAGCTGCATTGCGTATATTCTGTTTTGAAGATGTTTGTTGAATAACTGTTGTCTTGGGTCCTATTTGATTTTCTCCTAGTCACAGTCCATATATTCAGCAGCTCCTGCAGGTTAAACTTGACCTTTTTCTTCTGTGTCTCCAGTAGAGGGCAGTAATTCTCTGTCTGGACCTCAGTCAGAAATGGGGCCGTTCACGTGAGCACTGACTGAATGACATAGTTCCTCTTGTCAGCTTCATTTCTGTATTTACATAACCGGTTTGCGGTGTTTTACCTTTTAGGTTTATGAAAGAAAAATAAATGGTTGTTGGAGATCTGCTTTCAACATCTGTCTGTATTTACCGTGTCCTCCTGAAGATCTTAATTAGCTGGCTCAGGTGTATCTGATTAGTGCTGGAGCTAAAGTTTGCAGAAAGGTTGATCTCCAGAAACACGACTAAGTGCCCCCTTAAATTGTACATAATAAACCTGATGCTTTCACAAGGTCCTCATTTAGTGTCTCAAGAAACATCAGCCTGTAATCAGGCTAAAAACAGATTTGCAGGTGGTGAATATAACGTTGATATACAATTTAAAGGGATAGTTCACCCAAAAATTGAAATTGTCGTTATTTATTAACCTTAATGTCGTTCCAAACTTGTTTGACTTAAATGTTAAAAGTTATTTTGGTTATGTTGGTAACCAATCAGTTTAATTTCCTATTGACTTCCATTATATGGGCAAAAAAATACAGTGAAAGTTAAAGGAAACTGAAACCATTTTGTTACCAACATTTGTCAAAATATTTTCTTTTTGTTTTCCATGGAGAAGAAAGTCATACAGGTTTAGAAGCATATGAGGGTGAGTAAATAATAACATAGTTTTATGCTATGTTATTATTTAATGATCCCTTTAATTGCAGCAAACAAGTTTTTACATATCAGATTAAAATTCACAAAGATTTAATTAATGAAACTGACGTTTGAAAAGGGAGAGCATTTCTAAGGTGGATTTGGTTATCTTGTTCAGTTATATCAACTATCACTAATAAAACAATTACACAGTCCAGTGAGCAAATTTCTGTCCGCGCTGTGTGTGTCCAGTACAGTGTGTTTTTTTTCTAGTGTTTATGGTGTGCAGATAGCTATTTATAGTGTTTGTATTGTAGCACGTGGGAGGTGTGTGTGTGTAAGTGAAAGCTCATTCAGTTGAGGGAACCACTCATGAGTCATACTCACCCGGAGCAGGACTGTGAATATTACTATTAGACTCTCAATACGGTTGATCCCTGATTCTCTGGAATAAACAGCTTGTGCTTTCTGACCGTCTTTCAGTATGTGAGGTTACAGAGCTGTGTGAGATGGTAAAGTATGCAGTTACCTTGTTTTAAGTTTTTTTAATGGGGATTTAATCAAGTGTGTTTTATGTTAGGTTGCAACTTTTGCATGTATGTATTCTCTTTGCATTTGACAGACTGATTAATCTGTGTCAATGTCTATTTGGCTGATTAAAAATTTCTGCTTGGTGTCACTTATGAAATCTTGTCAAATCTAAATTAAATAATGTATAAAAACATCTGGAAGGAATGGTTCACACCAAAATTAAAACTGGCATAAAATGTCCTTGCCCTCAGTCCATCCAAGACATAGTTGAGTTTGTTTCTTCATCAGATTAAAGAAATGTAGCATTGCATCGCTTGCTCAGCAATCGATCCTCTGCAGTGAATGGGTGCCGTCAGAACGAGAGTCCAAACAGCTGATAAAAACATCACAATAATCCACACCACTCCAGTCCATTAAGTTATGACTTGTGAAGCAAAAGCTGCATGTTTATAAGAACCAAATCCATCATTAAGGCTTTTTTTTTTTTAAGTTAAACCGTCACTTCTGGCTAAAATACTGTTCCTTAAAGCAGATTTGTGTGTGTCCCATTTAGATTGTTTACTATGTATGGTTATCATATTGGCAGTCATCCTTTCTACTCTCTAAATATTTTATTGGCATCAACCATTTAAAAAATTGTAGCAACTAAATGCTAATGGATTTTCTCAGTCCCCGAGGGACGCAGGTTTGGTGGTTTAATTTGCTCATGGAAATGAATCGTATGACATTCAAACATTATCCCTCCAAACAGTCATCTAAACGCAGAAACCAATGTCTGCCAATTTAAAAAATGCTATGAAATGTTTACGATAATATTATAACCACTCGATCTTTTAAACAGGTGGTCACCGGTCAGTGAATAATTGTGTCTGGATGTTTAAATCTTCGTGTCTCTTAAATTTCCCCTGGAATCATGAGTGTATATCCATCTGTCTGTCATTCTGTTTGCTGATGTCTTTTTCTGGTCTCTCTGTAGCTATCTAGAGAAGTATGAAAAGGTGCATCACTTTGGAGAGGAAGATGAAGAGGAGCAGCCGGGGAATCCTAAACATTTGCTTCCGATTGGTGCAATACCCACGTCATACAACTACCAGCAACACACTGTATCAGGTACAGATGAGCCCAGTCTGCTTCTCTGATGCACAGACACAGACACAGACACAGACGCACACACACACACACACACACAGCTGGCTCAAAGGGTTAGTGTGTGTTGGAGCTGCACCTGTGAAAACTCTTAATGCACGAAGGAAATAATACTCCTGCACTCCTTGCAGAGAGAGACAGATGATATTTCCCTTTACATAAGGGTTGGGGTAGGTTTTAGTCTGACTATATGAGGACATGAACACGTGAACTTCGTCTCCAGAGCTGCGCTGAGAGTCACTTGACCAGCATTTCACAATTTGATAAAACTATCAGCAGATACACACAAACTCGAAGATCTTCGTGACAGCCTGCCAAAAATAAATTTGGTTTAATTTGAAAAAAATTGACACGCATTACTTTTTTATAGTAGATTGTACTTCTCAAAGTAATAGTAATAAAATAAAAGAGTATTAATTAAAATTAATAAAGCATTATTTCCTGAAGGGATATCATACAACACATTTTTTCGTCCATGTTTTAATTTTAACAATAAACCTCTGATGTGCAGCACTTTATTTGCTAAAAAGAAAAAAGGAATTCTTGTTTCTTTCTTTGTTTCTTTTTTTTTGGAAAATAATATTAAATAAGTTAAATTGTGTACAGTTCATCTGAAGTTGTAATTAAGACTGTTTTAAATGTTATTGTTCTTGAGTTTGCCATGAATATAGTAAATAAGTTAAATAATGAAAGTTTTCTGCATTCATTTTGAATTTAATTAATTTTTTTTCATAATACATTTGTATTAAATCATAAAACACCGAATCCAGAAAAAATAAAACCGACACAATTTCTGATAAAATAAAAATTTTCACAGGGCATTGTTGTTAAACTTTTACATTTTATAAATTCAATTATTGAGACATCTTTTTTGATCCTAAAAAATTTCATATAAAGGTTGCACTATTTTAGAGTATGTGCATTTACAATGTACTTATCTAATAAAATACAGAGTAATATAAGGTAACTACACTGGGATAAGAATATGTTAAGAGGTAAGTTTAGCGTTGGTACCTATTTATTACCCAGTTGCCGTACTTCAGGAAGCATGTATCTTATCTTGTATATCTACATGCAGAACAGGATTGTAAAAATAAAATGCAAACAATATTTCATTGGACCAAACCCCTAACTTCCGCATGCTGATGTAGATCTTTTTGGGAGAAGTGAAGTTTACATGTGTGACCCTGGACCACAAAACCAGTCTTAAGTCGCTGGGGTATATTTAAAATCAAATCAAATCACTTTTATTGTCACATCACCACAGCACATGTGCCTTCATGAGTGAAATTCTTGAGAGCGTGCTCCAGACAGTGCAGAAACAATTTACATATAGACATTACCATACATGCGTACAGACTTATACAGATGACAATGTGTAATATACACATACGTATACTCAGTACACACAGTGTACTATTAGACAGACATACAGTTACCGATACATTTATAGCAATAGCCAAAAATGCATTGCATGCGTCAAAATTTGCATTTTTCTTTTATGTCAAAAATCATTAGAATATTAAGTAAAGATCATGTTCCATGAAGATAATTAGTCAATTTCTTACTGTAAATATCAAAACCTAATTTTTGTTTAGTACAAACCATACATCAATAAAAAGCTTATTTATTCTTTCAGCTTTCAGATGATGTATAAATTGACACTTAAAGGATTAGTTCACTTTTAAAAAAACTTTTGCTGATAATTTACTCACACCCATGTCATCCAAGATGTCCATGTCTTTCTTTCTTCAGTCGAAAAGAAATTAAAGTTTTTGATGAAAACATTTCTCCATAAAATGGACTTCATTGGGACCCAAACGGTTCAAGGTCCAAATGACAGTTTCAGTGCAGCTTCAAAGGGCTTTAAACGATACCAGACGATGAATAAGGGTCTTACCTAGCGAAACGATCGGTCATTTAAAAAATAAATAAAAAAGTTGAAGTTTTATAAGCACAAATGCTCGCCTTGCTCTGTTCTGTGATGCGCGTTCGTGACGTCACGTAATACGCAATTACGTTGAAAAGGTGGAAAAAACTTAGGCGGAAGTACCGAGTCAGTGTTTACAAATGTGCAGAAGGAGGACCATATACACATATTCAAATGTCTTTGTGTCAGTTTATCGTTTAAAATGCCCATTTCGTGTGCGTATCCTGGGTGTTTTAATATTAAAAAGCCTACTGACTCGGTACTTCCGCCTACCTCAACCGTGACCTTTTCAACGTAATTGCGTATTACGTGACGTCACGAACACGCATCACAGAACAGAGCAAGGCAAGCATTTGTGCTTATAAAACTTAAACTTTTTTATTTATTTTTGAAATGACCGATCGTTTCGCTAGATAAGACCCTTATTCATCGTCTGGTATAGTTTAAAGCCCTTTGAAGCTGCACTGAAACTGTCATTTGGACCTGGAACCGTTTGGGTCCCAATGAAGTCTTTTATGGAGAAATGTTTTCATCAAAAACCTTAATTTCTTTTCGACTGAAGAAAGACATGGACATCTTGGATGACATGGGGGTGAGTAAATTATCAGCAAAAGTTTTTTGAAAAGTGAACTAATCCTTTAAGACTGGTTTTGTGGTCCAGGGTCACATATGTGTTCTGAACAACTATATGTATTCACACTTGGCTGAGTGTAGTTTTGTATGAGTCTCAAGCCACCTCCAAGACACATGGCCAATTACGGCTCACAGTTTCTTCAGAAAATCTCTAGAAATATAAATTTATCTTTATCTTTTGATTGTCCTTTGTTTGACAGACTATCTCCGCCAAAGCTATGGGCTGTCGACGGATTTCGTCCCTCCATCTGATTACAACAAACTGGTGCTGTCTCTCCTGTCTGGGCTCCCGAACGAAGTGGACTTTGCCATTAATGTGTGCACGCTCCTGTCCAACGAGAGCAAACACGCCATGCAGCTAGAAAAAGAGCCCAAACTTGTCACACTGCTGCTGGCACACGCGGGAGTCTTCGACGACTGTAAGTTTTATACTGCATTTACTAGGGTATTTGCACTTTGGGACTGCATGGGTATGCTAACGTTACATATGTTTGTCTTTCAGCATTAGGCAGCTTTTCTGCTCTATTTGGGACAGACTGGCAGGAGAAAACGTCACGAGACTTTGTGAGGGTAAGAAAAGATGTCAATTTGCATTTCTTGCATGGTATCTGTTCTTGTGCTCTTAACACTTATTTTTATTTTAGTTTTGGAAAGATGTCATTGAAGACAATGAAGTCAAAGATCTCATCTCAGACAAGAGCTGCACACCTCAAAGTATGTGGTTGTTTATGTCCCGGCTACTCTCATTTGATGTGGTGAAGACGCTCAATGAAGTGTAGTTTTGCTTTGATTAGTCAATATGTTTTAACCAAGCATTACTTCACGCTAAGCATGCATTGTATATTTTTTTCAGTTGGATTAGAGACAAGGGGCGTCTGCACTCCTCTCTTCCACCCGGCACGTGCCGTAGGCATCGGAGACGTCGAGGGCCAGCGGGTGTTGCAGGTGGCAATGATTCTGAGGAACTTGTCCTTCGAGGAGGCCAACATCAAACTCCTGGCAGCTAATCGCACATGTCTGCGCTTCCTCTTACTGTGTGCACACTGCACCTTCGTCCATCTGCGGCAGCTGGGTCTCGACACGCTCGGCAACGTCGCCGGAGAGGTTAGAGTCCACAATCTACATCTGTCTAGAGTGCTGCAATTTTGACACATTTTTGTCAGCCAACATGCAAGTTTACATCAAGTTTCCTTTACAAAAATCCCAACAGGATTTTCCCATTGGCTTTTGGATTATTGCAGAAAATAAACTCTGTGAACAACAAATGTTCATGATTCTTAGACATGTTTAAGAGTGACTCTAAAATGGATTCAGATTTGGTGTAAAATTTGATTTGAAGGTGTTTGTTAGGTGTTCCTAAGAGATCTTAATCCACAAACAAATTTCACACCATCAAATCTGAATCCATTTTAGAGTCACTCTTAAGCATACGTAGGTTTTTACATAGCTCTTTTACTTTTTCAACTCGTTACTTGCCATGCAAATAGCTAAAGAAGCCAACATGACGTTAAAACACCGACTAACCAACTTATGTGTTTTGTTCAACATGATAATCTTAACAAATGAAACACAATTTAAGGCCTAAATACAAATAGGCAGAAGTAAAAAGCTACACGTATACGCTATAAACAAGCTGCACCATCATCACATGACTTCAGTATCAATACCATTAAACTTTCTTCTTAATTTTCAAAGTTTGGTTTAGAATAGTTTGCTAGAGTGCAATTGTAAAAGTGGAATAGTAGATGAGTTTGCCTGATTGGCATGATGACGTTTAATTTCTCAAATGGCCTCTGTAGTCTCATTTAGATGCTTGTTAGCTATTTCAAGAAAAGTAAAAGCTTTAATCACAAACAGGGAGTTGCTGATACGATTTATGTCACAGAATGAAATGTCAAAATCTTGAGCTTTGGTTCACCACAAAGCTTAATTCAATTATTTAACCAAAAACCCATTCAAATAGCCCACTGACTTGATGATGGAACCAGAAGTGCTAAAATTCTTGTTTCTAGGTTATAAATGTTATCCCTGCAGCACTCTATAGGCTTCATATCTGGATCTGTTGCCCATTTGTATCTTTTGTTAAATTTCTCTTTGTCCTTTTTCAGCTTCAGTTGGATCCAGTTGATTTCCGAACAACACATCTGATGTTTCACACCATCACGAAGTGTTTGTTGTCACGGGATCGTTTTCTCAAAATGAGGGGTAAGCATCTTTCAGGGTGAACTGTTCATGCCATTAAACCATTAAACCTGGTTGCTCTTTTGTGACTAACTTTCTCAGTTAGTCGCTCGAGCACATAATTTGGTCGCAATTTGTTTTTGTTTTTAGCTACAACATGGGATTAATCAGTGCATGCTGCTGAATGTTTATCATACTTCATAGTTATATGGTAACGAAAGTGATTAATTTCTTTTTCATCGGTAATATTATTTGTGATTTGAATTTTGTGAACGGGAGTTCCTCTTTTGCTGTTATAAGCCGGGCTTCGGATGCTTTCGAATTTGCGATGTCACGTTTTATAAAAAAAGATAATTGTCTGTTTTGCTTCTATTTATACATAGAAGTTTTAAGACTAAAGCAAAAGATGGATTCATTGTTATTCTTAATTAAAAAGCACAACAACAATAAAACAGTAGGCTACAATGACGATCTTGCCAAAACTTAACAAAAACGAGTAAGATAAGGCATGGCATACACCACATGCTGCTGTATTATGTAAAGACTAATAAATTACAGAACGCTTAGCAAACACTGAGGACTCAAATAAATGAAAAAGAATTAAAAGAAAGCCTCCATAGTGTGACGTGAGGTGAACAGCAAAGATAACAAGCTTTTCAAAATGAAAACAAAAAGAAAAGTAAAACTAAACTGGCTGTCGGTGACAGGACTTGCATGTTTTTTCCACAAGAATACCAAGAAACGGTCTTTTATTTTACTTTAGCTTGAAAACCAAATCCGCCATTGTTTCCTCAAAATTGGCGTAATTTTTCCCGCGTGCGGCGTGTACCTTCGTGCTCGTACTGAAGTGACGACTTACCCCAACCCTATGTATAAACCAGGCTCTACACTCCAACCACTCACTCTGACAGCGTCCCTCTTGACGTGATCAATGAAATTTGACTCCTGGTACAATGTGCCATGGCTGTGCAATGCACGCTGTTGGAGCAGACGCTTTGGAGCAGCGCAAACCATGCACTCGCACAAATGCAACCACGTCAAATTTAAACTCGCACATTCTCAAAAAATGGCGCTGCGTTAAACCTTGTCCTTTCCTTTTGAGAGTTGCTAATTATTTCCATTGCATCCTGCAGCCATGGAAATTCTCGGGAACCTGAGCAAAGTGGAGGATAACGGCGTTCTGATCTGCGAGTATGTGGATCAAGAGTCGTACCGAGAAGTCATCGCCCTCCTGACGCTGCCGGACATCATGCTGGTCATCTCCGCGCTGGAGGTCTTGTACCAGCTGGCCGAGCTCGGGGAGATCACGTGCTCTAAAATCTCCTCCGTGGAGAGAAGCATAGGTACATGTTCATGTTTATGTCAACGATTTCCTTCCCCCAAAACCATTCATTTATTGTGATGTTGCCAAATTTTGTGGCACCACTAACCATCAGGAGCAGTGAACTGACATGGTTTGCATGTGTGCATGTCAGATCTTCTAGTGCGGTTGGTGTCAGTGGACCTTCACACGTTCGGATCGGATGCCCTGACGACAGTAAAACTCATCGAGCATCAGGCCTCGAGCAGTCAGGTCTCAGAGGTTCGGCCGCACCTTGTTGAGCACGTTCCCCCACCTACACAAGGCACTCCTGGCGCTGGTAAGTGGCCTATGTATCCGCTGTCGGATTTTGCGTGTACTAGGGATGTACAAAATTGCATATTCAGATATCACAAGAAGTACTTTCTCTTTTAATAACCGTAGAGAGTAAGTGATTTACACTAATGCAGGATAGGATAGATGCAAAATGCAGTAACATATTTTACGGTGTCCTTGTTATACGTTACATGTCGTTGCTGTAGTAATATACTATGCATAATTACATGCAACTAACCGTAAACAAACCCCTCATCCTGACGTCATAGTAAGTACATGTAGTTATTTAACATTAATCAGTACTTAAATGTATAGGTACACTGTAACAGGCACTGTAAAATGAAGTGGAAAACAAAATGCACATTTACATCATCAAGAGCTCATTGTCTGTCAAACTTATTTTATTGGATTGTAATATTTTTATTCCTTTTAAAAAAAATATATATATATTGTTGATGCTCTTGAAAAAGTTTTTTTTATTTAAAAGAAAAAAAACTTACTGACTACTTTTACCACCAAAAATTTTGTTTTTATCGCAGTTTTATGACAAAATGCAAAAATAGATTTCCTCATGATATTGAGTAATATTATCACAAAATAGAAGATAATTTTTCTTAAACAGGCTACTACTGCTTTAAGTCTCAAGGTAGGGTTTAAAAATATCCCACAAAAAATGTGTGTTGAAATGGAAAAGTAATGAGAAAGGAGTTTATGCAATTTGTATTTACAGTGTGTTTGGGTTTGTTTCTTTGTAGTGAACAGGGTTCCTGTGCAGTCTACGCCTCCACCTGGGATTGTGGAAGTAGATGGAGAGAAATTCACAACTCAGTGGTAAGATTTACATCTTTCCTTCTTGCATTTCTCAAATCTGTTATGTTTTCTAGTGTTTTATGAATGCTTTCTGCTCTTGTTAGGCTAAATGCTCATTTTGAGGTTCATCCAGACGGTTCGGTCTCTCGCTCTGAGATGTACTCTGAATATCTGGCGACCTGCAGCAAGATGGCACGGGGTGGCGTGTTAACATCCAATAATTTCTACAAATGCCTGAGGTGAGATCAATGGAACTGTTGGGCAGATGCTGTGAAATTGTATCTGTGCCGTCCCAAATGGTAAATGTTGAATGCTGAAAATCACTCAAACGCAATATCAACGCTGTGCTTGTGTGTTTCTCAGGACGCTGTTTCCTAATCACACGGTGAAGCGTGTGGAGGACACACGGCTGAGTGGACAGGCTCAAATCCATGTGGTTGGTGTGCGGAAGAGGCCGATTCCTCTTCCCGTCCAGCTTTATTATCAGCAGCAGCAGCAGGCCAGTCCTGCACCAGTTTCCAAACACGAAGCTCCCTCAGAAACCCCTCAGCCCCAGTCAGGTAGAGATACTGTTTTATTATTGGTCCAAGAACTCTGTCTAGCAATTCAGAAAGATGTTTCACACTACATTTGATCTTGGGTTTAAACTTTTTAAAACCTGGTTAAAACCCATTTTAACTGGTTTAAATTCTTTGTACATGTTGTTTTTCATTTATTTCATTTAGTCATTTAGCAGACACTTTTATCCAAAGGGACTTAGAAAACTCTTTTAATTGATCACATTATAATTATTATAAAAGGAATATAGAACTGCTTTTAACACCCTGGTTTATGAAAGGGCATTTTCACAAACTATGAATTGTGGTGCGAAAACTATACAGTGTGAAAATGTAGTTGATGTGTGAAGTTGTAATGTTATAGCGAGTTATCATACAACCTATCATAAGCTGCTTCAGTGCTAACCTCATTAAATATTAATTCACTTTGTACAGAAATAAAGTTTCACACAATTTTTTTTTCCCAGTGTCTTAAGGACTTCAAACGGTTTCAGAAGACCTCAGACAACAAAAGTTTTTTTCCCTCGTAAATATATAAATAAGAAAGTTAACCTAGGGCCCTATGAATTTTTTTCCCCAAAATTCTATTTTAGTTTTCCCCAAATTCTGTGTTTTCCGTTTTAAATTTTCTGAATTCCATTTTAACTCAATTTAAATTTCAAAATGATGTCTGATCAGTACAATTCATAAAATGTTAACAATTTAACAATATTATTTGTTTTATTTAAAAAAAACAGCAACAGAATTTCCAGATTCATTGTTTTATGATTAAATACAGATTTACTATGAAACTGTGGTAATCAAATGGATGCATAAAACTAACAAATTAATTAATCTTTTAAAATGTAATCAAATTAAATTTGAACTGAATCTTTACAGGTTTACAATTTGAAGCATGGATGAAAAAGTAGGATTGTGTGATGTGATGGTCCTTAAAAATATATTGTATGAAATGTAGGGCTGGGTATCGTTCAAAAATGTTCGATACCGATACCTTGAGTTCGATACCGGTTCCTGAACGATACTTTTTTCGATACCAATATTATGAAAACAGTTTTAACAAGATTACATTATCTCAAAAAAACTTTGGTTTTATTTTTTTCAGCTTGTTGACATGTATACAGACTCAAAGACTCATCTCCTGAGCCACTGCACAAAGGAACAAAATATAGCCAACACAATAAATCAGTACAAATAATTTTAATAAAGCTCAAATAGTTTTCAGTTTACACTAGTGCGTGCTCGTTTTAAAACGCATAGCTCAGACAGAATCATCATTTCTATTCATTTATTCTAGGTTGTTAAAGACTTCAAGAAATTTAAAATCTTTATCCACTTTCATAAGTGGATGTTTTATTTTCTTTCACAATATGTTTTATTGTTATTAAATTCTATGTTGTAGTATGTCTAATTATTTGAATGAATAAAAACTACTTAGTTTATTCAAATTTATTCTTAAAACAGCCTTATGAAATGTTTTCTTTTTCCTCAGAAATTCTGTGTTCTGTATCTGGTTTTCAAATGAAGGCATAAAACATTTCATTTTTCGTTTAAATTATTGAAAATAAAACATTTATTTATTTTGGCAAACAAAATTTTACTATTAAAATTAAAACATGGAAGAAATGTTGTGTGATCATTAATTAAAAAATAAGAGTTTTAATAATTTTAATAGTAGCAGTATGTACACTCTGCTGAACAATATTAATATATTTCTGCCGCAGTGTCTTCCAAGTTAAACCAAACTTTTATTTTGACGGGTTTCCGGGAATACCTTTACAGTTCTGTGTGTATATGATATGATGCAAGTTTTACTCAAATCAAACGGTAAAATGCTCATGAAGTGACTCTCAGAGCAGTTCTAGAGCTGTTGTTCATGTGTTTATGTCCTCATTTAGTGAGACGGCAGACGCTGAAATGTCACGCGAGCTTCAGTCTGTGTCAAGTAAGCAAAACTGAGCGATATAGAGAGCAGACTGCTCCTTACCCTTTCGAAACGCTCTCGTGGATGTCAAACACTGATCAATCAGCACCGCGTCACTTCTAGTCAAACACACCTAGTGCTGCAGGCTTATTGGCTCACTGACGTTAATGAGATTAACCCCTTAGGTATTGAAATTTGGTACCGAACGACAAGACGTTTTTCGAATCTCGGTGGTATCGAGGCAATTCGGCCGGTGCCTAAAAAGTATCGAACTCGATACCCAGCCCTAATGAAATGATAGAATAGAATAGATCTTTACTATCATAGTTAAAGGAACAACAAAAAATAAACATAAATAGGACAATTGTAAAAGCAGAAACACAGCACAGCTATAGAAGCTGACATGGCGTTACAAAAGGAAAGAAAAAAGAGACATTAGTCCATATTGTGCCATATTTTGATTTTGCCAAATTCTGTTATACAACCTATTCCATTTTTATGAATCTGCAATTCCTGCCATGTTTTCTGCATCATGAAAGTCATAAGACCCTAGTTAACCCCATCGTGCAGTGCTGAACTTGAACACCAGATTTAATTTACCCAGGTGTAAGAATAAAAAAAAAAAAAAAGCGCATGCAGTGTTTAATGCGATAAGCCAGTCACATTTATAGCTGATTTGTTCTTTCTTGTTTGTCCATGCAGTGCTGTCTCCTGGTATGGGAGGGCAGCTTGTCCGGGCACCAGCACCAAGCCTTACTGCCGGCCAGGCAGCACCACAGGTGGCCTTCACCATGCATGGAGCGCCGCACGCCAACGCTCCCAGTGCTCCTGCGCCATCCCCAACTGTTCCACGACTCCCCATGAACCCACCAGGACAAGCTGCACTTCCTCCTCCATGCCCTCCCGCCACCACCCCAGTTCCCATACGACCCAATGACATCCTCAAAACAGCCATGATCCGGAGCTCCATCCCCACGGCCACGGCTGCACCTGCTGTTCCCAACCACAGTGGCTCACCTACCCAGCAGCCCTTGCTCCATCATGCTCCCATTACATTGATCCAACAGGGGCCACTGGCCCAGGGACATGTTTTTACAGGTCGAGTGCAAGGTGTTTGTCCTTCGGTGGCCCAACAGCGCCTGCAAGCCCCTCAGGGACAGCAAGGTGCCCCCTCCCAAGAGGCTGTGGTGCTCACGCCGCCTCAGTATGTCAGTGCACCTTGCACTTCGCTGATGGCAGGAGGGCAGGTCGTGACTGTCTCAGGCATGACTAGCAACCGTGTCGCGTTTCAAAATATCGCCCCCAAACCTGCACCGCAAGCGCAGTCGCCACAGCCTCAACCTCAACAGCAAAGCTTAGTCATCGTCAGTCAGAATCAACAACCCAACACCGCATTCGCCCCAGCCATCCATCAAATCGTACTGACCAATCCCAGTCCTCATACCATCCAACCTCAGCCCGCACAGTCTCCCGCTTCCCCAAATGCACCGATCCCTAACCCCGCCCCTGTGCAGCAAGCCCCACCCAACACAGTCAGCCAGATGCTGTCTGTCAAGCGGCAGTTTCAGCAGACTCCGCCCCCTCCTCCACCCCCAGCCCAACCTACCTCCACAGAATCCAGTCTGATCAAACAGTTACTGCTTCCGAAACTCGGCCCTTCCACCCCAGGTGGAAAACTCATACTCCCCGCTCCGCAAGTTCCCGCTCCTGCGAGCACGAGGGCGCCAAGCCCGCAAGTCGTATACCAGGTGACCAACAGCGGTCCGATGCCGTCTCAACCGCAGTTGAACGTGCAACTTATGCAGAGCCCCTTGCAGGCGACCGGTGCCGTTCCCATCTCCATCCTCCCAGGACAGATCATCTCCACCCCCACCCCTGGCACCCTTCTGCAGGCTACACCCAGCAACCAAGTTACCTTCACAGTAGTGCCAAACTCTGGCTTCCCCGGCCAGGGAGCACAAACCCCGCCCACAGTCGGCCTACAGTTGACTCCGCCTCTGCCAATTGCGGGAGCCACGCCCATTCCGCCTTTCCGAGGTGACAAAATCATCTGCCAAAAGGAGGAGGCGGCCAAGGACGCCACGGGGCTGCACATCCACGAGCGCAAGATCGAGGTCATGGAGAACAACTCCGTCACCGACGGTTCGGCTAAAGCCAGCAATGGTGAATCCGCAGAGGTGGATGGACCTGCGTCAAAGCTGCTCAACGGGAGGAAGTTTGACTCGAGTCTACCTCCATACCACTCAGGGAACAGCCAAGCAGAGGCGCTAAACGGCCCTGCGGCGCAAGGCGGTGACAGCGGCGGCCCTGGGAAGCAGATGCTCTCTGACCCTAAAAAGCTAATTGTGAACGGCGTGTGCGACTTTGACCGAACGGACGCCACCCATCCGAGTAAAAACATTCCAAATCACAAGGCTTCCAAACACATGGGGAACGGCGAGGTGTTGTCGCCTCAGAAAGCGCACGGGGCTTTGGGCCTCACGGACTCTCTTGCTGCTCCTCAGCAGGACACTGCCAAAGCAGAGCAGGCAGAACGCCTGGCCAACGGGCCCAGCCACGGCGCTGAGATCTCCAACGGCCCCAACTCAGAGACATTGGGCCTGAGGCAACAGCACCCACCTCATAACCACTCCCCACCTCCACCCGTTTCCGAGCCGCGGCCACCGCTGCCTCCCGCTAACGGCACCTCGGAGAGCCGGCCGCTGAAGAGACCGCTGGAGGACGGGGACAGAGGTACCTCCGGAATCCCAACCAAAATGGGCGTACGGATAGTAACCATCAGCGACCCCAACAATGCTGGTAACATCTCTACCATGGTGGCCGTGCCGGCAGGCGCAGACCCATGCACAGTAGCAAAAGTAGCAATAGAGAATGCAGTGCAGCAGAGACCAAGTGTGCCCTCGCCGCTTCCTGAAACCAATGCTCAGGTAATGCGTTTTTCACTCACGTTTACAGAATTGTGCCTTTACAACCTAATGCTTGTTTTTTATAATAGCACTGTAGACAAAACCATTGTTTTTCATGCACTGGTCAATGAGTTTTTAGGCTACTTTGCTTCCATAACTTGTCGTCTTTCAGACTAGTGGAAAGAAAGTAGCCAAAATACACAGTTTATTTTATTACACTGTATCTATTTACATCTGTTGATTACAGTTACAATACATATCTTTAAAGGCTGAGTTTTTTTCAGCACTTAGACCAACCTTGACAGATTTATTACTGAATATATTCTATGGTTTTTAAGGTGGGGTTTGTTCATTATAACATTTGCTTGGTTTATGTATATTTTTTTTTCTGGCTGTTGATAGTTTATTAGGTTAATGTAAATTGGATTAATATAGATTAATTGAGTGATAGAAAGAGCAATCCAAAATACTCTCTGTGGAAACCTTTAACTCTACAATGTCAACAGATTGAAATTAGTATTTTGTCCCATGTATAGATTTCATTGCTAGAAAATTGTGCAGATTAGTGCTTATTAAATTATTTATCATTTGTATATTTAATGTTTCAGAAAACTTGTTGCACGAAACAGTTGGCTTGCCATGTTCGCTGTGATTTATTTAACTGGTGAAATATGATATCTGTAAATGTTTACCCTGTTCCAACTGTAGTGTCTTGATCAGAAACAAGTTTAGTTACTTATTGATTTTTTTATATGCTATCATGCAACAATTCTTTTATAGTAAATCTTAGTTTTTCTGTTGTTTTTGGGCTGAAAAACATTCTTGCTCTTAATAAATTTTAAACAGATGCATAAATCCAACACACTACTCAAACTTGCATAATAGTGAAATTATTTGCAACATTCCGGTCAGTCACCCAGTTTTCCCCAGGCTTACAAAATATGCAGAAGTATCAGTAAATGTAAAAACAACTCATTTAAGAGCTGTTAATAATGGCAAAGGCCACACCTGCAATTGAGAAATCAAAATGAGAGAAATAATCATAAAATAATCAAAGAAAACAAATATAATTCTAGACCCAAATCAAGTACCCAGTTTGAATAGTAAGCGATATTTATACATTTTATTTTGAGTTGAAGTGCAAGAAAAAAATTAGATGCGTCTATGAAATTCAGAATGCATGGCACTATATTTTTATTTCTTGCATTTACTGTAAAAAAAACAAACAAGAATTTGTAAATTCACAACATGCTTGTCATTTTATAAAGTTAATTTTAAGTCTTCTACAAAATTCACTGATTATTCATGTGTGCAGCAGCCTGTGTCAGTGCAGACTCCACCTCCAGTGGATCCGGCTGCACAGGGAACCAATCAGAGTTCTCCAGCACCTGCCATCTCTCCAGATCAAGCACGGAAACCTGGACAGAACTTCAGATGTCTGTGGCAGGCATGCAAACGGTGAGGACGCATGTGATGTGCTTTGCTTTATAGATGCCTGTCTTGAGAAGGATGGTTCATGCTAACTTTAATGTGTTGTTTCAGGTGGTTTGACACGCCGTCACAGGTGTTTTACCATGCAGCTACCTATCATGGCAGTAAAGACGCGTACCCAGGGCAGTGCCAGTGGGAGGGCTGTGAACCGTTTCCTCGCCAGAGACTATCCTTCATCACGCACCTTCAGGCAAGATCCCATCTTTCTCTCTTTCGATTGATGCAGTGATAATGACTTCTATCCCTGCTTGCTGTATATATGTGTGTGTTTGACTAATCAGTGTGTGTTTTGCAGGATAAGCACTGCTCGAGGGAAGCGCTCTTAGCCGCACTCAAACTGGAGGAGCAAACGCAAGGCAGCAACCCCAACACTTCCAAGTGTGTATGATTTCTTTAGCTTATGCTGGTTTAAGGTAGTAGATGATTGTGATGGTGATTGTGACTGTGCTGATGTGCAGGTCTCCTCCAGCTGCGGTCAGCAGTTCTCCACCTCCTCCCAGACCACAGAAAGCGCTCATAAACCATCCCAGTGCAGCTCTGATGGCTTTACGTAGGGGCTCGCGAAACCTGGTGTTCAGGGACTTCACAGTCAGTATTATTACATCATGCCAAATCAATGACATATGTGCTGGTTTTAAAAGTGTAAAGCTTGAAACGTTGTTTTATTTTTTCCCCTTCTCAGGACGATAAAGAGGGACCAATGACCAAACACATTAGACTAACTGCTGCCTTAACGTTAAAGAGCATCGCCAAGTACTCTGATTGTGGGCGGAAGTAAGTAAAATGTGGTTGTTTCTAATTTGTGGCATAAAATCAATCATTTATGCCAAAAGGGAATATATAATCACATTTCTTTTTAGTACTGTCAAGAACATTTTGGAGTCGTATATCAAGAAATAAAAATAAACTGTTTTTATTTTTCTAATATTAATAGAAATGTAATAGCCTATGTTTACTGTAAAGTATTTAAATATCATTAAATATTTAGATAATTTCATCATTTTTTTTGTAGTACAGTACAAAAATTCTACATTGCAGTAATTAAAAACTCTGAGAACCATTTCTACAATTTCCAGAAATGGATCCATTTATGTAAGATTAATGCGAGCAATTTTTACCCGTCAAATTTAACAATGCAAATAATATCTTTATGTAATTATTTACATTTTTGTTTCTTTCAAACAAGAACATTGGGTCATATTTCAGCTTAAAATAAAAAGAAAGGTATAAGAAATCAGTTTTATTATTCCAATATTAAAATAGAAATATATAAATATTTAGATAATTTGATATTATATTCATAAGAATTTTATTGGAGTACAGACTACAGTTCAGAAGTTTCTGCCCTGCAGTAATGAAAATCAGAGTACCATTTCTACAATTTCTATATTTTTACAAAAAAAAAAAAAAAAATCTATAAAATTGATATTTCTGCCAGAATAATGTAGGAAATGTTTAATTTGATTAAATTTAACAATGCAAAAAGACTCAATTATAATCTTTTTATATTATAATCAAAATTATAATGCCTGTTATTTATAGACCCCGTCCGTGCCTCGAATAAGGGGAATTTACGCTTTTAGGGGAAGTCGTGGCCTAATGGTTAGAGAGCTGGACTTGTAATCCAAAGGTTGCGGGTTCGAGTCTCAGGCCGGCAGGGATTGTAGGTGGGGGGAGTGAATGTCCAGCGCTCTCTCCACCCTCAATACCACGACTGAGGTGCCCTTGAGCAAGGCACCGAA
Source organism: Barbus barbus (assembly GCF_936440315.1). Taxonomy (NCBI): domain Eukaryota; kingdom Metazoa; phylum Chordata; class Actinopteri; order Cypriniformes; family Cyprinidae; genus Barbus; species Barbus barbus. Next base: position 24,535,439 of record NC_136717.1, on the reverse strand, counting down.
CCCCCAACTGCTCCCCGGGCGCCGCAGCATAAATGGCTGCCCACTGCTCCGGGTGTGTGTTCACGGTGTGTGTGTGTGTGTTCACTGCTGTGTGTGTGTGTGTTCACTGCTGTGTGTGTGCACGTTGGATGGGTTAAATGCAGAGCACGAATTCTGAGTATGGGTCACCATACTTGGCTGAATGTCACTTCACTTCACTTATTGTTATTAATGATCAGTAATTATTATTAGTAATTATTAATACTGTTATTGTTGTTCTTAATGCAAGTAAATATTCTTTTTATTTTGGGGTGAAATGTGACTTTGGCATTCACCTGTTACATATGGAGGACCAAGAGTGCCACTTAAAAATAAAAATGAAGAATCAATTTATTGGTTTAATAATTCAAACATAAAAATGTATATAAATAAATCACTTTTAAATGGACAAATTAATAGACTTATTTAAAGATGTTTATTTAATTCAAGTTTTTAAATTGAGTTTAATAAAACAATACATTAAAAAAGTCATTTTTTAATGTATAAATAAATAGACAAATTTAATTTAAGATGCCAATGCCGCATTTTGCGCCAGCCCCTGATAACTGAGAGGAGACTTTCTATCGCAGAAATCAGCTAAAACTAACAAATCATCCACAATCCCTCTCCAAACACGTTTAGATTCCCCTGAAATTTTGCGTCACTTGAATCCATCTTCTTACTCCCGCTGTAATGATGTATAGCTTTTCTCACTGTCCAATGACAAGGCGTGCTATATTTACAAGCGAGAGAGGGGTTGGCTCTTCAAATCGAGGCGAAAGTTGATTGGTTGCTCCCACGTGTGTACTGTCCAATGGCATTTTTTAACTCGATTGACAAACGGATCAAGAAAAGCATTTGGCAAAAGGACAAAGAAAACCAATTGGTAAATAAAGAGAGATAAGTGTTTGCCAAATGCAATTTTAAAAATTGTTTTAAAATGTGCATTTAAAAATATTCATTAATGCACTTTTTATTGTTTTATTCATCTACGTTTTAAAACATGAATTAAATAAACAGTTTTAAATTTGTCTATTTATTTATACATTAAAAAATTACTTTTTAAATGTATTGTTTTATTAAACTCCATTTAAAAACTTGAATTAAATAAACATCTTTAAATATGTCTATTAATTTGTCCATTTAAAAGTGATTTATTTATATACATTTTTATGTTTGAATGCTTAAATCAATAAATTGATTCTTCATTTTATTTTTAAGTGGCATTCTTGGTCCTCCATAGTTACAGCATGAAAAAGAAAAAATCAAGCAAGTAGACTTCATAAATGTAATCAGTGTCTGTTTTGTTGTGTGTTTGTGTTCAGATTGGTAAGGCGGCATGAAAATCATCTCTCTGTGCTGGCGCTGAGCACTATGGAGGTCTCCACTACGCTCGCGAAATGCCTTTACGAACTCACGCGCTCTCTGCAGGCCTGAGCTCAGCTCAACCCAAAAAACAACCTTCGGAAGGAGACGAGAAGCCCATTTCCCCATTCTGCTGCCACACAGGTCACCATAAGTGTGTTGGGTCGTCTCCCTAAACCCCCCTCCCACACCCTTCTCTCTCCCTCTCTCTCTCTCTCTCTCTCTCTCTCTCTCTCTGCCTCTCTCTCTCCCTCTCCATTCCACCCAGTCCCTCTCCACCATCTCCCTTACAAACTGCCACGGGTCTTCCACCAGCCACTCAGAAACCAGCGCCCATTTCACTCTTCTAACCGCCTCTTCACGCCTGGCCCGACGAGCACATTTTTATAGTCCCAGAGGAGCGTGGGGGGATTCTGTGGGTGGGGCAAGTGGACAACGGTGCGGGGCGGTAGAGGTGTGGCTAGATTTTGTTTTTTCTTTATAACTTGATAGCTTGGTTTTCTTACTTGAGTCGATTTATATTTTCACTTATTTATTATTGAAATAAATACCAATATGAGTAAATGAGAAAAAAAAAATTGTGTAAATATTTGTGAATAGATATAAAGTTAAATCACCCTCCTTCATGCCGCTGCTGCCCACTGTTATCAGAAGCATTACATTAGTAGGTTCAGACTCATTTTTATTTCAACCCCTGGTTACTCATTTGAGATGTGATTCTATACTCAGCAGTGGATGAATGTACTTAAACCCTGTAAATATTCTGCGACGGTACTGATGCTGTAAAGTTTTGGGAGGGGTGGCGGAGGGCTACAGGTTTTTCTTTGTGGAACTGTGTTCTTGTTTTTTTTGTTTTTCTCCCCTTTTTTGTACTATTATAACTTGTAGAACTCATTTTGCTGGCTGAAAGAGTATGAAATAATATATCATATGTCATTTTGTAGAAGAGACAAAAACATATTGAAGGTATTCCCCTCAACCTGTATTCACTGTAAGCGTCAAGAGTACGAGCCCGACCGCCCGTACTTGATTCTTTTTGTATTTGTAAATTGGTTTAAATACATGGAGTTTTATACAGGTTTTCTCCTGTGTTCTTTGCTTTCTGTGCAGGTATGATATTTTCCTCCAGACCTTTTTTCTATCTTAATATAGTGTGGGATTTTTTTATTTGTTTTTCTTTTTGTTTTTTTCATCCATTCTTACGACCACGCCACATTCCGGCTCCCGGACCCCAGGCTGTCCTCTCTGCTGTGTATTGTGTAACATTTATTATTGCCTGTTGTGTTAGCATCCCAGTGGGGTCACGACCCCTTCCCCCCACCCCCTCACCATTTCTGCAGTGTCTGTAGGGTGTGCGATGATACATATATCTAACAGTCTGATATAGATTGGCTTCATTTACTTTGGTGACTGTTTATAGTTTTTAAATAAAAGACTGAACATTTTTGACATACTGTTGACATGCCTTTATTTGCTTGGGGACCCCCAGTCATCTGGATTGAAATGTTTCAGGTGTGTTTGATTAGGGTTTTTAATAATAGAAAGTTGGTGACTTTTATTATGCATATTGAGAAATTGGGGTGGAGACTAAAGCTACACAATATGTCCATATATGTAAAATATAGAAATATTTAGATAATTCGATCATTAATGGGGTTTTATGTAGTGCAGTTAAAAAAAAATCTACATTGCAGTAAATACAAAACTGAGAACCATTTCTATTTTTTTTTTTCCATTTCTGTACGATTGATGCGGGCTATTTTTACCTGTCAAATTTAACAATGCAAATAATATCTTTATGTAATTATTTATTTACATTTTTACGTTTCTTTCAAACATGGTCAAGAACATTGGGTCTTATTTCATCTTAAAATAAAAAGAAAGGTATAAAAAAAATCTGTTTTATTATTCCAATATCAAATTACAAATATTTAGATAATTTGACCTTTATATTTATAAGAATCGTATTGGAGTACAGACTGTCCACCTTATTTTACAACATAAAACTAAGTTATTTCCTGTGAATGTGTGAGACTTCCAACTCTTTAGGTGTACCAGACAGTAAACAAAACTGTTTGCGCTACAGAATAGTGTGTTTATAATTGCAACAATGACCCTATCAAGCAGCATAACCAGCTGAAAAAAACTGGACGCCAATGACACCGGATGTCTCGCACATACGGTGAATGCAGTGCATTAAAAAAAACATCTCGGTTACGTATGTAACCACGGTTCCCTGATTAGGGAACGAGATGCTGCGGTGACGTCACCGTATGGGAACACCCTTTGGTGTGAAGAATGTCTGAAGCCCTGTACCATCCCGCCAATCCTATTGGCCAAATAGCGCTTGGCACTGCCTAAAATATGCGTAAGCATAGTATACCTGCGTGCCACGTGCTATTTCACTCAGATTTCATGGACTAAGGAAACGCTATCAAAGGTACTGAACGGCCTGAACCGCAGCATCTCGTTCCCTATTCAGGGAACCGTGGTTACATACGTAACCGAGATGTTCCCTCTCATAGGTCACTTCAATGCTGCGGTGACGTCACCGTATGGGAACGCTATACCATCACGCCTGACGTACCTGAGATAACTGGGATCCGAGGAAAGCATCTGCTCAAGCGGAAAGAACCCGGGAGCCAGGAGGAGTCACATCCAGACTGTAGAATTTGACGAAAGTGCTCGGTGAGGCCCATCCTGCCGCAGCACATATATCATCCATAGAAGATCCACCAAGGAAGGCTTGCGATGAAGCCACCGCCCTCGTGGAATGAGCTCAGATTCCCAAAGGCGAAGCAAGCCCGTGTGCCTCATAGGCTAAGGATATAGCCTCAACCAGCCAATGGGACATGCGTTGCTTTGTGACAGCACAACCTTTATTCTTATTCCCAAAACAGACGAACAGCTGGTTGGACTCACGCAATTGGGCTGTACGATCAACGTAGATCTTCAGGGCCCTCACAGGACAAAGGCTTAGATTTTCTGACCCCAACTCCGTGGGAGAGAAAGCTTCTAAGTCCACCTGCTGGAAGCGACTTTAGGAATGTAACCAGGCCTTGGTCGCAGCAAAACCTTCACCAATCCTTGAGAAGTCCATGCACGAAGGTGAAATAGAAAGACCTTGTAAATCCCCAACTCTCTTGAGGGAGGATAAAGCTAACAATAGGACTGTCTTTAGAGTCAGGATTTTTTCAGTCACAGTTTCCAAGGGCTCAAACGGATGTCCTGATAGCCCTTGCAATACAATGGACAGATCTCATGATGGATCTCGCGCAGGGTGGAAAGGCCGCAGCCGTCGTGAACCCTGCATAAATTGAGAGACCAGGCCCACTGAAATGCCATCTATGTGCGCGTGGTTAGCTGATATAGCTGCCACGTATACTTTAAGAGTGGCTGGCATTACTCCCTCTGAAAAATGACTTTGAAGAAACTCCAGTACTGAAGCGATGGGGCAGTAAGCTGGATCCATATCACGACTCCTAGACAAAGTAGTAAACAGTTTCCATTTGAAGGCATATAAACGTCTTGTATAAACCGCTCTGGAAATAACTATAGTCTCGGCAGCCTCCGCTGAAAGACCGGGACATATTAACTCATTCCGCTCAGAGGGCACACCCATAGTTTCCATAAATCCGGCCGTGGGTGCCAGATCATTTCCCGTGCTTGCGACAGCATGTCCTGTCTGATGGGAATCTCCCACGGAGAGCCCGCTAACAGACCGATCAGTTCCGCAAACCACGGTTGAGTGGGCCACCACGGAGACATATTAACTCAGTCGCTCCACACTGTCTGACCGTGTTCTGGATGGCACCACTGGAATTAGCCGGATCGGAGGAAAGGCATACAAACTAGTTCTGTGTTGTCCATCTTGACTAACACATGACGGCCATTTAGCAGTCTTGAATAATGTTGGAGAGCTAGAAAGACCGTTAGCAGCTCCAATCTGTTTATGTGCCACCCTCGCTGTGCCTCCGATGTTCCGTGGGCTGGGCATCCTTGTCAAACAGCCTACCCCCCATGCGAGAATCTAGATCTATCCCCAAAAAGGTTATCCATTGGCAAGGGATCAGAACACTGCTTTGGAGATTCGTGTGTAAGCCCAGGTTGTTTAGATGATTTAGCACAAGATTTCGATGAGAGCGTGCTTGAGTCTGTGATTGCGCTAATATCAGCCAATGGGTCAGGTAATTTAGCACACGAACGCCCTGGAGCCGCAACGGGGCCAGAACAGCATCCATGCATTTCGTGAAGGTTCGTGGAGCCAGGGCTAACCCGAAAGGAAGAACACTGTATTGATACGCTTTGCCCTCTAAAGCGAATCTGAGGAACTTCCTGTGTCTCTTGATGATCTGAATATGAAAGTATGCATCCTTCAGATCGATCGTGACAAACCAGTCGTTTGGTTGAATCTGAGACAGAATAGATTTCACCGTCAACATCTTGAATTTGCTCGTTCTGAGTGCAAGATTCAAGCGGCGTAAATCCAATATCGGTCGTAAGCCGCCATCTTTTTTGGGCACAACAAAATATTGGCTGTAAAAACCTGACTCCGTCTGAGAGGGGTGTACTTCTTCTATAGCCCCTTTCCGCAGCAGAGATGACACCTCTTGTCGCAGCACTGCGGTTTCTTTTGAACTCCCGATCGTGGAAAGGAGGCTGGCTTTTTCGAAAACTGAATAGTGTATGCGTAACGAATTGTGCGTAATACCCATTGCGAAATGTCGGGCAGGCGTTCCCACGTGGCTCGAAAATCCTTTAATGGTCTCAAGACCTCCGTCTGCGGCTGTGATGTGTCCACATGCATTAGAATTTCAGAGCACGGAAAACTTGTGGTGTCCGTAGGGAGGAGAACTGCATGTGTTAAGGTCGCTGTGTTTCATTGTATTGGGTACTGAAGCGTGTTCACGGCAGGATTCATTCCAACAGGATGCATATCGGGCCCCGCTGCTAGCAATGAATCGGCAGGTTTGTGGGCCGTCATAAACGGGCCGTCCTTGCCAGACCCTTGGGCCATCCCTCAAACCCTGAAGGCTGCAGCATGCAGATTGTCTGAGGGGGCGCTCGGAGTGGTGGCACGCTCTAATGCTGCTCGAGGCGCGTTCTGCGGCGAGATAGTCAATATTTGAGTCTGGGGACTGCAGTGAGAGGGTTGGATATGCTTTAGCGGTCCAACAGCTCTCTCTAGTGGAGGGCACAGTCCTCGACGAACAGCAGAAGGATCAGGAACTACTATTAGGAGCCTGAAGACGGTTTTCGCCGTCAAGCTCAGGTCTAGTCTTTTCCGCTGGTGGATAAGCCCTAGGACCCCAATCCTTACGAGGGGGTGCCATAGGTGCCTTCTCGCAGGGAGCCCCATTGGCGGTGTGAAGACGACGAGCGCGAGCGCGCCGTCAACGTCTAACGTCGCTCTATTTCCCTGGGCCTGCGCGGAATCACAGACAAAACGTCATTGTCATACAGCATGCAGCCGAAGGAGATTGCACCGTAGGCATCCGGGGCGGGCCGTAGATCCTCTTTGGCGAAAACTACGGGCTCCACAAAGTTTTCGCTGACCTCCTGCACTCGATTGGGGGAGATTGAGCGAGATAACTCCAGCGCATCACTCCAAGCCATCGCCTCGAGCGGCGCCTCTGTAACCGCAGAAGTGACACGGCGGAGGTTGGACGCGGGGGCGACCTTACAGAAAACTTCTACCCTTGCGCATAGAACTTTCGGTCGCAGGCCGTCACAGTGGGAACATGTCGACAGGCCACTAAGCGCCGCCTGCACGTGATGCAGGCCCAGACACACAACGCACCTGCCATGAGTGGTCCCTGCCGTGATGAACCTGCTACATGGACCCTTACATCTCTCCAGACTCATCGCGTCTGCGAAGAGGAGTTAAATACTGCTCGAGAAGAAAAATATCGCTGAGAACGCGGGATGCTTTCTAGGGCACAGAAAAACGCTTTCCTGAAGGAAATGAAATCTGAGTGAAATAGCGTTCGGCACGCAGATATACTATGCTTAAACATATTTGGCCAATAGGATTGGCAGGATGGTACAGGGCTTCAGACATTCGTCACACCAAAGGGTGTTCCCATACGGTGATGTCACCGCAGCATTGATGTGACCTATGAAAGGGAACAAAAAACAAAAACACACACAAAAATGCATTCTATTCTCCTTACCTCATAAATTTTTCTGAAATTGGTATATGTTCCTTTGCTGTTTGAAATCAAAGATTTGTTGAAAAACAATTTAATCTCAGCCTCACAAATGACTGACCTCCTTGAGTTCTCGTTTTATTTATTTATATATTCGATGATTAAATTTGAATAACGTTTGGCATGCACTATAATAGGACTTTTATGTTAGAAACTGAAGTGCAGTTCTACTTCCGCTCCACTAGACGGCATAAGCGTCTCGATCTCAGCAGGAAAATAAAGAAATTACGTACAATGGTGCAACCTATTTGCAGATACTACCAAGGGACTTTTTAATTTTATTTTTTGTTAAGCAATTAGCCATGATCAAACAACGTGGCACCTACAGAACAGGTGCATGAAGAAGATACTATCTACAGATGTGTGCAAGGGGATATGCATTGCGCATAAATGTTAATACCGTAAATAAATATTTGCATATTCTGCATATGTGAATAAAGTCTGAGCTGATGGGAAATTTTGGTGACTCTTGTCTTGCTTCATAAAGCAGCTCATATGAGAATCTGAATAGAAATCGATATGATTGACAGAACTTTTAATCATGAGTGTACTAAACATTTCAGACACAAAACATGAAGGTGGCGATCAAAAGCGTCATTAAGAGAAGAAATGAATCAGGTGTGTGTGATTAGAAAGACGCACACAAAGTGTGTAATATTGTATGCACTTTTAACATCATCATGTTCTTCCATGGTGTGGCGGGAGGAATAAGACACGAGCGTGGAAAACAGGTAAATTCATAATAATTTACTGGGATTATTAACACAGGAGCAGTTTGTTATCTGAGAGGTCCCTGCTTTATACACGTGTCGAGTGATGCGGTTAATTTCCGGCAGGTGCGCGTGATTTCCGCTTCGGTCTCTACACTTACGTGTTTGTGGAGGTTATAATTTGTTCATCACATTTTATTTTTGTCATTGGATAGTTCAATAAAGAAGACTAAAATATTTTTAAATAATTAATTCATTCCGATCAACAGAAAATAATTTCTAGCAAGGAAATGGCCGTATTAGTGTAATTCACCCAGTTCACCACAGGAGGGCGTCCACACTCGAATTATTATGTTTATTACAAATATAGTATATTTCTACTAATGGAAATAAGTAATTTGCCAGATTTTTTTGTACATGTGTGTGTGTGTAAAAAAAAAAAATATATATATATATATATATATATATATTACATATAGACACACACAGACAGACAGAGAGACACACACACACACACACACACACACACACACACAGACAGACAGAGACACACACACACACAGAGACACACACAGACAGACAGAGAGAGACACACACACACACACACACACACACACACACACACACACAGACAGACAGAGACACACACACACACAGAGACACACACAGACAGACAGAGAGAGAGACACACACACAGACAGACAGACAGACAGACATTGTGTGTATCATTTGGCTAAACATGATCATCAATTTATTAGATATTACATTTCCTCGTTCACCACAGGGCGGGTGTTTTTCTTTCTTTTTACTTTTTTTTAATGTATTATTCATTTTTAGCGAATGCGAAGTATAACACAATAATACTATTAATATTAATAGTATTATTATAATGTAACCTGAATATATATATAGTCTAAAAAATTATTTCTGTCATATTTTCCCTCAGATTATAAATCTAACAATATATTTATTAAAAAAAACGATGATTTTGTTGCTGCACAAGATAATCAATTATTAAATAATTTTGAATGTGAATGAGTTATAGCTAATAGCAGCATTTAATTCACACAATTTGCCACAGGAGGGCGCTCGGTTCATTTGACTGGCATGCTTTATATATATATATATATATATATATATATGTTTTAGTTTTTTTTACATTTTTTTTAAATGAGTTTAATTAGCTTATTAGTCAGGACAAAACAGTTTAGTGCCATGTTTTCCTCTTATTCGAGTTACAGCTTTAGCGGAAAGTAGCGGCCGTGTAATTCACGCAATTCACCACAGGAGGGCGACATTTACACTAATGTAAGTCACAAATGTAAAAGTATATTTCTGCTCAATATAAGGGAGTTAATTTGACGTTTCGCTGCTTAACAAGGCAATGAACGATTTGTTGAGCATTAAATAGATGTAAAATAAGTAAATGCAAGCTTTTATTCTAACTCGAGATGAAAGTGTGTAATTAACACAATTCACCACAGGATGACGCTTAAACTCGAAATTTGTCAGTAATGTGTGCCACAAATGTAAAAATATATTTTTTACTAAATATAAGGGAGTTCATTTCACGTGTTACTGCCTAACAAGGTAAAAAAAACTATTTATCATATACTAAATCAATGCAAAATAATTAAATGCTAGAAGTGACAGTAATGTAATTCACACAAAGTACCACAGGAGGGCGTTTAAACTCGAAATTTAAATGTGTTTTACAGATGTACCTGTTTGTAACTCACAGTCCACCACAGGAGGGCCTTGCCTGTGGCTCAAGTTATTGACATGAGAATCAATTCTATTACAATTCACCGCAGGAGGGCATTCAGACTTTTTTAGATATGAGAATAAGTTGCAGCAGTTTAATACACACAACTCACCACAGGCGTACGTTAATCCTTTGCCTGTTTAAAAAATGTAACAGAATTGTGGTCAATAAACATTCTTAAAGAAAAAAAAAATGTTTTGCAACCAAATGGTAAATTGTTGTATATTACACTGCTGTTACTTTCTTCGAGACAGAGGGAAAACACTGACTATTGCATTGATTCAAACTAATTTGATAAAGTGTTGATTCTTTGAAGCAGCAGCAAAAAAAAATAAAAATTCAATAAAACATTTTTTTTTTCTTTAAGAATGTTTATTGACCACAATTATGTTACATTTAATGCTCAACAAATCGTTCATTGCCTTGTTAAGCAGCGAAACGTCAAATTAACTCCCTTATATTGAGCAGAAATATACTTTTACATTTGTGACTTACATTAGTGTAAATGTCGCCCTCCTGTGGTGAATTGCGTGAATTACACGGCCGCTACTTTCCGCTAAAGCTGTAACTCGAATAAGAGGAAAACATGGCACTAAACTGTTTTGTCCTGACTAATAAGCTAATTAAACTCATTAAAAAAAAAAAAAAAAAAAAAAAAAAAAAAAAATATATATATATATATATATATATATATATAAGCATGCCAGTCAAATGAACCGAGCGCCCTCCTGTGGCGAATTGTGTGAATTAAATGCTGCTATTAGCTATAACTCATTCACATTCAAAATTATTTAATAATTGATTATCTTGTGCAGCAACAAAATCATCGTTTTTTAGAATAAATATATTGTTAGATTTATAATCTGAGAGAAAATATGACAGAAATAATTTTTTAGACTATATATATTCAGGTTACATTATAATAATACTATTAATATTAATAGTATTATTGTGTTATACTTCGCATTCGCTAAAAATGAATAATACATAAAATAAAATAAAAAAAAGTAAAAAGAAAGAAAAACGCCCGCCCTGTGGTGAACGAGGAAATGTAATATCTAATAAATTGATGATCATGTTTAGCCAAATGATACACACACTGTGTGTGTGTGTCTGTCTGTCTCTCTGTGTGTCTGTCTCTCTCTGTGTGTGTCTGTCTCTCTCTGTGTGTGTCTGTCTCTCTGTGTGTGTGTGTGTGTGTTTCCCTCTGTCTCGAAGAAAGTAACAGCAGTGTAATATACAACAATTTACCATTTGGTTGCATTGAACTGAATCGAATCTTTCTGACTCCACTGAACATGGACATGATTCAACTTGAATATAATGAGCTGTAAGACTCATCAAACACCGCCAGAACTTCAGTCAGGAGCTCCTGAGACTCTGTTGGTTTGTTGACCAAACGCACATGAAGCTGTCCCATGCAACAGCGACTGTAATATACGTTTTTAACGACTCGAAAAAGTGGTGGCTCAGTGGTCTGCGCGTCACGCCCTCATCTGAGCGACCCGAGTTCGAGCCTCACTCTTGAAAAATGGTTTAATTTAATTGGATTTGACCAATTAAACAAACAAAAAAAGCTGTTGGGGTGTGGAAGTGCCAGTGGCTCAGTGGTCTGAGTGCATCCTTCCTAATTGGAGGAATGTCAGTTCGAATCTGGCCTTGACACGGTTGGAATGGTCACCTGGTCATGAGTGGTTGGAGCATGATGGGTGAACCAAGAGAAGGCAGGACACGAAGGGGGGGGTATATCCAGGCGCCCCCCCTGGGGACTTTCGGGATAATGATCAGCAGTGGTTCTACATCTTGTTAAGGTGTCGACTTAATTAAAAATCCAGGCTCCACACTAAGTTGACAGTTTTCCTACAGTGGGCTCTGGATAACCCACCACTTCACCACAACCGCAACTTCAGTCATTCACACCACACCACACTTTCAATTCCTGAAGATCTGGCTAGGATTCGAACCGGCAGCCTCTGACCCATGAGGCAGAGCTTATACCACTGAGCCACAGACCTTTGCTCTGACTGTGATGGAAGTTATATTTCACCCATCAACCTGCACCAGAACAGCACTTTCACACTATATAAGTAAAACCGAAGTCAGGTTACAGCCGAAGTCGTTTTTCTGTGGGGCGATTGTCTGTACGCATTGAAACACACATACTTCCGAATCACTTTCACAGGCGTCATGATTCAACTGATTCAGTTCTCCGACACTGATGGATCTCTGAGGGTTTTCGGGCATCACTTTGGGAAACAGTGATTCAGATCCAGACTGACCATTAGCCACAATGTAGAGTTCAAGACACTGAAATGATTCAATACGCATCGGAAGATTTGCTACTCTCGAGTTGAACAATCGGCAATTCTGAGAGCCTTAATCATCTCAGGCAAACAAAAAGCTAGGCAGGTTGACTTAACGAGTCCTTGTTAAGGTTAATGAGAGTGTTTGAGGTATCAGAGGTCTGATTCGACTCTGATCTGACATCAGTAAAAGGACAAAAGATGAGATTCAGAGAGCTGGTTTATTTCATTGCTTCTGGGAGGGTAAACAGACACAGTGATTGAACTCCATAAACAGAAGTACAGGACCTGGATATGGCAACAAAATCATCACAGCTCAGCAGCAAACTACCCGTGTTCTTTGCACGTAAGATTATGATTAATCACACACACTCAAACACGCATTCGGCATCTGCAGGGAATAAGAAAGCTAATGCACATGTACTCCAGATTGTTTCAATGCTTCTAAAGGGAAAAGTCTTTGTTGGACTACTGAGAGAGACAGGACAGGTCCAGTCATACCACTTGAATCATCTGCCTTAATTATTCATTATCTTTGCTACTTTAAACTTAGAAGCAAAATGCAATTAGAGCGACACCATTACAGATCTTCATCCCCTCCCACCCCTACACACACACACACATACAGCCATGAAACAATCCAATAAAGGGCATTTGCACTATATCAAATCCAAATTAAACAAAATATGTCATCTCTAGAAAAATCTTAATTCTTGTATGTAAATGTGTTAAGAACGGCTCCAGTCAGTGACACCGGCAGCAGCCCGCGTTGGAGGAATTGCACTTGTGCAGTCAGCAGATCAGCGACCCTCAGCTCTTTTCGGATTTGCTTTTGCGGATGCGTTTGTATTTGTCAACATATGCTTTCACCAGGTTGGCCACCTTGTCGACGTTTACCTCGCCACTTTTGCTGTGACACACCTGAGAGGAGGAGAAAAACAATTACTGTGTGCATTTGTAAAGCTGTTTGCACAAAATAAAAAATTTGAGCAAAACATTATGCTGAAACAGAGGAAGAGGAATTACACTAAAATCAAAATTAATATGAATAAGTTCAACTGTGATTTGAAAGTGGCAGAGACAATCAGTCAACATATATATATATATATATATATATATATATATATATAAAAAAAATTCTGTCTGTGTATAACATGTAACTGGACGATCATTGTTCCTTTTTAGATGTTCAAGTCATCATCTTGTTATAGAAACAGGCAGATGGAGTAATACACCAGTGGCAGAGAGAATCTGTAGTTATTGTAAGTTAACATCAAATATTTCTGTGATCGAAGATGAGAAGCATTTTTTGTATGATTGCTCCTTGTATGAGGATTTGCATAAGAAATATTTTGGTGATCTTGTTGGTGATGTTTGTATTGATGCGTCAAGTGTTTGTGATTCGGGGTATGCATGGAAATGGACATTGTATATATATCATGGAATTAAGAAAAGATTATTATAGTATTAGGATATTAAGTAAAGATCATGTTCCATTAAGATATGTTGTAAATTTTCTACTGTAAATACATCAAAACTTAATTAGTAAGAACTTCATTTGAACAACTTTAAAGGCGATTTTTCTCAATATTTAGATTTTTTTTGCACCCTCAGATTCCAGATTTTCAAATAGTTGTATTTCAGCCAAATATTGCCCTATCATAACAAACCATACATCAATGGAAAGATTATTTATTCAGCTTTCAGGTGATGTATAAATCTCAATTTTGAAATATTGACATTTATGACTGGTTTTGTGGTCCTGGGTCACATATATGTGTGTGTACTGTGTATATTTATTTATGTATATATAAATACACACATATACAGTATATATTTAGAAAATATTTACATATATTTATATTCATATAATGTATATTATATATAAATATTTTTAATAGAAACACATTGTATATGTGTATATATAACATTTTATTTTTTCCTAAAAATGAACTTACTTTTTCCACAGCTTTCCGTACAATCTCTTTATATTCCTCCTTGTTGATTTCATTCTTCTGATAATATGGCTTAATCGCTGCTTTCACCTCATTGATGGCCAGCTCTTGGATCTGCAATTTCTGTTTGAAAAGGAAAATGCATTTTAGGAACCAATATCAAAATTTGCGTGGAGTAGTTTGCTTAAATGTGCAAGACTTGCCTTCTCTTTCTTCGAGCTGTCAGCATGGGCCTTGCTGTAAGAGGCGGGTTGGGTGGTGGTAGAGGATGGCTGGGCCACACTGGGCGCCCTAACAGGAGGAGGCAGCCCAGCAACTACTTTGGTTGGCATGGGTTTGAACGAACCTTTGCCTGGTACAGGAAAACTGGGCATAACCTGCTGTAAAGTATGCAAATGTTACAACCAAAATGGCACATACATGAATTCATTTAAAGGGTTAGTTCACCCAAAAAAGAAAATTGTCATTATTTACTCACCCTCATGTCGTTCCAAACCCATAAGACCTTTTATCTTTGGAACACAAATTAAAATATTTCTGATGAAATCCGAGAGCTTTCTGACCCTCCATAGACAGCAAGGGTACAACCATTGTCAAAGCATAGAAACGTAGTAAGGACGTCTATAAAATAGTCCATGTGACATCAGTGGTTCCACCGTAATTTTACGAATCTACGAGAAACTGCATGAGCAGTATCACATGCATGCGTCGACAATGGCGGAGGACTGTCCCGGGAGAGAAAAAAAATAATTGAATAAAGTCGTTATTTTTGTTTTCTTTGCACACAAAAAGTATTCTCGTAGCTTTGTATAATTACAGTTGAACCACGGATATCACATGGACTTTTAACGATGCTCTTACAACCTTTATGTGCTTTGACAATGGTAGTACCCTTTCTATCCATGGAGGGTCAGAAAGCTCTCGGATTTCATCAAGTATATCTTAATCTGTGTTCTGAAGATGAACGAAGGTCTTACGGGTTTGGAACAAGTAATTAATGACAATTTTTGGGTAAACTAACCCTTATAATTTAGGGATAGGTGAATATTAAACTAATGTTTTTTAAATTATAACAATCATTATGCTCACCTGAAGCCGGTGGCTTTCAGACGGTACTGCTGTGAAGCCGCCTTGTTGCACGGGTGGAGGAGGTGGTGGAGGCGGAGGCAGTGCCTGTACAGCTATGGATGGGACCTGGATGAGTGGCCCAGAGGGGTGCAGCTGCACTGGCACTGGATGGGGCAAACTGAACTGGGGAGTAGGCTGCAGACCTACGGCTGGAGGTCTTGGCAGCAGAGGCCCCATGGGGTAACGGAGGACCCCCATCACACCCATCTGGTGGGGCATCAGGGGAGGGGGCATGGCTGGCACCACCTCTGTTGGCAGCGGTGCATTTGGCTCATTCTGGGGGGGATCTGGAATATGGAAAACAGACATGAATGTAGTGGAGATGTCAAAATGACCTGAACATGCTAAAGTGGGAATGCACAGCTGGCAAGATGGGCTTTTGATAAACTTGACTGCCTATGCATTAGAAACACATTTGTTATTAAATCAGTGTTATTTGACTAGAGAAAACAGAGGGGGAAAAATTTCAACAACCCATAAAGTACTTTTGATGGAATTGGGTAAAATGGAATGAAATTTACAAAAAATTTATGGCCTTTATTCAGATAAAGACACACCTGCTTGTTTCGGGACTGCTGGTGCACCTTGATCCTCCTCTTGTCTGTTCCAGGTGTTGTTCCCGCCTCCCCTGTCTCTGCGCGAGTAGTAGTTCTGCACATCAGCAGGAAGAGTTCGGCGTACGGCCCAGCTGGACGCCGATGACCACCCGGAACGATCCAGCGGCATCTCGGCGCCCTCAGACTCTTTTCTCTTTCCTACGGCTCTATTGTCGTTGAAGCGATTATATGACTCTGCATTGTTTGCTGTCCCTGAGAAAGAAGTACGTTGCCTCCAATTATCGGCTGGCTCGCCCTGCTGGCCAGATGACCAGTGTGCGCCTCCTCTGCCGTGCCCAGCGTTCCAGCCGCCTCGAGACCAGGACTCTGCAGACGGATCACCTGCATTTTCGTCCCTTCGTGGCTCACGTCCTCTGGAATCACTGTCTGGCCAAAGCCTCTCCCTCTCTTGCACCCAATCCGGGTTCTCGCTCCTGCCTCGGTCGGGCGATGCCTCATGGAAGTTGCCGTTGTCAGACGAAACGGGCTCTCTTGATGAGAAATGCCCAGGTTTCTCCGCATTATTCCTCCAATTTGAATTGCGGAAATCTCGACCATCGCCCCTGCGCCGCCATCCATCCCCGCCCCAAGACTCTCTCTTGCGAGGAGAGTGGCCACCGTGATCAGTGCATTCCTGAGACGGGCTCCGGCATCCGGATCGGTTTCTGGAACGACTACGTCGCCTGCGACTCCGTTCCCTACTACGACTACGGCTCCGATTCCGCTTGCCATCCCGTACCTCCTCTTGCTGCTCGCGGTTTCGAGACGTGGACCGGGTCTTGTGGCTACGATCCCGTGATCGAGACCTTGACCTGCGAGACCCTTCGCTCCTAGACTCCCTGTTGGGAGACCAGGTGGTTGTAGGCGAGTGAAAGCGTGACCTGCGGGATCGTCCCTCCCGCTCCCTCTTATCTGAGCCTTTTTCCTCCTTACAAGAGTCAAATTTGGGCTTTGGATCATCCATTTGAGGTGTGTTCCCAGTGGGATCCATCTCAGCTTCAGCAATGTGGGCTTCAATCTCAGATGCAAGAGAATCACACTCCATAGGAATGAGGTCCGTGTTATCCTGAGGACAACTTGCATTAGTGTCCTTTGATTCTGGCACGCCTTTCTCTTCTGGAACTGACGGTTCAGCGGCCTTGTACTCTTTGAGAGGTGGAGGACTACTGGATTCCTGCTCGTCCGAACAGTCTTCCGTGGTGTCAGGCTCTGGTTTTGGATCTACAATCTGGTCGGAAGCATCTGTAGGAGGTTCAGCTGTTGGTTCTGCTTGCAGAGATGATTCAGCATCCTGGGAATCAGACTGAGACTCTTCTAGTTCTGCACAGGAAGGAGATGGACAATCTTGTTCCTGTATTGGTGGAACATTCACTAATTCTACTTGGTCTTCTTCATTTGTCTCCACTTCTTGCTTGCTCTCTTCTTGTGGTATCTGATTGTCTTCATCTCCAGCCGTACTCTCAGTTACGAATTCTTCTACTTTTGCCGTATCCTCTTCCTGGCTACTGGCATCAGAGGAGGCACGTTCATCCTCAGCAGGACTCGTCTGATTCTCCACCTCCATCTTCTCCTCCGTATCGACTGGCTCTTGGTCACCATCGATCTGATCAGAACTTGCTTTCTGGTCTGGTTTTGATTCCTCTGATTCTGTTTTCTCTGTGACTCCATCATCATGATTTCGAACCTCAGTTTCCTGCTTCTCATCCTCAGGTCTCTCCACCTTCACCTTCTTTGGACGTCCTCTCGTCTTTGCTCCAGACCTCGGATTGCTCCCCTGCTGCCCTCTGCTTGTAGAAGCATGAGTATCATTTATGGTTTGTGGTGTAGAAGACGTGGTATCTGAATCTGTTGGCTGTGACTGTGCGGCTGAGGAATCCTCAGACCGACTATGCCTAGAGGAGCGCCTGGTAGCAGCAGCATTTTCTGCTGGTTTCACTGAGTTCTTTGACCCAGAACCCCTGGTTCCCTTTTTTTCCTCACCTTTGGGGCAGGTGACGGCACAAACTATGCCATGAGGAACTAATAATCATAGGAAATAAAATAAGTGTTAATAAAAACTAAAAGAAATTAAAATTAACGTAACATAACCGGGAAGAAGTGAAAATAAAATGGGCACAACATTTTAGTTTTCATTTGTAATACGTACTTCATAAAACTTTCATTATTATAAAGTTGAAACCTTAAACCTAAAAAAGGTAAGATATTTACCAGAATCTCTCTCTCTCTCTCTCATATATATATATATATATATATATATATATATAAAAAATTATAAAAAATAAAAAAAAATACAGGAACACAGATTTATTATTTTTAACATAGGGCCCTATGATTTCCGCGTTGCAGAAAACGCAGACGGAATCACGGAATCCAGTCATACAAACGGAATTTACAGTTTAACGCGGAATGTCACGGAATTTGTCAAAGTTTGGATGAATTAATCAAAAGTAGGTCATTACACTTAAATCAAATCGCGATATGGACTAGTATCTGTAAATATTAAGCCGCAAAAGTTGATTTAAATATGAATTCTGCATGTCTCTGTATGAAAGGAGCAGACACGCGTTTTTTTTTTTTATATACACAGCGCACGTGGCGCTCGCGGTGATTTCAGCGTCTGCCGTCTCAATGAGGACATAAATACATGAACAACATCTCCAAAACTGATCTGACAGAGTCACTTTACGAGCATTTTGCCATTTCATTTGAGTAAAACTAGAGTCATATAACACACACAGAACTTTAAAGGTATTCACGGCAACCCGTCAAAATAAAAGACATTGTGCCAGAAATAGGCTATATTTCTATTATTTAGTAGAATATACGTAATACTACTACTACTACTGTTGAAAAATAATACAACTTTATTTATTTATTTTTTAATAATCACAAAATATTTTAATTTTAATAGTAAATCCCCTTTATTTGCCAAAAATTTAAATGTTTAATTTTCATTAATTAAAATATAAATTAAATCAATGTTTTATGCCTTCATCTGATAACCAGTAAAATGTAAATATACAACACAGAATTTCTGAGTGGAAAAAAAACAACAACATTTCATAAGGCTACTGTAAGAATAAATAAAAATTGTTTGTATGCATTCAAATAATTAGACATGCTAAAACACAGAATTTGGTAACAAAACATAAGGTGAGAAAAAAATAAACGTCATTTTTGTTATACTTTTAATAAATTAAATGTTAAATTGTATAAGTTTCATGATTTTAATTAATTAGACATACTTTTTGATTAATAAAATTTCATTTGACCATTAAAAAGGAGTCCAGAAAAATTAAAACGAAAAAGAAAACGGAAAATCCAGAAAAATGAATTTAGAAAAAAATAAAACTGAATTTGGGAAAAAATAAAATGGATTTCATAGGGCCCTATTAACAAAAAGCTAATTAACCCAGACATCACTAAATTAAAACATTTTTGGTAACTTAAATAACAAAATAGCACTAGGAAATTGTTAAATTTTAAATTAATTCAATTTCAAGTTTAATTTAATTTATTTAGAGATAAAAATAGATAAAACCTTTTATTATTATAATTTTGAATGTTTTATCAAAATAAAATACCATTTAATAGCATTGAAAACAAAATGTAATACTTGTTAGCAAATTAACTTTGGCAGCCCTAAAACTAAAATAAATAAATAAAATAAAACTAAAAAACAAAGTAAAATACAAACTAAATAAGCTGAAGCTAGACAACTAAGAAAAAAACTAAGAATAAAGCAAACAAAACTAATGAATACAAAACTCAATTGAAAAGACAAGGTGAAAAAACGTAAATAAAAACTAAAGAGCAAATTTCAAATAACAACTTGAGAATTATGTATGTTGTTTAATATAAATTAAAGACAATTTGGTTTTGAGTGGACTTACCTGTGTGTTCAGAAAGCAGCAGATTCAGAGAGGCAGAGACAGCTGATAGAAGCAGGTGCGAACGGATTGATACCCTTAAAGTTGATAAGTTCATAAGCCAAAATAAGGGACATGCATACAAAAGGAAATAGCAGTCAAACTGTACATATACTACATTTCAAATTAACATTTTCAAAATAAAAGCTGATCGAAAACATGCTTCTCACCTGGGCACACCTGTAGAGAGAACAGGTACAGAGGCAGGAAGCCACCTGCGTTTTCTCTCTATTCTCCTCCACTGGACGCCGTCTGGTCCCTCCTCAGAAACCTCAACAGATCCTGTCCTACAGTGCAAAACAGAAACCACTTTAACATGCAACCAAGAGACACTGCTCAGAAAAAAAAACAAAAACAAAAGTCACATGGTGTTCTGCCATTAGGTCAGTGTGTGCTTACATGATCTGTGTCAGTGTGCCAACCGTCGCTCCCTGCTGGCTGGGCAGTGATGAGTGAAAATGCTTAGTGAGCAGAAGAGAGTGGCATGAGTCTCCATTCACCTGCACACATAAATACTACTTAACACTTCCTGTTTCGTCCATATGTGATAAATAAGACCAAACCCAAACACATTTAGCTAAAGACTCACCTTTCTGTTTTTATCCACAGATGCATCCAAATCACCTACTGTGGGGGGGAAAGACATTTATCTCAATAAATTTGGAGAGCTCTCAAGTCACTTTTCTGTTCTGTTATACAGAGCTCATCACAGCAATCAATTAATAAATATATGGGGAAATATAGAACTAGATTTGGCAGACTCGGAATTTAAAAAAATGAATGAATTAATTAAAATATAAAAAATATCAACATATTTAACATTTGAAGTTGAAATTTACATTAATGTTCATTTATGTTCATGTTTCTTTATATTTTAGGATCACATTTAGATACTATTACAGTTTTTATTAACATTAATAAAATGTTAATAATTTTTTTTATTTTTATCATATTTTTTTATTTCCATTTTAATTTTAGTTAAAGTTTTGTGGTTTTTTTTGTTTTGTATTTTTTATTACTTTTTATATATTTATTTATTATTTTTCTTTTAGTTATTTTAGTACATCAAGGTAAAATAAATTAAAATGCAATGTAAAAAAAAAAAAATTGTGTTTAAATAGGCATTTTATTTCATGCAAAAAAAAAAAAGCTTTTAATTTTAGTTTAGTTAGTAACTCTGGTTCACAATACATTAATTTATTATGACCTAACAAATCCAAAGTATTTTCTGTTGTAATTAACAAGTTCAACCTTGAATATTCTTTTATATTGAAATATCACGCTTTCACTACCATGCAACCACCTCATGAACAAGACATGAATCAATAACGAAGCACATACATTTTCTGTGGCATTTCTGTTTGGCGGTAGCTCTTTTCTCTTGCGTTCTCTCTGTGTTTCCTGTCTCTCCCCTGTTAACGACACAATTACCTATTAAATAATCAGATAAACAGCATATGCAAACATATGCAAACACCAACACACTGCACTTACACAGAGACACCACACATTCGTTCGCCATCCTGACTGCAGCACGTGTGCGGCTCTGACAGTCTGAGTGCCTTCACAGGAAGCTGAAACGCAGAGGAGAGGAGAAGCTCAGTTTCATCAGGAATAAGTGCCTCTCACTGAGATGTACAGGACATCAGGAGCACGTCTGACCTTGATGCCCTGCAGGTAGATCACGCTGAAGGGTCTGCGGTCCACCGGGCAGGACTGAACCATCTGTAGCCCATCACACACAACATTACACATTA
Source organism: Barbus barbus (assembly GCF_936440315.1). Lineage (NCBI taxonomy): Eukaryota > Metazoa > Chordata > Actinopteri > Cypriniformes > Cyprinidae > Barbus > Barbus barbus. The sequence continues at coordinate 24,513,704 of NC_136717.1, read as the reverse complement.
CAACCTGAGCAGTGTGCAGATTATACAGACTGTTATATCTGACAGCACAGGAACACACAGTGCTAGGGGACCCATAACAAAATACAGAAAAAAACAATGTGATTCTGGACCACAAAACCAGTCTTAAGTGTTTTTTTTCCGAAATTGAGATTTACACATCACCTGAAAGCTGAATAAATAATCTTTCCATTGATGTATGGTTTTTTAGGATAGGACAAAATATGGCTGAGATACAACTATTTGAAAATCTGGAATCTGAGGGTGCAAAACCATCTAAATATTGAGAAAATCTCCTTTAAAGTTGTCCAAATGAAGTTCTTAGCAATGCATATTACTAATCAAAAATTAAGTTTTGAAATATTTACGGTAAGATATTTACAAAATATCTTCATGGAACATGATCTTTACTTAATATCCTAATGATTTTTGCCATAAAATAAAAATCAATAATTTTGACCCATACAATGTATTTTTGGCTATTGCTACAAATATACCCCAGCGACTTGAGACTGCTTTTGTGCTCCAGGGTCACATATTCTAAAATAAATTTTTAATTACAAATTAGATTAAAATAAAATAAATAAAAAATGAGTAAACAAATACAAATAGATAGATATAGTTACTATTATAAATGTAACTAATATAAGTTATAACGTAACTTAACAGAAACTAAATTTTTCAAACAATACTTTGGCATATTTCCAGTAATAATTTTACACTGTATAAGTTGGGTCTTTGTATAAGAAACTGATGCCATTTTAATTTTAGAATGGATGCTAGTTATTTTTGGGGTTTGAGGCATTTAAAAGACTGCGTTAAGCAACCAAACGCTACACATTTTCCACCGTAAAAGCAGATCAATAATAAAGGAACACTATATTCACTGGTCAAACAACTATTGCACAAATTGAGTTTGAACTTTGTAGGTTTTGTGCAGCTTTTTAAGAAACTGATCAAGTGATCAAAAACCACATGCACAAGCTTTCACAGATATTCTGGTTTACACATATAAATCAGGACTCGACATTAATGCTTGTCCGAGATAAGTGGATTTTTCAAAGGGGCAAGTGAAAGAATTTTGATTTGACTTAATTTTAGTACATTCACTGTAAACATCGACTGACTGACAGTAAGTGAAAATAGTTTCAAACAAAGCCACAGCAGAACTTTTGCCAACTCCAACCAACACACAACAGTGTTTCATTACTGAATCCTTCAGCATTTTTGAACAAATCAGGTGAGTCAATGATTCAGTGACTCATTCGTTCACTTATGCTTCACTGAGTGACTTGCTGCCACCTACTGGTGGCTTGGTTTCATATTTTGTTGATACTCATTACATATTAATGATGTCTTATTATTCTAACTGAATTTATAGATAAAATTTAAGAATTTTACATGAAAGATAGCTCATATCTTATAATCTGTTCGGTCGAACATTTCATGGTCCTACACCTCCCACAGGCGATATAAATACATTTAGACCACTTAACTATTAAAACGTAAAACATTACATTTAGCAAAGCTTTTATCCAAAGCAACTTACAAATGAGGACAATGGAAGCAATCAAAATCAACAAAAGAGCAATGATATGCAAGTGCTATGACAAGTCTCGGTTAGCTTAAAGCAGTACACTAGCAAGTTTTTTTTTTATATATAATTATATAATAAATAAAAAGAAAACAGATATAATAGAACAAGAACAGAGCAAGCTAGTGTTAGAGGCCTGTTTTGCTTTTGTTAATTGTATAATAAATAAAAAGAAAGAAATTGACACAATAAAAAAAGATTAGCGAAGCTAGTGTTAGTTATTTTTTTTAAAGAAAACAAGCAGTTTGTAAATGAATAAAGTGCAAGTCTAAAAGGGGCAAGTGTTGTTTTTTTTTAAAGAATAGAATTAGAATAGAGAGTGCTAGAGTTAGAGGGTCAAATAAAGATGGAAGAGATGTGTTTTTAACCGGTTCTTGAAGATGGCTAAGGACTCAGTTGCTTGGATATAGTTATTGTTACATATATATAGTTATTATATACATGTATATACTGTATATAGTTATTATTGTTTGATTTTTGACTACTGTTGTCATCTTAAATGTTATAGTTTGATTTTTTTTTTAAATAAGTCTCTTCTGCTCATCAAGTCTGCATGTAGTTCTTCAAAAATACAGTAAAACTGTCATATTGTGAAAAATTGTTACGGCTTACAGCTTCTAATGTGCTGTTCAACTCTATATATGTGTATGCATAAGTGTTTTAAATCAGAAGTGGCAGCTGACCTGAGCCCAGCGGAGGATGCAGGCCGAGCAGTAGACGTGTCTGCAGCAGTCGGGTATGGCTCTATCCGTCCGTCTGGGTCGGTTCAGACATATCGGGCACCGCGGAGCCTCCTCATCCTCCAAACTCTCATCAGAGTTCTGCCCGCCTGGAGAAAAAAAATCAAAGTTTTATTAAATACCTTTTACAGAATGATGCAATAAAATATAACATGCATCTCCCAGCTAAAATCAGCAGCTCAGTCCTACATGCCAAGTTCAGTTTAGTGCATGTAAAGTTAAAAAAGCATCATGTCCAGATATGAATAAACCCCACTCACCCTTTCCTGGCCCCTCTTGCATCTCTGGCTCTGGGTAACAGCAGCTCTGAGCCCTGATTTACTGTACCAGCACATTTAAAGAAGAAACATGTGTAACAAAGCACAACTCTGATATATAAAGATCATCATAATGACAGCGCAACTCAGTCACTGTGTCTTTATTTGCTTTGTTTATTTCCTCAGAACAGCTGAAGTTTGAGTTGCTCATTAGCAGCCTTGAGCGATAATAGAGGCCTTTACAGCGCTTTATACTCATTTAAGTTAGTCCTATATGAATAATTAGTGTGGGTAACACACATAGACACATATCGAGCAGTTTACATGCCGTGTTTATAAGTTCAGACTCTTGTTTATCAGTGTGACGCGGCTAGCTGTGTTAGCATCTGCTGTCATTAGCACACACTCACCTCCGCGCACGTCCCTCCACGGGCTTCAGATCATATACTAGCACGCAGGACGCTCCTCAGCACAAAAACACACACTTTTCGTGTACTTTCATGAGCATTTGGGCTCGTAGCTGCGATAAATTTGAAGGCGTCCGGCCACATGTGGGTCAGTAGCTGCAGTTCCGCCTCTTCACCGCTGGGTGGCGCTGCAACGGGGCATGATGGGAGACTCACCGCGTCATCACGTAGGGTTTAAGGTTCACAGAAGAAGAATTCGGTAGAGCGGCTGATGCTTCTTCCTGTGGATAAAACATTTAAAATAATCCACCAGAGGGACTTCCACTTGCTCAGTACATTTAAACCATAGATATATATACTGACAGTATATATATCTATGCATTTAAACGAGGAATGGAAATACGAAAAATAAACAAAAAAAATGATAAAGCTGAAATAGGGGAAGTCGTGGCCTAATGGTTAGAGAGTCGGACTCGTAATCGAAAGGTTGCGGGTTCGAGTCCCCGGCCGGCAGGGATTGTAGGTGGGGGGAGTGAATGTCCAGCGCTGAGGTGCCCCCCCAACTGCTCCCCGGGCGCTGCAGCATGGCTGCCCACTGCTCCGGGTGTGTGTTCACGGTGTGTGTGTGCGTGTGTGTATGTGTGTGCATTTGTTCACTACTCACTGCTGTGTGTGTGCACTTGGATGGGTTAAACGCAGAGCACCAATTTCGAGTATGGGTCACCATACTTGACAATACGTCACGAAAAAAAAAATAAAAAAAAAATAAGTAACGTTATAATAATAATAATATAATATAAACCATTTCTTCACAACAAACAAATATTTTTATTAATTAATTTCTATACTATTTTTCTGATATATTATACTAAGTGTCAGAGCCAGAATAAATCCTTCCTTGAGTATTATTTTAAATCTCAGGATGTTTTATGTTAATTGCATCAATAGAGCTGATTGGTCCCTTAGACATAAATTATAATAAATCTGACCAATAAGAGAGCACGTCGCTGACGCATGGCTCCTCCTCTTTTTGTTTCCTAAATTTCCTTTCCACCAAAATCGTTTTCTATCGTTTGTTGACCTCGAAGCTAAAGTGTTTATAGTGTTTACTGTTCTCATAAATATTATTGCGTGTTTCTGTTTAAAGCGATCAAGTGATTACACTTTTAAAAATTTACAATATAATGTATATAATCCAAGCGGCATGCTTCGGATGAACAATAACATGCAAGGATTATAAAAAGTGTCCATCAGAGGACGACATTGTCCATAAACACATAAACACACAACAGCAAGTCCTGTCAATTTATTCATTTTAATTCATGTGTGAAAATATGAAAAAAAAATTTTTTAAATAAAAATGATTAAATATGGTATAATATCAATGTTCACTAAAATATTGATGTATGCTGTTCAAATGTAATACAAGTAATTAATAAAAAAATGAACACTTTCTAATAATAATACTTTAAAATATATATCTAAATTTCATTATTTTATTACATTTTCAGGTTTCTTTGAGCTTTTATTATGTGTAACCAATGATTACTAAAACAATGGGACTCATTCTGAAATATTTGATCTTGTAAATAAATGAATATGTAAAACGATGTGTGCTTGACCAGTCTCGTGTCTAAACAATATGAAATAATAGTTTTCTATCAAATAAAATCAATGACACGTGTATGGGTTATCATGAACCTTTAATAGACATTAATTACATGATATACATAGTGTTTCATTGAAACAAGAGCGTATCATTCGCAGGAATGGCCTCTTGTACATGAGGAGCGCTTCACCCCTCTCGAGTTTGAGTACAGCATTTTAGTAGTAATGTAAAAGGTGTGTGTGTGTCGGGGGCGATCACAAGACGATAGGAACCTTGTGCTTAGTTTGACATTCACAGCCAGATGAAGAGGGGCCGATCAGGGGCCCCGACACAGAGGAACATCTAAAGCTATTTTCATATTTCAAACATGTTGAGCAAAACGGAGAAAAAAAACAAGAATAAATGACAGCATATATACACTTCATTTAGTGGTATGTACACATATATACAATATATATATAAATATAGTAAAATATATTAAATTACACTGATGTTTTTCCATAAATAACAGCTGGAGAGTAACAGGTTGGATGACATATGAGGTTTAACTGTTGGAAGCACAGTGAGGTGTGTGTGTGTGTGTGTGTGTGAGACGGTGGTCATGTGACCTCTCCATTCACCACACTCATAACGGCTGATTAGTGGACGACACACACTCCTCTGTCTATCAGTCTCTCGTTCAGGGAATAACTTCAAGCTGCCGATGGCAAACACTGAATGGTAAGTCAAGTTGAACACTAACAGTCTCATTTCCCCTCGGTAACAACGATCTGCCATTCGATTCTGCGGTTTACAAAGCAAAACAAATGACAATCATACTGTGAAGCTTTAAAGTCGACATGAAACGACAACCAGCAACTCGTTTACTTGAGTGAAACCATTATCATTATTATTGCATTTTTCTTAATGTTTTAGAAAGGCTGAATAACCTACGACAGTCTAAAACAATGATTAAATAGTTTATTGGTAAACATCTTGATGTGATGTCAGATGAATAGTTATTTCAGATATTGTGCAATGGCAAAATGTTTATAATTAGACCATGAGTAGTTTTGATTATAACGTTCAAAACGTCTATTTTTATAAATGTTTTATCAACTTTTTTTGTTGGTTATGCGAACGTCAATGGAACATTCGAATTAGAATTTTTCAAACATTATAGGAAAGTTACTTTTGAATGTTCTCTGAACATTCTAAAACAAGTAGCAACATTTAAAAAATGTTACAGTAACGTCCAACTTTGAACGAACGTTCTATTAATGTTACTAGAAGAACGTTTGTTTAAAATTCAGAATGTTGCATTTTAGTGTTTAAAAAATTATAGATAAATGTCCAACTGAAGTGTTTATAAACAATGTATAAATAATGTTTTTACGCTAATATTTTGAGAGACCAGAGAACCTTGAACAAATGTTCTGTTAACGTTACTGGAAGGTTCTTATAACGTTACTAGAATAAGTGTGCTTGAGAAAACATTGCCAGGATGTTCTGCACACATTCCCTATTTGCTTCAGCTCATGTTGACTTTAAAGCACCTATCGCTGTCGTCCAGGTTTAAATAAGTTACAGTAAATTCACTCAGCCGTTCCTGTGTGAAATCAACAACTACAAATCAATTTGTTCATTAGTAGATCTACACGACAGGTAAAGGTGACTCAAGTAGTACAGTATAAATGGCATCAAAAACGAATGCGTTTAAAGCACAGCCAAAATGTGCGAAATTACAGTTTTTTCACATTTGCTGAAAAAGAGGAAGTGCATTTCTACATACAAACACTGTTATTTTTGGCAAACGTACAAACGAATCGAACACGCATCTGCAGGCGACGCTCCGCTCAGTGTTGATCGTGAAATCAGTTTTGGTTGTGAGTACGAAACGCCTAACCTGAATACGATGCTCATGTTGCACATGTTCCTGTGCGACGCACCACCGAAAAACTCAGCTGTACCGGAAGAACAACACAAAAGAAAAGCAAATCAACAAAAAAAGAAGCACAACAATACGAGTGGATCACCATCTGTGTGGCCTAACAGCATACTGTACAAAGTTCAGGACATTCTCTCAGAATGGGATGTTTGTCTTTGCTCTGCATTGAAAATAGAGCAGCTTCTTCTAGTTCTCAGTTGTAGCGTAAGCGAATCGGCTCCGCCCATCTGCCTGTCAATCAGGGTTAAGACACGCCCACTAGTGGCCGTCGGCGTGCTCGTCTGAAGATCCTGCGTTGTGGATCCAGTCCGCGATGATCAAAGCCATGCTGCTGATCATCACCATGATTCCCATGATGAGGAACAAAGTGGCCTGAGAAGAAGGAGAGTGTGATGAGACATACTGAGTCGATCGCAGGTCAAGAACACACATGTTCGGTCAGATCATGTCTTACCCCGATCTTCTGGATTGACTTCATGGACTCCTTCTTCACCAGTTTAATGTAGAAGGCCGAGGGAAGGATGAAGATCAGCATAGCAGCAGCGGACGCACCTGCACAGAGACGAAAAAACATTTGAATAAAAAAAAAAAATGAACTCAAATAAATTTGAAAAAATATTGTTAAAAAAATTTTTAATTAAAAACTTAAATATAAATATAAAAAGATGCAAGCTTATTTGATTTCAGCTTGTAGACAAGTTAACATTTCTAATTTATTATTACTAAAATAACTCAAACTAAAATCATAATTAATAAAACTATAAAGACATTATTAAATTAAATCAAATATTTAAAATTTGAATCTAATTTTATTTCACTTTGTTGACAAGGCAACATTTCTCATTTTTGTTTACTAAAAAGTATAAACACTTATTTTTAACTGAAATTAAAATAAAATCAGAAGATATAAAAATAAAAACAAAATATGATAAAATTCAAAATATGAATAAAACTATAATTGTATATTAATGATGCTAAACTTGTATAATGCAGTTCAGAGGTTACATATTAATGTTTTAAAATAAATACAAATATATTTGTATAATATGAGAATATTGAAATACAAAATTATTACAAAATAACTGAAATTACAATATAAAACATGATATTGCAATAATATTGCCACACACATGTGATGACATCACTTCCTGTATCACACCTACCGATGAATCCGAAAATGTCTCTGATGGTGGGAACGAAGATGACGAGGATGTTGACGCAGACGAGCAGAGCGACGGTGATACAGATGTGACGCGGCCAGCTGAAGTCTTTAGAGGCGCCTAGCAGCTGGTTGACTGAGGTGCGGATCTGAAACATTAAAAAAACATTCGGTCAACACTCCTGCAACGTTTACGTACGTTTCCAGGCCTGTAAATGTGCTGGAATACTCACTGGGAAGAGAACTACGGGCACCGTCAGCGTCACGGCGGTCAGGACGGCAAAACGCACGATCAGAAGCACCACGTCAAAGCTGTAGACCTTTGAGTAAGTGTGCAGCAGCTCGGGTTCAACGGCCTCTGCGGAATAAAAAACACAGTCTTTAGACTTACTATAGATTTGAAGTGCTATTTCAGTCCAATGAGGTTATATCCCAGCTAATAAAACATTCGTCCAAGTTATCTGGTCTTTATAATTTTCTCAAAACCTTAGCACAAAAACATTATCATTGTTTGCAGAACTTTTTTGTTTTTCTCGTTCGCCTGACATTTTTTAAATGTTAAGGCTAATTCACACCGCACAGACAAACACTAACAAACTCCAACAAACAAGTTGGCTCAAGTTGACTGTTGGATTTAGAATCTTCTGAAAAATAACTGTCATGTTCACACTGCCCCAACAGACACCGACCAACTCTATATCTATAAGCATTTACATTTACATTTATGCATTTAGCAGACGCTTTTATCCAAAGCGACTTACATTTTGCATTCAAGTTACAGTTTTTTTTAAAAGCATGTTCAGTCGGGTGAAAACAAACTCCAACCAACACCAACAGGGGTAACACACTGATCTAGTTAGACTAGTTTGTTGGCATTTGTCAGTGCAGTGTGAGTTGGCCTTTAAAGGTCGTTTTAGAATGTACAGAGAACATTTAAAAGTATCAAAATGATCAAATGGAATGTTCCCTTAAATTTTGCATAAGGATAAACATTTTTTAAAACGTGACATTTTGAACGTTCAGAGAACATTCAGAAATAACATTTTCATAACTTCGTGCAAACTTTAGTAAAATATTCTTAAAACATATTTTTGTTAGATGTGATTATAGTTTTTATTATACTTTGAATTAGTTTTTATTATTACATTTTTTGTTTTCGTTTTTAAAGATTTAGCAATTTTGTAGTGCTATTGTCATTTTTAGGGTTTTTTCAGATGTAGTTTTAGTTATTTTGCTACTTCAATAACTAAAACAATAAAATAAGAAATAAATTAACCAAATGAAAATTTGAAATGTAGCCCTGCCAACATTTTAAATAAAAAAGTAGATTTTTTCTAATATTATTATTTTTTTCAGTCAATGCTTTTTTTTTTTTTTCAAGTAACAAACATGTTTTTTAAGGTTTAGTTTTAGTTGCGCTCCTCTGAGTGGTCAAAAACACATTTTATTGTCAACAAATTTGCTGTAACTTTGTCCTGTACATCAAACAAACCATCCCACAAAAATGTTTATTTTCCCTTCGCCGAGTCTGAGAAATCCCTGCGTTGCATAACGATTCCTGTCTATCGGGGAAACATAAAAACATCAAACATGGTGTTCTATTCCTGCTGCGGCAAACAGCTGAACGCCTCTGACTCTTTCCCAAAACTTACGAAACCGTCCGGAGCCTTTCTGCCGGTTCAATCCGGTGCCCTCTAACAGACACACCTCCGTTTAAAACAAACACTGCCTCACTGTATATTTCAACCTGGCATTGGACTATAACATGTGTCGTAACACATTTGGAAGACGTTCAGGCTCTGATGTGGCTGTGCGTCTGCATTTTGCTCACCGTTGAAGGTCAGATATCCAAACAGAGCAGCCAACAGATACATGATAAACATTCCCAGGAACGAGACATTTGCAACATTCTGCATCTTCCTTCTGGAACGACTGCAGATAGAAAGTCAGAGAAAGAGTTAGTTTGTATAGCGAGGTTGAAGTCACAAAACGCAACTTCTAGCGATGAAGCATTTTATACTGAAGCGTTCAAGTCGCACTCACTCTTTGAGCTCCTCGTACATGGGCAGAATAGCCGGGTGGCACACAAACGCAAAGGTCAGAATGGGCACCGCATACACAGTCTAAGATAAAACAATAAAGTTAGACCACCACACACTCCTTTCTCTCGAATGTAAATATCCTAATGCAAATAACCATCTCGCACCTGTGAGTTGAAGACAAAGTACTTGGGTTTGCAGCACTCTTCATCTGTAGTGTTGACCTGTGGTCGAGAGACGTTCACTGTGATGTTAATGAAGTTCTCCGGTAACGGACAGGGGATCTGGAACTTCTTGTAGATCACCTGAAGAACAACAGCAGGAGGAATCGTCTCATCAGAATAACAATAGCAGCTGGAGTGACACTCTAGATTTCATTTGCGTATTTATTTCTATGTTAAACGAGCAATTTAAGGCGAATGTGTCAGTACTCACCACAATAACGAAGAACACCATGCACAATAAGGAGAAACCACTAGTGTATCCCAGATAACCTGAAACACGAATCTTGAGGATCAGCACAAAAGTCACCCACTTATATTTTATATATAATTTTTCTAAAAATTGTATTACATTTATTTATATATTATTTAATTATTTTTACAGACAATTTTTATAATAAAAATAATACAAATTTATTAATAATGATTGCATCTATTATTTTATTCATAACTTCCACAAAAAATTATACTTTAATAGCAATAATAGTAATAAATAATTATAATAATAATAATATTTGCATTGAATATTTTTATTAATAATTGTATTTATTTTTTATTAACATGAAAACTGTCACATTTCTTTGCTTTCTTTAATTTTATTACAGTAATTTGTTTATAACAATTTCATTTATTTATCATTTTAGAATAACATTGGGAACACTTACCCAGGTTTTTAAGCAGCGAGAGCGGCAGTATGATAGCCAAAGTGACGATCAGCACCAGATAATCTCCGTTAGTGTACCACGCACTGGAAAAAACACCACAGACATCGATATTAGCATGCTGCGGAAATGACACGCAGCTGTTCTGCAACATCGTGTTTTACAAACACAAAACTCTAGAGCGTGTTTCAGTTTTGTCATGTAGCTTTGTGTGCAGGGGCTCCATGTAGGGGCCTGAATCTTTGATGTCAGTGTTTGTTGCATTAGGTCACTGTCACAAAGCTCTAAATCGACGTCTCTGAACAGACGTTCAGACCCCCACTGAACGGACAGCTGTACAATGAAGCGCTCACACTATTCTACACAGAGCTGGAAAACGTTCCAATACAACACAACAACATCAGCCTGTGCTGTCCAGTCCTCGCACAGCTCCAGACATCATCTAAGAGCCAGACGGATGCACATACGTGATGGAAATCAATGAAATCTTACTTGTCGTTAATGTCCAAGAAGGCTTTAATGACGATGGGCAGCTCGTACTTCACGATGTAGAGGTAGCTTGCCATAGCTGGGATTGAAAGAGAGTTTGAAAACACTTTAGCGCCTTAAAACAAACCAAAGTATCACACATTCACAAGTAACAAGTTTAGGTTATAAAAACGTTGTGGGAACATTGTTTTGAAATGTTTCTAAAATGTTGAAATGCCTAGTTTTGTTGTTGTGATTACAAAGTTATTTAAGGGTGACAAAGCGATTCTTACAATGTTCTATTAACTATTTTCGCTGAAAATAAAATGTTATTTAAATGTTTATTTTTAAAGTTCTGAAACATTAGAAAATCCAGTTTTTTTGTCGTAAATATAAAGTCATTTAAAGGTTACAAAAACGTTTCTTGCACCATTCTACTAACTTTATTTTCACACGAAAATAACGTTTATTTTTCATATTCTAAGAATGTTTTAATGTCCAGTTTTCCTGATGCAATTATAATGTTATCTAAAGGTTCAACATTCTACTAACTTTATTTTCACCCAAAATATAACATTAATTGATCGCTTATTTTTAATATTCTAAACTGTTTTAATGTCCAGTTTTCTTGATGCAATTATAATGTTATTTACAGGTTACAATTTTGTTTCTTGCAGCATTTTACCAACTTCATTTTTACCCAAAATATAACATTATTTCAATGTTTATTTTTAATATTCTAAAATGTCAAAACACTTTCTTTTCTTGTCATGATTATAACATTATTTAAAGTTTACAAAAACGTTTCTTGCAACATTCTACTATTTTTTTCACCCAAAATATATCATTATTTGAACATTTATGTTTAATGTTCCAAGAACGTTAAAATGCTAATATTTTCTTGTTTTGATTATATTGTTATTTAAAGGTTCTAAAAAATTCTTTATCTTTATCAATTAATTAAAAAAATATATTTTTTATATTCTAAAACTTCTAAAAATGTCTAGTTTTCATGTTGTGATTAAAGGTTACAAAAACATTTCTCAGAATGTTCAGCAACTACAAATGTACTCTCAGCATTACGAGAGTGTATAATGAATATTAATAAAGTTACAAGAACGTTCCATAAACATTCCTTTAAGAACACTTTGTCCTCACATTTATGAAAAACGTTCCCTGTTAGCTGGATTCACATTACTAGTCGTACCTCCAAAGTTTTGCATGGTGATAGAGCAGGACGCTGCCAGTTTGCCGGGAATCCCGAAGGCCTTGTACCCCAGCTGTTCGTACACCAGAGAACCTGGACGGAGGGGACAGAGCATTAAAACTTATACTTATCACGGTTAAAAATAGAAACATAGTCACACAGAGAGAATCTAACCTCCTTCGTTGGCCGTTTTGAGCAGCAAATGGACTGAGTAGAGGGAGAAAATGGCCACGGCGACCAGCAGGATCCTGCAGAAACGAACAATACACAGTCTGAATTATTAAAATCGCTTTCAAACTCTCCCATGGGTTGCAGTGCTCTCTTTAACCACCAAACGTTAAAGTCACCATGAAGCATTTACATATGAAAAACTGTGCTTTCATTAGAGATTACGATGGACAAACTGTGCACAGAAAGTCCAGGAATATGCATTAAGAAAAACAGAAAGCTCATGTTGACTTTCAGTGTTAGACAAGATGACCTCAAGCATTTTCTCGCCTGACAACTGGACATAATTGACTATCTGTAATGAGTCACGTTACGAACACGCACACAAACGTGTTCATAAGAGGGAGGTGACTATGGATTAGACGTGATTATATTCTCACACACTCATTCATTCCACTGTCTGCAGCTCGCTTGATCCCGTTATAACCTGCCTGACCTTCAGTAGATTTCCACTTCACATGCCTGGAGCTGACAGTCACATCTTTGCTATTTAACCCATTCCTCGACCGCACAGTAAAGGTTTTCTGACTCAAAGCAATGCACTGACTCAAATTCTGGTTTAATATCATTAGAATTTTACTGTGCAAACTGGAAATCCTGTTTCAGTCACGTAAGAAGTCATTCTTTGATGGACTCCTGGAGATTTGGCATCCGGACAGACTCGATTTTAAAAACGCAGCACTGCTCCACCTGCAACACCTTTACATAACCGGCAGAAACTCCTCTATCACCAGATTAACACGTACGACTTTGTTTGTTAACACTAAGAAGAAGCACGACTTGCATTTACTTCCTTCACCAGAGCCGAACCGACTGACTGCAGCAGATTTACACCGAACAGAATCTGGGGCAAATTGCTGTACTCATTAACAGCACTAATTATCCTAATCAGGTAATTAGCAGTCGTGTAAATCGGGGACGTTTGTGTACATTGTGTTCATAGATTACAAAAGCCCTAAACTCACTGCTAACTCTTTTAAAACTGGAAAAGTTGGGTGGTATCAGCTCATGCAAATGTGCATGTAAAGTTTTAAAACGGATGTTTTTGGCAGCACGGATATATAAAGAAGCACCTCGATACTCACACAAACATGGCGATGCCAGTGTTGGCCATGGCATAGGCAAGTCCCAGGATTCCACTTCCCATGATGGCATTGCCCAAGTTAAACACTGACATACCAAACGACGCCGAACCAGAGCTCTGAAAAACAGGAACAGTGAGATTTATACGTGTAAAACGGCATTATCTGATGAAACCTCTCACACCAGATCAACCACTTACATATTCAGCTTCATATTTCTTCTTCCCCAGTTGGTGATCAGTGAGGAAGTTCTGGCTTTCCGCATCCACGTCGGTATATTGCATCCTGTAACCACACCATCAGTGCATTAGATCAACATAAGAGAAGATTTATTAACTAATAGTGACTCGTCTAGGTGAAATGAAGCAGGTTTTACCCGTTGAGGGGGACTTTGGAGTCCTGATAACTTGTGTACTCGTTGCTGTTGGAACTGCAGCTGTCTATGTCTGGAGCGATGTTCAAACGACTCATCTTTGTATTTGCTTGGGCTTTGCTCATTCTGTAATGTAAAACAAGTTTATTAAGAAAGAGTTGCAAGCATTCTACCTCAAATTAGTTAAATGTTATTATTACTGAAACATCTTCATTGTAGTCTAATTATAATTTGGGTGTTCTTGTCTCAAAACCAGAAATAACCGAACTGGTTATTTGACAGTCGATCGCGTGTCCCCAGAAATCTTTGAAGGACTGTTAATGTGTGCGCCATGGTTTTAGAAAAGGGCATGTTCACACATTACTCAGCAGAGCTGCGCCTCAGCTCCACAAACAGGCATCGGGTCATGTGACCCAAAATATGACGTTATTGAATGTTTATTTTTAATGTTCTAAGAATGTTAAAACGTCCATTTTTCTTGTTGTGCTTATAATGTTATTTAAAGACTAGAAGAAAAATCTTCTATGCAAGATCTTATAGTGACTTGTCTAGGTGAAATGAAGCGAGTTTTACCCATTGAGATACCTCATGTACTCATAGTAACTGCTGCAGGGGTGTTGTTTGTTTGTTTGTGTTGTTGTAAATGTAAAACAATTAAATGTTCTCCTTATTATGTAAGGATAGGTTTGATTTTACTTAACGTTCCTCAAGCGAGAAACATTTTGCACTTTAAGTTTATTAGTTAAATATTACGTAAACAAAGATTTGCAAGCATTTTACCTCAAATTAATTATTATTATTAAATATTGTAAATGTTAAAATGTCCAGTTTTCTGGATGCCATTATAACATTGGTATATTCCATTCTGTAAACACACCAGTGCATTAGATCTAGATATCTAGATATAAGAGATGATTTATTCATTTACATTTAGTCATTTGGCAGACGCTTTTATCCAAAGCGACTTACAATTGGGGAATACCAAAAGCGATTAATCTTGAAGAGGCTATTCACTACTATTCACTAATTCACTACTAGTGACTCGTCTAGATCAAATGAAAGTTTTACCGATTGAGGGAGACTCTGGTGAGATAGTCCTGAGAGCTGCTGAACTCATTTCTGTAGTGACCGCTGTCCATGTCTGGAGCGTATTCAAAACGACTCATCTTTTTATTTGCAGGGACTTTGATTATTCTGTAATGTAAAACAATTAAATAGTCTCCTTATTATGCAAGGATTTAGGTTTTATTTAACCATTGTGGGGAAAAAATTGGGTTTTTTGGGGGGGGGGGACATACACACCTATGAGGCTTTAATTTGGTGTTTTGTGAGAGATTTGACTGATAGGCTACTGTTTACCAACATTCACTCTTTTCTATGTAGCTGATAAATTGGTGAGTCTCTAAATACCAACAACAGCATTGCAGAAACATCTTTACATAAGAGGAAACAATGGCGTTCATTGGAAAATATTTGAATGAGTTACTGTAAGTTCCTCAAGATAGAAACACTTTTGCATGTTAAGATGATTAGTTAAATATAGCCTAAACAAAGATTTGCACGCATTTGACCTTAAATATGCTATGCAATCTTTTTTTTTTTCATAAAGCAGAAATTGTAAAGCAATCTCCATACTGGTTATTTGACAATCGATAGCGTCTCCAGAAATCTTTGAAGGTTTGTCGATGCGCGCTCCTGCGGTTTAGCAAACGCACGTCCCCTCAGCGGAGCCGCGCCTCAGCAAACCTGGGATCAGGTCACGTGACCCAGAGAGTGCTGAGTGGAAAATTACAAACTGGCACCGACAACAAAATCAGCATCCGCCGCATCGCCATCAAGTATTAATACCGGCATCTCTTCAGTCTATATTTATATATTCGGAACAAAACTGAGCTGAACATAACCGACTAAGGTATTTATTCCTGTTGGGTGACTCGTTTAATGTATTTAATCAGATTCTGATGACCATTTTATACCGTGACAAGGAAACTTACGTATTAAATGTCCGTTTCAAGCCACGTGAACAATTGTATAACATAAAATAATAATAATAACATTGATAAAATAAAAACATATGCATATGCTCAGTGTGTGAAGGATAACGTTACGCCCCCGCTTTTATCAACAACCACCGGAAAAATTTATAAAACGCCAATAAAACCCGTTAAATCACCTCATTTAATATATCCAGCCTTTGACAGCGTTTTCTAACATATCAGTATTTCAGATCATTAGATGAGTATGTTTGATTAACGAATGCATCCTTTTGAACGGATTTATGGAAATATGATGAAACACGAATGAGTCACGCCGAGACAAACCGACTCTAAATTAATCAAATAAAGCAATAAAATAAACGCCAAAAACAGTGCAACCAGCTTAAAACCAGGCCAGGGAATCATAACTGTTCAGAAACATTAAATAACGTCAAACCGGGATGAAATCTTACCTCAAGAATAAAAAAAAGACAAATCCGTTTCTTCAGCTGTTAATGGAAAAAATTAGCAAAGCCTCCCAGTGAAGAATGTTCCAGTGATCAATTACTAAACCAATAACGATTGATCCTTCAAAAATATACCGTGGTAGACAATAAATAAATATCCTAAAATTATTAAATTATGTTAAACATAAATAGAAACACTGTAAGTTAATACTAAAACCCTATAATCGGTAAAATTAATATTAATGTTAGAGATGTCCTCTGGGCGCGTCCGGTATCACAGTCGTGTTCTGATGCTGCTGAGGTCGGTTTATATTCGCATTGCATCAGCCCCGGACACTCGTGGGCGGAGCCTCTGACGCGACTGTATACAAACAGACCTGCCTTGACCCAGACGAGAGAGACTCTCCCAGCCTCATGAAGGCGTTCACAGCCTGCTTCCTGCTCACAAGAAATACAATTAACAGATGAAACCTTTAATATCACATCTGTGTCTCCTAAACAGCACTGAGAGCAAATGGAGACTGTTTCTTGAGCTAAAGACCAGAGTAATCTCGCATTACAGGCACAGTATAATCTCGTCTAGAGTTTCAGAAGTTCTCAAAAATAAGGGTTCCAAAGATAAATATCAGCGATCAGTTCTTAAAATAACATTTTAATAATCTTAAAAACCTTTTGTGAAATGGAAAGTTTCTACACTTTTAAATTAAAGGTTTTTATTGGCATCGATGGTTGCATGAAGAGCATGTTTTCCATGCCACAAAAGGTTCTTCTCTGTCCACTGAAAGGTTCTTTAAGAAACAAAAATGGTTCTTCTGTGGCATCACTGTGAAAATTTCTTATTTTCCCTTTATTTTTAAGATTTTATGGATGTTAAAGGCTCTTCCCCTTAAGAAAATTAACCATGGTTTTACTACAAATAAAACCAAAAAACCATGGTTACATAGTTAAACCATGGTAACCATGAATTAACCATGGTTTTACTACACTAGCCATGGTATTTGTAGTAAAAATGGTTATAAATACCCCCCCAAAAAACACACTTTTACTTAAATAAAACGTTTACGTAAGATCAGCATCTAAACAATAACATATTCCTCTGTGGTAAAAGAATATCTAGTTTTTGTATCTAACAATTTGACTTCAGAGGAACCACAAATATAGACCACAACCCACCCTGTGCCCTATTTTAAGCGAGGAAATGTTTTAGAAGTTGCCTTATATTGCTCAGGAGAGGTAACAAAATTCTCGGGTATGAATTAGCAATCACTTTTGTCTCAGAATTTCCTCCTAAATGAGTCGATTATGAGATTTCTTGGAGCAAAACACTTTATTTATGTCTATTGAGATGTCAAAGACAATGACTTTTCCATGTCAGTGAATAAGATCATGGGTCCACATGACTATGAGAGGAGCTGTGAAGAACAAAAGGACGAATTTTACAAAAAGAGGATGACGTTAGACACAAGTGACAGATTAAACGAGTCGGGAATGAGTGCGGCCCCACACTGGGAGAGCACGCTCAGTTTTGAGTCACGGCAGACAAGGGCAGCGAATCGAGTTTGTTGTTTCTTTCGCTTCCAGCATAAGTTAAACGAATCACTCGCCTGACCACCTTCACACAGAAGTTCTTCGTCACCCCCCAATCAGCCAAATCCCCCAGTGGAAGTGGAGCAGGGCCGTACGGGACTCTGGTCTACGGTGATTTACCCTCGGATTAAAGGCCACTGCAGCCTCTGAGCTGGAGTTCACAAAAGAACACGGATGCTGGAATGTCTGACCTATTGAAACAGGCCGTGGGGCCCCAGGCGACGCCCCGATTCCATAGGTAAGACTGGATCAACAAAAGCATTTTTCTGTCTCCACATTGTGTGAAAAACGGATGGAAGAAATCCCAGCTCTGCCTTTGAAAGTGGTAGCATCCATGGAGAAATGACACTCTTTAAATGGGGGAAACCATCAGATGTATTATCTGAAGATACAGATTTTCAGTTCTTTCATTCAAAAAACACCTATGCATTGTGAAGCCATTGGAATTGTCTTGATTTCTGAAGGAATGGTTTCTGAAATGTAATTTTATAATGATCTTCTGTGCCATATTTTATTGAAAAATCACCTGCCAATCCATTGGAAATATCTTGATTTCTGAAGAAGTTGTTTCTTAAATATGGTCTCAAAATGTTTTTCAGTCCCATATTTATTGAACAAATGCTTTCACCTAGCAATTCACTGGAATCGTCTTGATTACTGAAGGAATGGTTTCTGAAATCTAGTTTCATAATGTTCTTCTGAGCCATATTTTAGTGAATAAATGCATTCACCTACCAATTCAATGGAAATATCTTGATTTCTGAAAGAATTGTTTCTGAAAATGTGCTTTACAATTGTTCTTCAGTGCCATATTGAAAAAAGCTTTTACCTGCCAATCCATTGGAAATATCTTGATTTCTGAAGGAATGGTTTCTGAAATGTAGTTTCATAATGTTCTTCTGTACCATATTTTAGTGAATAAATGCTTTCAACTGTCAATCCATTGGAAATATATTGATTTCTGAAGGAATTGTTTCTTAAATATGGTCTCAAAATGTTCATATCTTTATTGAACAAATGCTTTTACCTTCCTAGATCATTAATAATGCTGAACAAAAGTATGTGAAAACAAAAGAAGATATTTTGAAAAAGTAAGTGTTGATGACATGAATTTTAAGTTTAAGGGGAAAATACCAATGTAAAAAAAAATTGAATGTTACCAAAATGTTCTTTTGGATCTCATCTGTCCAAAGAGTATTTTTCCAGTACAGTTTCAGAACATCCTGGAAAGACTCCTGCAAACTTGAGATGGGCAACAATGTTTTGTTTCTGGAAATCAGTGCTTTTTTTCTGTGATAGCCTCCCATGAACACAGATTTGTCAGTGTTTTTCTTACGCTAGACTGGTGTTATCATGTGTTTGGATATCTTAATCAAGGCAGATCTTTCGCTGTCATCCTATGGTTCTATGTCACTTGTTTGAGGTTTTTACAGTTTACCCTCACTGTGGGCGTCTTATCCCAGAGAGAGGTGTACTGGTGCTGAATTTCTTCCTTTGGTAAACTATCTGCCTGAAAGTGGACTAAAGGAGGCCCAATTATATCTGCGAACACTTACAGCCTTCTGAACTGGTTCACCTCTTCTTCTGAGTACTTGGATCACAGTGAATTTAGCTGAAAAAAGCAGGTAACCGAAATGTTTAGTGTGTGAAAGGGCAAACTAAACCCATGGCTTTTTTCTGAGCTGCAGCTGGTCTTGACAGTAAATTAAACGTTGTTCTGTAAATACTCGAGGGAGGTTCTTTACTCAATCGTTTACGCAATTCGTGGTTGATTTCTTTAATTAGACTGGTCCAAATTAACCTTTTTACAATCCTTTCAAATCATCAGTTAAATTACAGAGTTTATTTCATCCTGTAAACGCTACACTCTTAAAAAATAAAGGTTCTTTACGGGCACTGATGGATCCAAAAATAATTTTTAACATCTATGGAATCTTTTCATTCCACAAAAGGTTCTTTAGATTTTGAAAATGTTCTTTACAGTAAGAAAAATGTTTCTTTTGAGATCTGTTCACTGAAAGGGGAACAAAAAAACAAAAAAAGGAACCTTTTTGCCAAAAACTCCATTTTGGAACCTTTATTATTAAGATTGTATGTAAACTGATATTTTTTAACTCTTATTTTTAGTTCTTTTGCTGTTTAGGAATAATAGCAACTACTTTACTTCACCACAACTGGGTGAACCAGACTTTGGTACACATAATAGGTATCATTGACATGTAAATGTCAGTGGTCAGATGTAAATTTCGTAACCAGATGTTCTTGCAGCTTAGTTGCAATACAACAATACAATAGACCTTTAAGACTTAAAGCTACAGTATATTTTAATAGTTATATATAATTTCAGAAGTGCCTCAGTGATCTAAAATCAAGTCACTGTAAACAATAATGTTGTTTCAACTTAAAAAATAAACATTCATACTGCCTTAAAATTAATAAAAAATCAAAACTGTGTTTTTGTCAACTTGAGCACTTGGAAAATCCGGGAAAGTTATTGTAAACTATAAAAAAGTGGTAACCTGCAATTGTTACCTTAAAAATCTGTTGATTTAACCCATAAAAATTAGTTTTGTTACATAACATTCATATAATAACATTTTTACTGTAATAAAAACAAGTTTATTTAGAGTTACCGTTTTTAGGTTACCGTTTTTAGTTTTTTTCCCAGTGTAACACCAAATTTTAAGTTGTAAAAGTTAATCGCAACAGAAGTAAATCTTTACTAGTCTGCATGGCGAATGACTTGGAATATCTCCCAGGTAAACTTCAGAACCTGACTACATGGTTGAAATGAAAGGAAAATTAAAATGTAAAGAAAACAGACAAGAAGGTTCTGGAGAATGTCTGAGGATTTCTTGATGTTCGGATCGCGGGGGTCTGTGAGAGAGAAGACATCCCGCCGGTCTCCCGCAGAGCGGGGCAGAGGTCGACTCATCTTCCCCCGGCTCCTGGCTCATTCTTATATAATCATTTTATCCCATCGTATTAAACAAACAGCCGCCTGCTGTCCGCACTCATGGGAACCTGCCGAGAGAGTCTGACACTGAGATCACGCTATGCACTTCACTTCAACTTCATAATGCCCACCTGCCATTGCTCATAAAAGGCCCCGCTGAGGCCATTTGGGTACTTCATGAAATAAAATAAAATTTCTGATGTGTGACTATGCTAACTGATGTAATACTGACACAGAAAATCCTTGAGAAAGATAATAAGTAGGGCATGGGGGCGTAATACCAGGAAGATGATGGCACACATGTCCTCTTTCTCATGGACTATTATCACTTGTATCTGTGTTATCATGTTTGCAATGTGTTCAGCTGTGGTGGGAAGCTTCGGTGTGTTTATAACGGAGTTATCGGACCGGAAAACAAATGCTCTTGACACAGACAGGAAGTGAAACGCACATATGCTCATCTGCATGTGAAACCATGCAGAGGAGCTCAATGCACTTGACACTGATTGCTCTAGTTGTGCCTGCATGTGTGTTTCTGAACAACTACAAGCCAAGTTCTACATAGCGTAAGATGGGATTGATATATTTAGGTCACTGGGTTATAAGAAGTTAGCAGAGATACAATTTAGCATCTGCGATGCTCACAATCGCATCATCAGCATCTGTGACAGTATACATTTCAATGTGTGAAGATTTGAATCCCTGTCGGACAGAGTGCTGGTTCAGGCTGGCTGATGCTGGTTTAACTGGTGGACTAAAATTTAATGCAGCGTCATACCAGGAACACTAAGGTGTGTATCTTGAATGCAATACAAGTCACTTTGGATAAAAGCGTCTGCTGAATGAATGACTGTAGATGGTTTCTAAGACGCTTGAGAGGGAGAGTATTTGGTGAATGGATCATTCAGATTGTGTAGTGCATATTCTACAGTGATTCTAGTCAGGATTATAATCGTCAATTGAACTATTAAAATATTTTTTGTTAACTGAAATAAAGCTGAATCGATATAAAATATAAATATTGAATGAAAAACAAACTATACAAAATTACTTAAATAATTAAAAACTAAAATTAAAGCTTGAAATAAAAACACAACATATAAAAATAAAAGCTAATTAAAATTTGAATAAAAATTAAATAAAATACATCTTATTTTAAATTAAGCTGAAATAAAAATACATATAAATAAAAGAGAAAAAAGTTGAAACACTACAGTTTCTAACTGGAAATAAATAAAAACTAAAACAAACGAATTAAACCTTAATAGTAATATTTAAAAAGAACAAAAACTAATAAAAGTGACAATTAAGCACATTACAAAATCACTAAAAATTAAAAATAAGAGCTCATTAAAAATTGTATAAACATATATTAGTATATTTATTATTATTTGAAATAAAATCAAATCTAAATATTAGTTGAAAAATGTAAACTAATACTGAACTAAGTTTAAGTTGAAGCACTGGAGACAAATAAAAGCAAAATAAAATAAAAATATATTAGACTTAAATCATAATATTTAAAAACAACAAAAACTGATAAATCACTAAAACTTTTATTAGAATGAAAACAGTAAATATATAAAAGTAAATGCAACTTCAAAATAATTAAAAAAATGATATATATCATACTAAAATAACACTGGTCCTCTTGAAGTACATCACCACCACCACGGCCAGGTTGTAACCACAATGAACTGTGACATAAATCGAGGGAATTTTCCACATGAACAGCAGAAATTAGGCGGTGTGAGCCGGGAGGAATACAGGCATCTTTTGATATGAAGCTTTGGGCCTGTAATCCACTTACAGCTGAAAGAGCTCTGAATTCCTGAACCTGCAGGAGAAGCTGAGATGAACCTCTAAACGCCATCAAAACTTTCCACTAATATTGTAAAAGACAACCCGGATCTGAAGCACATGAACCCGTTGACTTCTAGCGAGAGGTGGGGGAACGGGATTACAGCGGGTCTCCTGGATAAACTGTTCTCACCGGCTCTACACACTGCACATGAGACCCATAAAACCACAGAGAGCAGAGATGTCCTCTGTGCATCATAAAATCCTGCTGTGAGATGATTGTATAACAGGGATGGAGCGTGATTTAATTTCCATGCCAAGCATATTCCCTTAATTCCCACAGGAAATACGGTCTGAATGTCCTTATAAAACTACAGCACCGCGGTGTCTCATATACTTCTGTAGGTACGCTTCACAAAGGCGAATAACTCAGATAGCAATGCTCTTACAATTTCCTGTGCTGAAACATCAGGAAGGAAGTGATGCCCACAGACAGGAAGAACAACACATGCCAGAGCTCTGTGTCACTCTGTTGACATTACATCATATTATTGACCAAACGTGATGGTCATTAATGTTGTACAGGCCATTCCATTCTCGCTCTGTTCATCGAAACCGTCAGTCAATGAGCTAAAAATTGAGTTTGGACAGTAAAGTGGAGCGTGAAGTTCATTCTGAGGGGACTAAACTGTTTCTGACTTTTCATTTGATTCATTTCAGTAAATAAAAATCACTAATGAGATCAACTGTTAAACAGTACTGAAGGAGAACAAAGCTATATGTCAAGACTCATTTATATAATATTAATAAAAATATTAAAGAGAATATTGTATGTTGTTTCCTACATAAAATATATTAGTCTTTATTCACCATTGTACAAAAGCCTAAACAAATTATGGAGATATTATCTGGAAAATAAGCATTTTGTATTAGGTTGACAGATTCATTGATTTATATTTTCTGACACTTTAGAATATAAGAAATATTTTTCTCTTTCTTTCTGTTATACACTGACTAAAATAGGAATTATACTAGAAAACAAAACAGTAATATAAGTACAAAATTGTCAGTCATTCCTGGAAACAAATATCTTGTATTTTTAACAGCAACTATCAATATAACATAGGGAGGTAATCCCTTATAGCATTTTTTTCTACATAATTTTAGAATATAAGAGACGTTTTTTTTATAATGACCAAGATAGGAATTATAAAACAAAACAAAAATATTAATATTAATACGGTTACAAAATTGTTATATGCCATTAATCCTAGAAATGTAATTCTTAAATCTTTCAAATGTTTTGTATTCTCCTAATTTTTGACAGCGGCTATATAAAAAATAACACATACAAAGGCTTTAAAAAATAATGCTTTAAAAAGCTATCTTGCATTAGTCAGACCATTTATGATTCAAAGGAAAGTTGGGTTTCACGTTTTCAGTCCATTTGTCCCAAGGGAGAACATTTTTTTTACTTAAATGTATTTGTATGGAACATTTCATAATAAACAGCGTTCCAAAACAGCTTTACCAAGTGCAAAATAATTATTGAACAAGCTAAAGTTGTCATTGGTAAGATAAAACTGCTTAAAAAGTACTTTGATTTACATTAGAAAATGAGATGAGATGAGCATGAGGGACGAGAATATTAAATCATGAGGGAGAAAAAACATCCTTATGACTGCATAACATTGTCCTAAAATTCTCCTGAATTAAATTGAACTCCACTATTTTCTTCAAAATCTATTCACTTTCGCCTGAGAGAACACACTGTGTGCAGTTCAGTGTGATTTCTCAAAGTATAGCAACCATGTATTTTCCAATAGCTACTTTTATCAGAGACTGTTTCTGAGCCGTGTCATTGATCTCTGTGTTTGCGAGAGAAATCAGGAAGGTCACACCAAGACGGGCGTCATCGGCTAATAAACGAGACATCCTACTGACCCAGGTGCTGCACACACAGATAAAAAAGGGCTGTGTTTCATTTTCATCCGAATCACATGACAGCGCAGCTCAGCCCATCCCACCCTTCCCTGTGCATTTGGGAAATTTCCATCCCCTGCTTTGCTTTTCTGAAGGTTACGTTCACAGCTATCCATCGAGCGTCCTTCTGCCTTTTTATGTTTTTACAATTCAGTGATCACCCACGGTCCAAAAGCAGACATGATGTTACTATCCCGTTATCTACGCAAATGTAAGAAAAGCACCACACTGAGTCACACTTTAGCCTATTATACAGGACTGTGGATTAACTGTCTCTCTCTTCCTGTTAAATGAAGCCAAAGACATGAACGCCTTGATCAGATGCTTACTGTGACATTAAGTGACGGCTTGATCAGGATTCATCTCGCCTGTATCTCACAATCACATTCTGGGAATCTGAGCACAGGCTCCTGGTTTAAAGAAACAGTTCACCTAAAAAAGAACATCCTGTCATCGTTTACTCAACCTCAGAGTGAAACACAAAAGCAGATCTGCTCTTCTCCTTTCAGTGCTTTCACAGACAAAAAATAAATAAAAATTGCATGTGCTTGTTTTCACTATTTCAAGTCTTCTGAACATAATTCACATACTAGTTTTGAGGAACAGAGCCAAATTGAATAAATTTCATGTGCGTTTTTGCTTATTAAATCCAGTGTGTTGATATTAATCACAGATTAGTCAAATGGGTGTAATGTGTCTTGACGAATGTGTGTTCAAACATGCAGAACTTGATTGATTGTCCATTTTGGAACTTGTCAGTCCTTTCATTGCAAGGAAAGAGTAACATGAACCTTCAGCTAACCTGCATCTCCTTTGGTTTTCTTTAAAAAATAAATAAATAAAGTCAAAGCTTTGGAACAGCATTTTTAATTTTTGAAATTTAGCATTTTCTAAATTTTTTTGACTTGCTTTATTAAGAACTATACCTGGCAAGCACTCAAGAAGAGTTTTGCACAGAAAACACCACTCTTATTATCTTCATAAAATGTAAATCTTACTAGACTGAGTTTAGGCTGTTTCACGGTTCATTTTTAGTGAGAGGCATGTGAAAAATTATGCTTTTTTCTAGTGACTCCAGCAAAAGCTAAAAAAATGTAGGTATGTTGCACAATGAAAGTGAAACTGTGACGTGAACAATGCCTCAACTATGCAAAATGCGTCCAGTATACAAGAGAAAGCGTTGATTTGCCGTTTGCCACGTCCCAAGTTTCATCTCATTGTCAGTATAGACAATCAGTTCCTGACTATGACTATAAACATGACATTGGGTGTCATGGCTGGTGGCCATCTTCAATGCATATGTACTTGTCGTAATATTTGTTTGCGTATGTGGTAATTACGGAGGAACACATCGTACTTTTACACTGGGAAAATGAAAGACTATGGACAGACACGTCTGCAGGTGTTGGTCTCCACTACCAGAAAGACAACATAAGACATACAGTATTTGATCGTTTAGTGTAAAAGTACATTGTGTTCCTCCATGTTAACCACAAACACAGATAAATATTACACTGAATACAGACGCATTTATAATGGACAGTCATAAAAATGGAATTCAGTCTTGAAACATGAAGAAAATTGGCAAAATCACTCTAAAAACTTAAATGCTTGCTTGCAGGTTAAACATTCTAATTTATTGATTTATTTAAAACTTTTAAGTTGCAACACTATTTTGTTAAGTTCAGGTGATGTAAAATAATGCTTATCATTACATTACATTAATATTGTGTGTGTGTAATTTAAACTCAAATTTCTGTGTTAATTGAGTTTCTTTCTTTTGTTGCAGTAATTGCAGAAATTGTCTTGTTAACTTTGGACATCAGGCAGTGGATTTCTTGTTCCCAGCATGTTTTGCAGGACTGGATGAGGAGAGTAAATGTTGAAATTGACTGTTATATTACGTGTATTTTTTAGTAAAGGGAAAGGCCAGCTATGCTGTTAGATATTTGAAATAGTTTGTGTAATATTTAAGTTTTTGTGCTACGCATTTTACATAATCAGTTACATAATCAGATTATTTTATTCAAAGTATAGCTATAGTAATGACACATTACTTTTTAATTTACAAGAAAATATCTGCTACTTTTTTAATATAAGTGACACCAGTTACTTTGTTTTCCCATGTATTGGCAGCTCTCGTGTTGTCATGTTGAGAGAAATCTGGAGTAAGTCCAGAGGCGTTGTGTAAACATGATGTTACTGTAGTTCTATACTAAAAAATGACTTCAGATAAACATACTGTAAGATTTGTCTTTTGTTGCTTTTTTGTGTTGAACTTACTTCTCTTGTATCCTATTCTTCATGCAATCCAGAATGGCAGCACAGCTGAAAGATTTGTTTAAGCTTTTGTAATTTACATTTTGTAATTTTACATTTCAGATTGAGGCTTATTCATTTCACTTTTGTTGTGAAAGGGCTTTTACATTTGCCAGAAATATAATTTTTTATATTAAAATCAAAAAGAAAAAAACAACAATCTCAGGTCAGATGAGGAAAAAGCAATGCAAAAGTAACATAATGTGTAACATAATACAATTAGTTAGTTTTTTAGGAAGTAATGTAATATAGTAATGCATTACTTTTAAAAGTAACTTTCCCTAACACTGCTCATGAAGGTAAACACTACATTGACTCTAGCAATGACTGTACTTATGCCACTGACAAGTAACATTGTACACATTTACTACATTTACAATTTAAATAAGCTGTGTTTAACGTGCTACACTATATATTGCCAAAAGTATTGGGTCACCCCCTTCTAATGAACAGGTTTGACTACTTTAGTAATTTCTATGAGAACAAATCTTAATGTTTAAGCATATAATGATATTCTAGGGAATTGTGTGCTTCTAATTTTATAGCAACAGTTTGGACAGAACTCTTTTCTATTCTAACATGACAGTGTCTCTGTGTATAAGACACGGTTCAAAAAGACATGATTGATTGAGTCAGTGTGGAAGAACTTGACTGGTCTGCAGAAAGCCAAGTCCTGATCCCAGCTGAACTCCTCTGGTGTGACTTTATATGCAGACCTTGAGCCAAAAACTCATCACCAAACACCAATGTCTTGTATAGACACTATAAGGACAAAAGTGTTGGGACCCCCTTCTTTAGAATTGTTGAATATCATTATATGCTTTAACATTAAGATTTGTACTCATGAAAATTACTAAATTAGTCAAACATGTTCATTAGAAGGGGGTGACCCAATACTTTTGGCAATATAGTGTATGTTAGCTGTTTTTAACTAAAATTTTAACTATTTTATCTAAAATAGATAAGACTAAATAGTTGCAGTAGTTGAAGCAACTAATTTTTTGTTTGTTTGTTTTTTGAGCAATCAATTTAAAAAATTTGTTTGTAACAGATTATACAGATTATTAGGTTCCTATAACTCACTATAGTTGGTTTAAAATAATTTAGCCATTTCATGGTTCATTTTCAGTGAGAGGCATGTGGAAAATGACAATTCGCAGGTAGTTTTTAGTGCCAAAGTCCAGCAAAAGTTAAAGAATGTTAGTAATGTTGCACAATGAAGGTGAAACCGTGATCCGAACACTGCCTCAACTGTGCAAAACACTTCCAATATACAAGAGAAAGTGTTGATTCCACCTTTTGCCATGTCATTGGTATCTTCCCATTCTGATCAATTCAGTTATTCAAAGACAACAGTTTGTGACTATGACTATAAACATGACATTGGGTGTTGATCTCATGTGTCACACTTGATCTAAATGATGGGCTGGTGGCCATCTTCAATGCATATGTACTTGTACTCGTAATATTTGTTTGCGTATGTGGTAATTATGGAGGAACACATCGTACTTTTACATTGGGAAAATGAAAGACTATGGATGGACACGTCTGCAGGTGTTGGTCTCCACTACCAGACAGACAACATACAACATATTTGATCATTTAGTGTAAAAGTACATTGTGTTCCTCCACGTTAACCACAAACACAAATAAATTTACATTCAGTACAGATGCATTTATAACAGCCATCAGCCCCAGGAATGCTTGAAATTGATGGAAATTCCTACTGGAGATCAAAAGGTATTTTGATATGGACTAAAATCTGTGAATATTAAAGTCCAACTACTATTTAAATATGAAGTCTGTATATTGTGCATTGTGAAGTTTCATAAACTAAACAAACTCTGAGAGTCACTTCACCAGCATTTCACCTTTTCATATTGCAAAACTATTGTAGATGCATACAGAAACTCAAAAGTCTTCACGGTATAACTTGAAGAAATTATGACAGAAATATATTACTACTGTACAATAGAATGTGCTTAACAAATAATAACAATAATACTAATGCAATATTAAAATATTGTACTTCGTATACTGTAAAATTATTATTTTTTATTTAATCTGATTGATTAATTAAATGATCTAAATAGGTTAAATACATTTTATGAATGTATTATTAGATTACCACTGTTTTTGATAAATAAACCTAAAAATAAAGTTATAAAAATTTGATAAAGTAACCTAAAAATAAAATGCTTTTCATGGGACACTATTAGCTAATTCTGTAAAATTTGCGGTAAAAAAATGGCATCTGTAGGTTTAACAGTTTTAACTTAAATTTACAGTTAAATACTGTAATTTCATTAACTGATATAATGTTAACATACCAACCTATTGAAGTACTGAAATCTGTTTTGTTCCTTTGAAATAAACTGATAACCACCAAATGCAGGTGGTGATGAGAAAGTCACATGATGAACCAAAGCCCATCACAAGCAGCTTTTAAATACTAACATATATAGAAGGTGCAGAGTGTCATTCACACAAACACTAAACACCATCATGATGAGACTCATTCAACTGAAATATGCAATAAACATTCATTTAACAACATTAGATGTAACATACAACCCTAATAAACATAACTGATAAGAAAAAACTAAGAATAAACAGTTATTTCAAAGAAAAAACATAAAATTCTAACAAAATTTTAAATGCAGCGCAGGGAATTCTGGGAACATCAGTTTACGGTTTTTCCCTGTAACTTTTACAGGAACTTACCGTTAACCATTTAACAGGTTTTTACTGTAGCATTTTCACAGTTTTTTACTGTTAAAATCACTGTCATTTTTTGAATGATTTAATTGATACTTTTTGATTATTCAATTTTAATAAAACCATTAACATTTGTATTAAAATGGAATAAAAAGTAAAACAGAAAACATGGCATTTGTGAAGAAATAAAGCAGGTTTCACCTTATAACATGCTGTGTAGCATAGTTTATATGATAAAATTAGACTTTAACTTAAGCTATACTTCTAGTTTAAATCATTTAAACATACCTTTTTGGTTTTTGCAACAAAAATAGATTAAAAAATGCTCTGCTCCTACTACGCGCTGCCTCTGTGCAAAGTGTGAATGCTCTTACATGATAACATAGGCACCGAAACAAAATATGTGCTGCTTATATGTGCAATGGGCTTTATAGAGTTGTGATTTACCTCTTTGTGAGGTTTTGTGACTATTTCAGAATGATGAAGTCATTTTGCACTTGACTGTCAGAGGTTTGATCGATGCGTTTCATGCACGGGTGCCAAGTGAGACGTTTAACCCTCTAGCACAGGTGCGAGTTATTAACATGGTTACCTAAACGGAGTTTCCAAAAAGAGGTGAGAAACGCAGAGAAGTCACAGGTCACTGTCATGGGCGAGTATTACTGTTGCTCATCATGCAGTGTTTGTGCTCCAGATGTGAATGAGTCCTCGAACCACGGGTCTTGCTGAGGAGAGGTGTGCCGTTACTTTACTAAGTGATCAGATGCACAATAAAACTTATAAAAAGATCTCACAGTCTTCTCGAGCCAGTGGAGACCAGAATATCACAAAGATGTGATATTTTCTGTCCAGACCTGACAAAATCATTGAAAATCACAGCCAATCAGAAGAGCGCGTAGGCTGAGTCTCTTTCTGCAAGCAAGCTGTAGTGCACATACAACATAATTAATAATTGCATCATCTAATTAATAAACAGTAAACCATTTTAATACAATTCACGTGTTAGTTTATCACAATGTCTTCTTTCCTTTAATTTATTTTCAAAATCTGAGGTAAATATCAACTGTTGCTTTCAGTATGGCTACTCAAACATGCAAAATGATATTGGAATTCACATTAAACCCTTTAAATAGGCTATTAAATAAAGCACATAATACCCAAGATTAGCATTGTTTTTATGTTGTTGTTCCATCCGTGAGGTCGTCGGTAACCTAACCTGTCGCTCGTCACGTATCGCCATTGCAGTTTTGGACAAAAACTCTGATTAACATGAAAAAGATCACTTTTATCGCATGTCGTGTCGCGTCTGGTTAGGTCTCAACTCTGGTACAAAAGCTACTGTGGGCTACTTACGATTCGACACGCTTTGGTTGGGCTTGAGTCGCATCAGCTGTGATACGACTCTTCAGTAATATGGACGTCGCCATGTTTACTTCATATGTTGCTATGGTGATTCAATCGTGAAATAAAGAGGATTGACTTCGGTTGCTCATTCTTGTTGTGTGAACGGAAAAACTGGGTAGATTACTTACAAATTGTAGTCTGTTATGATCACAGATCGCATGATGAAAACTGTAGTTAGTAATGTACATTTACATTTAGTCATTTAGCAGACGCTTTTATCCAAAGCGATTTACAAATTGTAATCTAGGTTACTTATTTTAGGTAGCCTAATGTATCCTAATTCGACTACTTTGTAGATTATTTTGTTATCAAACTTGTTTTAAACTTACATTACCATATTAATATAAAAAAGTGAAGGCAAGGAAAATATATTCCATTTCCATAAAATGCATTAAACATTAGTACATTACACCAGGGTTTGAACAAACATTAATAAACATGAAAACAATAATGATAGCCCAAAGTCTTGAAATGTTTTTTACTGAAATGTTTTTAAATGTTTAATAATTTACTGCCATTGTGTGAATAATATGGAATCACGCAATCCATAAAAAGTAACTGTAATCAGATTATGAGCATTTTTAAATGTAATATACTCTAATTACAAGTATTTAATTTTTGGAATCTGATTACATAATCCAGATTACATGTAATCAGTTGCTACCCGGCACTGGTGAATGGGCTGTAAGTGAAATGAAGATTTACTGTTTTCTAAATGCATGTTATAGATCTCATTTTGAATAATTTATCCATATACATGTTTAATTTTTAAAAGAATTTCTATACCCAATCCAAAACACTGACAGAAAACACTGACAAAACAAAAAGCCTTTGTATTGTGTCTAAATACCAAGAAATGAATACTCTGCAGCAATGCTGAAGCTCCAAGACAGACTGAACAGATGCGTGTTAAAATGACTGAAACAAGACATTCAGCTTTATTCAAAAGCTCCTGAATCAAGCTGACACAGCCTTCTGCTGCTCCCGTGGCCTGTACTGTTACTCTGAAGCATTGTTTATGTGGGCTTGAAAGCATGTGTTTCCCAGATAGTTATGTATCCTTAAAGCTGAGGGTGTGTCTGAGAGAGAGAGTGAGATTGCAAGCTTTCCTCATGCATGATGTTGCTGTGGGGTCAAAATCCCTAGTCATCAAAGGTGTCTTTACCGTACCTGATTCAATTCATTTCAATTCATAATTGCTGATTGATTCTCTTTTGCTCCGGGACACACGTTTCACATTGGACTTCAAGAAACAGTGACACAAAACAGTACCACTATCTTGAAAAAGTAAATAAAATTGCCCTACAAAATCAACATTGAAGTTTATTATTTTCTTCATCAACCACAAACAACATGCACAATTATAAGCATGATATTGGCTGAACAGTTTTGTTTTCTGAACGTGTCCTGAATCTCCTCACTGTCGGCGTTTGTTTAATGTAGTCCAGGTCATTTTAGTTTGCTTGTGTACACATGTTCCACTGACGTGCCCTGTTATATGAGGAAACACATCCTTAAATGACCTCACTGGTCTCTCTCTGGATGTTTAACTCTGCATCGACAGCAGAATCCCTGCGGATTGAGATTTGTGAGGTCATTTGTGCTGTAAATCGAGCTTTGGGAGTTAATGTGGCACTCCCCACTATACAATGACTCATCAAACACCTTTAGCATAATTAAAGCACAACTCACTCTCTTATCACACTAGAGCAAAACTCACTGACACCATTCTAGATTGTTCTGGGTGGTTGCTAAGGCAGTCTAACACATCTTTACATGGCTGCTCTCTGCCTTCTCAGAATTCAATTTAAAATTGAAATGCTGTATAAAAGCCAGACTAAATTATGCCCGTTTAGGATTTACTGTGGCCAAATTTACACTGCAAAGCTGGCACAGAGGTGCTTCTGAAGTGGCATTTAGGTGTCTTTAGACAGACAGTGTAATGCCTTCTGTTCTACCTTTGCAGTGCAAATTTGTGTTGTGGTTGCCAAGTTAAAAGAGCTCTAGATTTGGCTCGTATATGGGATTTTTTCACCATGGTGAAAATGGTGCATCTGATCAGTTAGTAAAGTACCAGCACACTCCTCTCAAAATGATTCATGTCTGGAGCACAAACACTACAGGACGTGTTATGTACCAAACCCTGAGTATGAGCAAAACTAATTGAGCAAATGAGCTACTGCTATTTGATTCCACTTGAGAAAACTTTGTCTAATAAAAATGCCAACAGACAGGTGTGGTTATATTTTTATTAAGTGCCACTTCAAGGCACCTGATGTTCTTTACAGGCCTCAGGGCTCCGTTTATGATCATTATCGCATGAATAAAGGTATTGAGTGAACATAATACAGGTGAAGTATGTCTTTTTCAGGCCATAGTAGTGAGTGTTTTCTCAGGGCTGTACCTCAGTCTTTAAAGGATTTAGCAAAGAAAGCACTCTAATTGCTACTTCTGAACACAAATCTGCCTTAAATGACATGTTATTATGCTTGCTTAGATATGTTCAGAGGTGGGTAGAGTATTTTGAACTGCCGTTCAAAATATGTTTTTTTAATGTAATTTATTTCAGTGATGCAAATGAATTTTTATCAGCCTTTAAGCCAGTGTGACATAATCCTTCAGAAATCATTCCAATATCTTGATTTATTATCAATGCTGTTTTTTTCAGCTTTCTATTCAGAAAAGAATTGTGAACAAAATGTCACAGGTTCCAAAAAAAGCAGCAAAACCCTGTTGAAAAAAACCAGCATATGCTTATAGTTATGTTTTGAAGCATGGGATGCTGGTTTGGGCTGGTTTAAGCTGGTCCTAAAATGGTCTCACCAGTTTAAGACCAGCACATGACCAGCTAAGGACCAGCATAAACCAGCAAAAGACCAGCATAAACCAGCATCACAGCTTCAAAACATACCAAACTAGCATATGCTGTTTTTTTCAACAACACTGATAATAAATCAATGTATTAGAATGATTGCTGAAGGATCATATGACTCTGAAAACTGGGGTAACAGCTGATAAAAATTCAGATTTGCATTACTGAATTAAATTATATTTTAAAGTATATTAATTAATTATTAATTATGTATTTTGTATGTTTATAACCTCTGACACCGAGTAGAGAGAAATCTCCTCACAAGACCGCTACAGAACATCTGAACATAACGAAATAAATGCATATGACGGATCTTCTTCCGTCTGTTTCGCAAAATGTAAACAAATGTAGCTTTTATTTCTGCAAGCGTAAATATTGTGAAAATATCAATATTAATTGTGTCTAGGCACAGGCATTCCTCCTGGAACTAACGCGGGTGTTCATTTCATACTCTGTGACAGCTTATTTAATGAATTAATTCTAGATTGTATTTAATGTAAGGTACATTTACAAAAAAATGGTAATGTCATAGTGGTTCGTGTACTGTAAACGAATCTATACCTGTGGAACCGACAGCACACGCAGTGTTCATCTAATGAAGATCTTCATAGCCAGCAAACCACAGCCTTTGCAGATTTGCTTTCAACTGATTGTTGATCCAAAGCCACGTCTTCAGCGCTCTTAATGTTCATAAACTTTTGTTATCTGAGTGAGAACCGCTTCAGCGTGCGGCAGGGAACTGAACGAATCATTCAAATTGATTCATGAACCGATTCACTGGTTTGCCAACTGGTTTGATCGAGTCTTCGAACAGAATTGACTCAAAAGAATGAATCATTCGCGAACGGACATCGCTCGTTGCCCAGAGAAAGGTAGACTGCGCGTTTGGAATAAATTGAAGCATTTTTATCTTTATTATTACGTATTGCATTAAGATAAAGTAACGAGAGGAGCGTCGCCCACAGTAACTAAGTAAAAGTACCGTTTTTTCACTAAAAATGTACTTGAGTAAAAGTACCCAATTTAAAATATAGGCTACTCTAAACGTATTAGTTACTCAAAAAATGTACTCAAGTAAATGTAACTCAATACTACCCACCTCTGGAAACGTTCCTAGAGGAATGACCCTGAGATTTCCCTGTTTTCGCTCGAGTGTTTAATTGAATACAATGCATGTGTGTGCATTATGAGTCAGCAAAATCTCAAAACTTGTTTCTGTGGGCTTTATAATGCTGACTTACACACTGTTTTGATGCTGAGACATCAGAAATGCACAGATAACTGCCGGTCAGTTCATATTTGTGCAGTTTTTGCTTTAACAGAGCATCTTTTCTCTGATGAAGTATTTCTCTGTATATCGACTGATGCTTTTGACTTTAATAAACATTATGATCCATCCACAGACAGTCTTATAAGACATAAAAGCATACTACAAAACATTCCTATCATTATTAGAACTTTTTTCTCATATTCTCTACCATCTGGCTAATGTTTTCATTTCCTCATGCCAACACACATACCAGCAAACCAAAGCAGACACTCCTTCACATTCTTAACTCAATGTGTGCTGAATGTGTTTATTGTGTGGTGTGTGCCGTGTGCCCAGATTAACCCAGTCAAATTCCTCAAATGAACATGAGGAAAGACTCTGAAATGTAGTTTCACATGTGACTTGGGTTTTGTTTTAGTGTGTTTCTTTTGCAAGAAAATGCACAAGCAAAAAATGTGATTGTAAATTGCCATGACTTGCTTGTTTGGTAAGTCAATTGTAGGCCTATATTGATTTTATTATATGCATGTAAAAACAATTATGAAATTATAAAAAAATAATGTACTAAATAATGTAAAAAAAAAATATGCATATGTGTTTGTGTGTGTGTATTTAGTGTATATGTATATATATATATATATATATATATATAGTGCTGTCAAATGATTAATCGCGATTAATCGCTTCCAAACTAAAAGTTTTTGTTTACATAATATATGTGTGTGTACTGTGTACTGTATATTTATTATGAATATATAAATACAAACACATGCATTTATATAAGAAAAATGTTACATTTATATATTAAATATATTTAAATATAATATAAATTATATGAATGTAAATATACACATGTAAATACATACATATATATATATATACACTCACCTAAAGGATTATTAGGAACACCTGTTCAATTTCTCATTAATGCAATTATCTAATCAACCAATCACATGGCAGTTGCTTCAATGCATTTAGGGGTGTGGTCCTGGTCAAGACAATCTCCTGAACTCCAAACTGAATGTCAGAATGGGAAAGAAAGGTGATTTAAACAATTTTGAGCGTGGCATGGTTGTTGGTGCCAGACGGGCCGGTCTGAGTATTTCACAATCTGCTCAGTTACTGGGATTTTCACGCACAACCATTTCTAGGGTTTACAAAGAATGGTGTGAAAAGGGAAAAACATCCAGTATGCGGCAGTCCTGTGGGCGAAAATGCCTTGTTGATGCTAGAGGTCAGAGGAGAATGGGCCGACTGAGTCAAGCTGATAAAAGAGCAACTTTGACTGAAATTACTCGTTACAACCGAGGTATGCAGCAAAGCATTTGTGAAGCCACAACACGCACAACCTTGAGGCGGATGGGCTACAACCAGTGGTGGAAATGGCCGATATTTACTGGGGGGACTCTAACTTGGAGGGGGGGGGGGGGAACAATGGTAATTTTAGATTACCTTTCGGATGTATTTTATCATAAAAACATTTATAATCTATGAAAACATTTATTAAGAACTTATGTCATATTTTCTCTAAACCTTCTTGTACATTAAGACAGGCACCTGCAATTCTGCCCAAATTAAAGATGCGTTGTGTTTGAATTTGTGCATCTTATAATATAATAATTATTAATGACCTCTTGTGTTTAATAAAAAACAAACAAAAAAACATTGATTAGTGAAATGAACTAATGATTTCATAAAATATTAGAATGATTGTCTCTCATTGGCCTGATTAGCTAAGCCCTCAAAACACGTCTTATTTAGCGGTACAGTATTGCATGATTTGTAGATTATATTTAATAGTTTACACTTTGCAAAAACCTTTTCAATTAGTTTTAAAAGGTAACATTACATTCTTAAGGACTCTACACTTACGTTTCTTTTCAGGAGCACTAGTGCTTCTACTTAAAAAAATAAATAAATAAATTAGGAACACGTTCTGATCAATGACAGAAATTAAACTTACTATTTTATAAGATGATGTTTGACTCCTTAAAGTATTTTTTTAACCTTTGTAATGCCATTTTTATCTTTATCAAATGTATGTCATATGTTGTGCCAAAATTAGATTTATTAACTTTTTGTAAAAAATTAATAAATTATTAAACAATAAATTCATTTAAAATAATAAGATACAATCAGGAAGACCTGAAATCAGCAACAATTAATCTTTGCACGGAACAGAAGAGCACAAATGTGGAATATTTACAGACTTTTTAACAAGACTCAGAGGTGGCATTAATACATTTAATAAAAACAATGTTATGAGATTGAATACAGAAACATTAAACAATTAAAATGTATACTTTAAAAAAGAAACTCCCAGTAGGTGGCAGCAAGTCACTGTCTGTCACTGAATCATTCATCTAATCGATTCGTTCAAACTGCTGATTCATTAAGGAATGAAGCAAGTGACTCTCTTTATGAATGGATCATAGAATCATCGACTCACTAGATTTGTTCAAAAACAAAGATTCATTCATAATTGAAACAGCGCTGTTTGCTTGGAGATGCGCAGTGGCTCAGCTGTGACTTTATTTCATCAACAAAATAGTTCTCAACAGATCAGACAAGTGTTCCTAAAATGTAAGTCGCTTTATATTAACTTTTGAATAAAATCAATAATGTATAAATATGTTGTATTAATTAAATTTCACATTTGCAAACTCTTTATCATCATTAAGTTCATCGCGATCTCACAAACTTCTATTTTAGTGAATGAAGCTCTCTACACTGCAAACTGAATCTATTATTTCTACACTTTGTTTGTTACAATGAATGACAAACTGCAGTCTGCTTTCACGATCTGTGTTGTGAGGAGCAGCACGTGCAGAAATAGAGAAGCATTTCCATTGGCTGCAGTCTGCTCTTGATGGCCAATCAAAGACGGCATTGCCCAGCAAACCATAGACACAAATATCCCGCTACATTTTGTTTAGTCTGCACTGCACTACGTTTATGCAGACCTGGGATCGCTTTTGTAGTCTTTTGAATGGATATAATATATAAATCATTTTAATTTTCAAATAAATCCAACCAGTTGGAAATTAAACGCCGTCCCCCCTCGAAATTCACTCCCCGGACTCCGTCCCCCCCGCGTCCCCCCCCCATTTCCAGCCCTGGCTACAACAGCAGAAGACCCCACCGGGTACCACTCATCTCCACTACAAATAGGAAAAAGAGGCTACAATTTGCACGAGCTCACCAAAATTGGACGGTTGAAGACTGGAAAAATGTTGCCTGGTCTGATGAGTCTCGATTTCTGTTGAGACATTCAGATGGTAGAGTCAGAATTTGGCGTAAACAGAATGAGAACATGGATCCATCATGCCTTGTTACCACTGTGCAGGCTGGTGGTGGTGGTGTAATGGTGTGGGGGATGTTTTCTTGGCACACTTTAGGCCCCTTAGTGCCAATTGGGCATCGTTTAAATGCCACGGCCTACCTGAGCATTGTTTCTGACCATGTCCATCACTTTATGACCACCATGTACCCATCCTCTGATGGCTACTTCCAGCAGGATAATGCACCATGTCACAAAGCTCGAATCATTTCAAATTGGTTTCTTGAACATGACAATGAGTTCACTGTACTAAAATGGCCCCCACAGTCACCAGATCTCAACCCAATAGAGCATCTTTGGGATGTGGTGGAACGGGAGCTTCGTGCTCTGGATGTGCATCCCACAAATCTCCATCAACTGCAAGATGCTATCCTATCAATATGGGCCAACATTTCTAAAGAATGCTTTCAGCACCTTGTTGAATCAATGCCACGTAGAATTAAGGCAGTTCTGAAGGCGAAAGGGGGTCAAACACAGTATTAGTATGGTGTTCCTAATAATCATTTAGGTGAGTGTATATATATATATATATAGCCGGCTGCCAAGGCACAGAGACACAGACACACGGGGGACCGGTGGCCAGATGTGCTTGTATGGTGGTCTTATGTAAGCAGATGTTGACATGATTCATGCTGAGCCTGTCACCTGCATTCTGACTGAGAGCTCACACACACATACACACACACACACACACACACACACACACACACAGTATTCAGTCATTCACAGCACTGCATTAAACATGAGCTCTGGATCATGGGTGTGTGTGTGTGCCTGTGTGTAGCCTGTCAGATCAAGTGTTGGTGTGTTTGAGGTTCATGATACACTGGTGTTTGATTGCCCTGCAGGTTAAAGCTGTGTATCCATGAAATTACAACATAAATGAACATTCTCCAGAACATTCTCGTTCACCGCTCCTGGCTGGTGGAATAATCTTCCCACCCCTATCCGGAACGCCGGATCCCTGGCAATCTTCAAGCAACTGAAAACTCATCTCTTTCGGCAGTACTTGACTTCATCCTAAACTCAAAAAAAAAAAAAAACTCTTTCCCTCTATCTTTCTCTCCCCTTACTAGTTTGTACTTATTTGAACAATGACTGAGACTTGGTGTTACGAGCACTTCCTCTGTCTGATTGCCTCTTCAAGATTAATCGATTAATCCCCAATTGTAAATTGCTTTGGATAAAAGCGTCTGCCAAATGACTAAATGTAAATGACTCATCACAATAAATAATAAACAGCATCAGACAGATAATCTGATGCAGATTATATTGTGTATTAAAAATCCTATTGTATGTTTTGAAATATTCTTGTGCTGTTTACAAAATTCACAAATATTTTAAATGAAATTATATATTTGAATAAAATTATATTTCTAACATTTATATTGTTTAATTACATTTATAAAATATTTTCTTTTTAGAAAACCAAAAATAATCGTGTATGAAACTGTCAAAATCAAGAAATAAAGCATTTTATTTAGCTGAAAGAAAATTAATCTTATTTTTAGGACTACTTAGAATCTAGTTATAAATTTAGGGATTTAATTTTCATTTCTTATTTTAACAGATCAGCCAAAGTGAGTTTTTGAAGAGTATGTAAATGTTTCTTATGTAGCCATGTGTTGTTTTAAAATGCACAAAATTCCCTTTTAAAAAATGCTTTAAATATTTTAAATAAAATTATACATTTGAATAATTTTAATACTTTTTAAAATCAAATTTATATTGCTTATTTATATATAAAACTTTAAAAAATAACAATCAATTTCATGAAAACTGTCAAAATCAAGAAATAAAACTGTATTTAGCTTAAAGAGAATTAATCTTATTTTAAATTTAGAGAGATGATCTCTAAATTTAATTTACATTTATTACTTTTAGAAAACACTTTTATACAAAGTGACTTACATACTGTTCTTGAACATGTGGATGAAATCTCATGAAAACTAAATAAAAAAAAATAAGACATATTTAGCCTAAAGAAAATTAATCTTATTTTTAGGACTAAGACTTTAGGGCTAAATTTAGTAAAAAAAAAATTACCAATTTGTTTATTTATTTGCTTTTATCCAAAGCAAGTGACTTACATTATAAATATTAATTTTAATGAAATAATTTTCACAATATTATGTATTGTTACAATTGAAAAAATGCAATGTTTATGACTGTTTAAGTAAGATTCATCACATCATTTCTGATCTCATTATCATAATTTAAATATCTCTGATATTTTCTTTGATATTCATATCAACATGGCAACTGAAGACTTTCTCCATCAGTGAAAACACAAAGGAGGATGTCGTTTCACATTTATTTTTCATGTTACATAATATGGAAACAGCTTCAGTGATACAAAAATCCCCCAGTGACGTGGCAGATACGCGGCTCGTGATTGGTCCAGCCGCAAGAGGCCGCAGCTGATTGGTTGTGGTGGATTGGATTGGATATGGTGGCAGTTTGTGAGCAGACGAGGTTTCATCTCGTTTCTCACGACTGTTCCTCTACAGTCAGAAAAATATTGGGATTCTGTGTTTATTTCACATTACCAAAATACATGTAAACTGTTACAGTTTGTACATTCAAAGACATAATTCCTGCACATTTTCCCTGAAGGAAGCGACAAGCACGAGGCTATGGATGTCTGCAGCGATCAGGAGCATGTAAACACGCTTAAAGTTGACAAGAAAACACATTCACAACCCATTTTACACCCGGAATCACATATGAAAATATGAAAACTGAAATGGTCAGAAATGAGAAAAAAGGAAAGTGATTTTTACATTTGAAACTATATTTCAATTTCATTTCAAGTTTTTGACCAATATATTTTTGCCCATTTTTGTATATTTTTGAAAATATATTTAAAAAATATAAATACATTTTTAAAATAAGTATTTTGCATCCATGTATTTTCTGAGATCAATCCAAGAAAACATGTTCACGTTTCACATTTGAAGGAAAGCGTATTTGTTGTCAATAACACGTGTGAACTTATAAAAAAATTAATGAATTAGAAATGCAATTTCTTGTCCCTAAAATACATTTTGAA
Organism: Barbus barbus; assembly: GCF_936440315.1. NCBI lineage: Eukaryota > Metazoa > Chordata > Actinopteri > Cypriniformes > Cyprinidae > Barbus > Barbus barbus. The sequence goes on along the minus strand of NC_136717.1, from coordinate 24,471,990 downwards.
ATACCATTTTAGTATATGATGATTGAAACGAAATATGTTTTTAATGTAAAAAATATACTTCTTATAACATCACCGTTCATAACATATATTTAAAATACATTTTGGCCAGAACCCCCCCCCAAAAAACTGCTGTATGAGTAATGTTAACAAAAAAAAATAAAAACATACTGTAATAAATGTATTACTTATTGTTAGTTAATACCTTAACTAACAGGAATTTAAGTGTTAATAAAAAAGCAAATTGTGTCTGTTTTGATTTCACGTCGACTTTATAATACATAAATCGCATTTGCGAACACGTCCGGTACGTGGTTTGCAGAGGTAAACGGTGGAAGACAAATACAGCTCAAAATCTGATGGTTTTCAAGCATATTCTCGATGTCAAACGTGAGCAAACACTGGTCTGCGAGTCTCTCTGTACCATTTCAGCTGCTAACTAATCAAGTAACACACAAAAAAGAAAGAAAAGAACCCCCCACGCAATTCCATTATTCAGTTCATCATAAAAACCGTCAAGGAGGCACAATAGAAATACAATGGCTTTTCTACAAATTTACAAAAGAAAACATGATGGCACCGACATCTAAAATATAATACTAAAACTCTAGCATGTGTCCGTCCGTTCCAGCGTCCATCAGTGAGTAAAACAACAAATTAGACTATTTACAAACCATATACAACGTCCAAAAAGACCATGTTTGTGATTTAAAACATGCAAAAATATCATAACCATTTCATTTGAAATATTCACTTGCTGTATGAGTAAATAGATCACCAAAGGATCTTTAAATATCGTCCACTTTGGCTGGACCGGCGCATGCAGAAACCTGTTTGAGAGACAGGCGTGACCGTCTGGCTTCTGTAAACCTCGACGTTTCTCTCCAGCGAGGCAGTGGAAGAAAACAAAGAAGGCACGGATCTCGACAGTAAATGCTGATTCGAACGGACCGCGCACTGCTAACGTAAAGTCAAGCCGAATGATCAGGTCAGGACCTGTGTGCGATGACTAAACGGTGATTAATGAGTCAGAAGCTGATGTTTCTGCCTGTTTGGTGTGGTTAAAGAATCATCTGAATTGCTTTAGAAAGCTGAATGCAGTTGTAGAGACATCTTGCGAAGAACTGACCCGCTCAAAATCCTCTTATCAAGTCGATGCTTATGGATCAGTTTGAGAGGAAAAAGTTGAGCTTTTGTGGACCAACTGTACTTCATTTTGGTACAAAAATACATTAACTGGACCTTTTTCCCCCTCTCAAAGAGGAAATCTGATTCAAGTGATAGCATTAAACACAGAGTTCACTCAGAAATGGAAATCAGCACCGTTTAGTTGCCTTCGTTTTGTACTTCGATGATCTTCCTCAGCATACGTGAGAGGAAAACGACTGAAACGCCATCTTTGAGTGAACTAATAACAACAAACTAACTATCTATGACCAGCTAGTGAAGTCAAACAGGAAGAAAAGGAGATTGATGGCATGTCTTGATAAAAATCCTCAAGTGCTTATTTGATGAACCCAACTCTCTCTCTTTCCATCTTTCGTAATGAGCGAGTCTCGTGAACAGTGAGCTGAGAGCTGGGAAAACACACGGGAGAAGTTAAAACAAGAAATGAGAGCTTATGAGAGGAGAGTGAGAGGTAGAGGCACAGGGTTCGTCGAGAGATGATCTCTGGGATGAAACGGCTTCAGCATCCGACCGGCGCCGCTTTAATGAGCACCTTTCGAGCCCGGCGGGTTGTGAATCCAGTCCATAACGATCAGAGACAAGCTGCCGATCATGAAGAAGATGCCGACCACCAGGAAAATGGTTGCCTGCAGAATTTTTTTTTATTAATTATTAAATTATAATTAATACAATTATTATGAAAAAAAAAAAATAATATATATATATATATATATTTAATATATATATATATATATATATATATATATTTAATATATATATATATATATATATATATATATATATATATATATATATAAATACAGTAAAATAATTATTATGAAAAAATATATAATATAATATAATATAATTATAATTATATAATATAATTATGACCCTGGACCACAAAACCAGTCATAAGGGTAAATTTTTCTAATTTGAGATTTATACATCACCTGAAAGCTGAATAAATAATCTTTCCATTGATGTATGGTTTGTTATGATAGGGCAATATTTGGCTGAGATACAACTATTTGAAAATCTGGAATCTGAGGGTGCAAAAAAATTGAAATATTGAGAAAATTGCCTTTAAAGTTGTCCAAATGAAGTTTTAATGCATATTACTAATCAAAAATGAAGTTTTGACATATTTACAGTAGGAAATTTACAAAATATCTTCATGGAACACGATCTTTACTTAATATCCTAATGATTTTTGGCTTAAAAAAAACCCTATAATTTTGAGCCATAGTGTATTTTTGGCTATTGCTACAAATATACCCAGTGACTTAAGACTGCTTTTGTGCTCCAGGCTCACATATGATAATTGCTGGGTAGTAACTAATTGTATGTAATCAGGTTTGCATAATCAGATTCCAAAAATGAAATACTTGCCTTTTTAAAATGCTTAAAATAATAAGATTACAGTTACATTTTTAATGGATTACAAGATTACATATTATTCACACATTATTTTAAACTAAAACTTGAAGTCCCCCTAAATATTAACTTAATTAAGTTAATATTTAATATATATGATATTATAATAATATGAAATACTTGTATTTAGAAAATATAAGATTTTAAAATGTTTATAATCAGATTAAGGTTACTTTCTTTATGGATTACATTTTATTTACACATCATTTTAATATTTACTTGAAGTCCCCCTGAGATTTTAAGTCAATATTTTAATTACTATTATTAATTATTAGCTTTTATTTTTACTTTAAGTTTACATTTTTAGGATTTAATTAATTCACTTTTAATCAATTCATGAACCCTCTTGAAGTTCCCCCAGTTTAGGAAACCCAGTTTTTAATGCACTTCATGTGGTTGATAATAAAGAATAAAATATATATATGTTCTCTCTCTTCGTATTTTCATATTAATGAATGTGGTACATCATCATTCTATTAAAAACAATATGATAAATGAGTCAGGTCAAAAGTAATAAAAAAGTAGTCAGATTATATTACCTACAATGTGTAATGTAACAGATTACGTTACAAATGACAGTTTTCAACAATATTCAGTAAAGGACCACAATTTGAAAGTAATCTAAGCCAGCACTGAATAGAATAGAATAGAATAGAATAGAATAGAATAGAGTCTACACTTACAGATATTTTCTGAGGCGATCTGAAGGGTAAACTCTTGACCAGCCGCAGGTAAAACGCCGCCGGTAAGATGAAGATGAGCATGGTGGCTGCAGACGAACCTACAGGAGGAAGAAGAGGAATGAATATGTGTGAGATCACGTTTATTTCTCCTCTCAAGAGCCACAAGGAGCCACATCTACTAAGAGACGCTGAATGAAAGCACTGACCGATGAAGCCAAAGATGTCTCTGATGGTGGGGACAAAGATCACCAGGACGTTGTTGAAGGCCAGTATGGCAGCGGCGATGAGGAAGTGTCGGATCCAGCTGAACTCTTTTCCAGCGAAACACAGCGTGATGACTGACGAACGGATCTGAAGACACAAATGAACACACATAGAATTTAGAAAAAGACCACTAAACCATTCACACATTTTAACAAAAGCACACAGTTTATTTTATAATATTGTGAGTGAAATGGGAAATACAAACACTATTGTTGTTTATATATAGTGTTTGTATGTATATATAAATTTCCACTTTTCAATTTATATTAGTTTTAACAATAAATGTGATTTTATACATACTAGGTAATGTGGGTGGTTATTGTTGTAATAAATATGGCTCTCTGCAGGGATAATACACATCATTTTTTTATATGTACTGTGTTCCAAAAATCTAAGACCACATTAAATATCTGTAATCGAAAGCCTTTGCACCATGAAATGCTAAATCGGCATTAGAAATACAGCTCCAGTCTGTTCCAGAACAACCGTCCTGCGGCTTTACAGATGATTTGAAACAAATTAAAAGCAAACAACTTCATATATGAACATGAATTTCTGTTTAGATGTAATCAAATGCCTTTGAGAACTAATATTATTTTATAAAGTTATTCTAGCACTGCAAACACACACACACACACACACACACACACACAGAGAAGTCTGAATGGAGCAGAACTGTACGACCTAGAGCAGGTGAGTGAATTAACTGAGTGCAGGTCACAGGACACGGACTGATCCGCTCAGAGCATGAGAACCAGCTAACACTGGGCCAAAGTTCACACACACACACACACACACACACAGTGGGCGGAGCCTGAGACAGGATTACTAGTGTAAGTGTGAGGTAGAGTTGCATCAGCCAGCAGCAGCAGCAGGATAATCGTCTTACTGACAGAGCTTGACACAGATCACTCGAGCAGAGATTGCTTTAAACCAGCCTGGACTTTCAACTTCTAAACATACACTTTCAGAGAACACAGATCAGATGTTCCTCAAATGATAGACAGAGCCTTTTTTAAGAGCCTGTGAAACCAACTGCTTTCAGTTCATGTTGAGCACATCTATACAATAGTACTCCAGACAAATGGACTAAATAAACTTTCAAATTCACAGTTTTCCGACTAGTTGCTGTCCACAATTTCACACTGCAAAGAAATATTTTCTCATGTAAGATTTTTGACTTGTTTTACAGTAAAAATACATTTAGTTAAGAGGCAAATAATAATCAAAATGTTTGTAAAAACATTTTTTAAAATGTAAAAAATATATGTACTTTAAATAACATTAACAAATTAGGAAATATATAGAAATATATTATTTTTAATAAGTATTCTTAAAATAAACTATTAAAATAACTGAATATACTACTACTAATAATATATAGTTAATAAAAACCTTATATTAAAATAGTTATTTATATATTTTATATAATAATATCGCATTAAAACTAATCAATATTAAATTATATAATTTTTTTTAATCAAAAAATGTGAAAGTTTTTTTTCTTTTTTTGATGAATTTTTAACGTTGTTTATTAGCATGCATATTACTAGAGTATTAGCCATTTATTAGTACAAATTAAGCACATATGTGACCCTGGACCACAAAAGCAGTCTTAAGTGTAAATTTTTCAAAATTGAGATTGATAGATCATCAGAAAGCTGAATAAATAATCTTTCCATTGATGTATGGTTTGTTATGATAGGACAATATTTGGCTGAGATTCAACTATTTGGAAATCTGGAATCTGAGGGTGCAAAAAAATCTAAATATTGAGAAAATCACCTTTAAAGTTGTCCAAATGAAGTTCTTAGCAATGCATATTACTAATCAAAAATGAAGTTTTGATATATTTACAGTAGGAAAATTACGATGTTGACCGCTCACGTTTCTCCCGAGACAGCTGTGCTCGCTCACGTTCCTCCCGAGGCGATGGTGCTCGCTCACGTTCCTCCCGAGACAGCTGTGCTCGCTCACGTTCCTCCCGAGGCGATGGTGCTCGCTCACGTTCCTCCTGAGACAGCTGTGCTCGCTCACAAAGCTCCCGAGACAGCGGTTTTCGCTCACGAGGCTCCCGAGACAGCGGTGTTCGCTCACGAAGCCCTCGAGAGAGCGGTGTTCGCTCACGAGGCTCTCGAAGCGGCGGTGTCCGCTCACGAGCCTCCCAAGGTGGCTGCGTCCGCTCACAGTTCCCTCGAGGCGGCGGTGTCCGCTGATGTTCCCCACCCTGATGTGCCCCCCGAAGCGGTGGAGCCCACCATTGCCCGCTCCAGGGTGGCAGCTCCACACTCACCGCGGTGGTGGCCGCCGGTTCTGCCCTGGGTCTCCATCCCGCCGGCGCTGCCTCAGAGCCCAGGTTCCCTTCCACTACACGGGCCTGGCCCACCATCCCTCCCCCTGGAATTTTGGGGGGGTTTGGTGGAACGTCTGGAAGCCGTTCCTTAAAGGAGGGGTCATGTCACGAGTCCGGGCCCTGCGCTTCTCCCTGTCGCCACCAGAGGTCACCATGTCCCTTCCTCCCGGACTCACCTCACGTAATCACATACACCTGCCACACTCATTACACCCACAGCTGTTCCCCATTACCACGGACTATATAGTCTCCCCTCTCCTACCACTCTGTCTGGTTGCATTATTTGTTATTTGGTGTGTTGCAGTGTTTTGTTTCGAGTGTTTGCTCTGGGCTGGGATACATGCACCTCGTTGCCGTTTTTGTGTCCCAGTCCTTTTATGTTTTGTTTTTTGTGCCGTGTTGGCCTTTTTGTTGCTCATTAAAAGAACCTTACCTGCAATTGGACCCTGACCTCGTCTTTTCACGGTGTCCCGTGACAGCATTAATGTTTGCCTACAGAACCACCACTGGCTCTGCACCCCTTTACCTAAATTCATTAATTCAGACTTATATGCCCTCTAGAAGCTTGCGTTCTTCAAGTGAACGACGCATTATTGTACCATCCCAAAGACACACAAAAACACTTTCACAGACTTTTTCCTTAACTGTTCCCATCTGGTGAAATGACCTGCCCAATTCAATCCGTGTAGCCGAATCCTTACCCATCTTCAAGAAATGGCTAAAAACTCTGTTCCATCTTTACTTGACCCTCTAACTCTAGCACTCTCTATTCTAATTTTATTTTATCTATGTCTTTTTATTAAAAAATAAAAAATAAATAAATAAATAAAAATGAATAATAATAATATTGATCTGTACTGCGTTAGGCTAACTGAGACTTGTAATAGCACTTGCACGTTGTCGCTCTTTTGTTGGTTTTGATTGCTTCTTATGTCCTCATTTGTAAGTCGCTTTGGATAAAAGCGTCTGCTAAATGACTAAATAAATAAATAAATGCTGCTGTTATTCACTGCAGTTTTAAATGCAGTATTGTACAGTGTGTTCCTTGTTACAATAGTGTATATAGTAATATAATACAGTAGTATGTTGTGTTCATTTACATGTTCAAATTCAAATCTGAGGTCATTGTTTTTGTGGCATGAAAACAGACCACTTCTGCTTTTTTACAAATACTGTAATCTAAGAAATGTCTGTAAGATATTGTTGCCCTAAATAGCTTCAGTGTAGTTATCTGCCTGTTGATTGTAGTGTACATAACTACATTTTCAGGCTCGGTGTTGTTTAATTACTTGGAATAACATGATAGCTCCAAAGAAAATAGTTGCTGAGATCACAAAGACAGAAGTAGAGAGATCAGTCATCAACCACAAAACCAGATGAAGATGAGCACCACTGCAGAGCAACAACACAAAGCGCTTTTCAGAGAAACCCATGTGGTTCTGGTGGAGGAAAAATAAAAATAAAAATATATATTAAAAAGGTGAATTAAAAAGTAATAATAAGTATATATACACATTTAATAATAAATGAAAAAAATCTATTTAATAATTAAAAAAAACTTTATATATAATTACATTATATTTTTATTTACAATTTATATTCTATTATATTTTTATATAATTTTTTTTATAAAATACATACAGAATTTTTTATCTTTACATATAGTACTGTACAAGTAATGTACAAGTATTTTTAATAATATTACAAATATTAATATATTATTTTAATTTTTCTGAATAATGAATTAATAAATTATTAAAATAATAAGTAGATAAGAAAAAAATTATATATTTATACTTTCATATTTTAAAAAATACTTATCAAATTACATAATAATTTGTAACAAAACATGTGCATGTGAAAAATGTCTATTAAAAAATGTAAACAATTTATATATTTTCCTTGAACCCATTTATAACTGCAGATTGTTGAAAAGTGTAATAAATCAAACTGCCCATCTACAGATATGTTCATCAGGAGAAGCGAGAACGTGGCCTCATTGAATCAAGCATCTGATACAAGTGAAACCAGAGCTGAAGGGCCCCGGGGTCCTTTATAAGGGCACAGAAGCAGCGCACCTGTCGCTGCTCATGTAGCAAACGTGCTGCTGATGACCAAGAGCCTTGATTCAGAGCACAGTGTGAGAGTTTTGGGAACAGCATGCATCGGATATCAATCCAAGATGTGTCCTGAGAAAACTGCAACAGTCCTGAATTCATAACGGAGCTTTTAAGAGCGACCCACCCTGTCTCAGCCAATCAGAAACACCCTGGGCCTGTCAATCATTTTACACATTTGCTAATATGACTATAGTAATACTTATATACTTACTATAGTAATAACAGTAAATTATGCATAATTACATGCAACTAAACCAAACCCTAACCTTACAGTATTTACACTTAATATTACAATTAATATTACTCAGTATTAAAGTATAGAATTACACTGCAACACGATCCAGGGTTAAATTAGTACTTTTATATACTATTATAGTTTCATTATTACCTTGAATTATCTATTTTTATATTTCCAGTTTTCATTTGAATTTTTAGTAAGTTTGATATACATTTGTAATTTTTAATTTTCAAATAAAACATTTTAATATTTATTTTTAGGTTTAATTCAATTTCTTTTTAGGTTCAATTATATAAATAGTTATTTTTAGGTTTAATTTATATTATTTTAAGCTTTAGTGCAGATTAACTGATTGATTGATTGATTGATTTCAGTTAGTAATTTTAATGCTTCTTTTTATATTTTCAGTTGTTCAGTTTATTTTAAATCAAATTCAAATTTTATTTGTCACATACACAGTCATACACAGTACGATATGCAGTGAAATGCTTGTACGGCAGCCAGTGACCTTAAAAAATGTTAATAAGAAGAAATACAAAAGAAAATAAATTTAACTGGTAAATAAACTGTACAAATAAGGGCATATATATATAAAAATTTTAAAGTGGCAATGCAAAAGTGACTTATGAAACGTTAAAGTGACTTATGAAGTGTCATGTGCAATGGTTCAGATATATAAATATGTATTGCATGAATGTGTCCATGATTGTCCAGTCAATGTCAATGTTTCAAAGATATTACTCCTGTGTGATGGTGTGATTGAGAGACCTTATCGCCTGCGGGAAGAAACTCCTCCTCAGTCTCTCTGTGTTGGTCTTCAGGGAGCGGAATCGCTTCCCAGACCGCAACAGAGAGAACAGTCCATTGTTGGGATGGCTGAGGTCCTTTACGATCTTCCTGGCCTTGGTCCAGCACCGCTTGCTGTAGATTGAGTGCAGGTCAGGGAGTTCGGTGCGGATGATGCGCTCAGCTGATCGCACCACCGTCTGTAGAGCTCGTCTGTCCTGCATGGTGCTGTTTCCAAACCAGGTCGTGATGTTTCCCGTCAGGATGCTCTCTATGGTACAGGAGTAGAAATTCCTGAGCACTTTAGAGGGCAGTCTGAAGTCTCTCAAGCGTCTGAGGTGGTAGAGACGTTGCCGGGTCTTTTTCACCACGGTGTTGATGTGACAGGACCATGACAGGTCCTGCGTGATGTGAACACCGAGGTATCGGAAGCTGTCCACTCTCTCCACTGGGCTCCTGTTGATGATGGGGGTCTGGTAGTTCCTCTCCTGCTTTGTACTAAAGTCCACTATCAGCTCCTTTGTCTTGCTGACGTTCAGGAGGAGATTGTTCCTCTGGCACCAGTTCTCCAGATTTACAATCTCCTCTAGGTAGGCCGACTCATCATTGTTGGTGATCAGGCCCATCACGACAGTGTCGTCAGCAAACTTGATGATGACGGTGGAGTTGGTAGTGGCCACGCAGTCGTGGGTGTACAAAGAGTACAGCAGGGGGCTCAGAACACAACCCTGGGGGGCTCCAGTGCTGAGAGTGAGTGAGGCTGAGACATGTCCGCCCATCCTTACTGCCTGTGGTCTGCCAGTCAGAAAATTGGAGATCCACTGACACATTGATGAGCTGAGTCCCAGGTGCTCCAGCTTGGTGGTGAGTGTGGAGGGAATTATGGTATTAAATGCAGAGCTGTAGTCGATGAAGAGCATTTTAACATAATTCCCTTTCCTAGTGTCCAGGTGAGTAAGTGATGTGTGGAGGAGATGTGAGATTGCATCGTCTGTGGAACGGTTCTGGCGGTATGCAAACTGTAGTGGGTCGAGTGTGTCCGGTAGTGAAGAAATGATGAAGTCTCTGACCAGGCGTTCAAAGCACTTCATCACTACTGAGGTGAGGGCTACAGGGCGATAGTCATTGAGAGAAGCAGGATGAGGTTTCTTCGGGACAGGAACAATGATGGACTCTTTGAAGCATGTGGGGATCACCGACTGAGATAAAGAGATGTTGAATATCTCTGTGAACACAGGTGCTAGCTGGTCTGCGCAGGCTCTGAGAATACGACCTGAGATGCCGTCTGGTCCTGCTGCTTTCCTGGTGTTCACTCTCTTGAAGGCTCTCCTCACGTCATGCTCGGAGATGATGAACGCGTTTCCGGTACTGGCAGAGTCTTCCTGTCTGTAGCCGTTAGCGTCGTTAGCATTAGCATTGCTAGCGGCTTTAGCTGCAGCCTCGAAGCGAGCATAGAAGGTGTTCAGCTCGTCTGCCAGAGTCGCGTCCACGTTCGTCATACCGGTTGTTGGTGTTTTATAGTCCGTAATTGTCCTTAATCCCTGCCACAGGCTCCTAGAGTCACTCTGTTGGAGCTGTGACTCTAGTTTTCTCCCGTAGCGCTGCTTCGCCTCTTTCACCGCTTTCCGGACGTTGTATGATGCAGCCTTGTATGGTTCCATGTCCCCCGACGCAAGTCCCGTGTTGTAGGCAGCGGTGCGAGATCTCAGAGCGTCGCGGATGGTTTTATCCACCCACGGCTTCTGGTTGGGAAACGTTCTAATAGTCTTTTTTTCCATGGTATCATCCGCTAGTTTCCCGATGAATCCCACAACCGCTTCCGTAAACACGCTGACGTCATCATCGGAGCTGTTTCGGAACATGTCCCAGTCTGCGTCATCAAGTGCGTCCTGTAACGCGGCCACCGATTGGTCCGTCCAGCGCGCGACCTCCCTCTGAACCGGGACTCCCTGTTTCAGCCTTTGTTTGTATTTTGGCATGAGGAAGATGGCGGCGTGGTCGGATTTGCCAAACGGAGGGTGAGATTGTGCCTTATAGCCGTCCTTGACTGTAGTGTAACAGTGGTCCAGTGTCCTTTCACCCCTGGTGGGGCAGGAGATATGTTGATGGAAGTTTGGCGCTGCGCGTTTGAGGTTGGCCCTGTTAAAGTCCCCCGCCACAATAAGCGCAGCGTCCCGGTGTTGTGTTTGATGCTGTGTGAGTGCCTCATGCAGCTCGCATAAGGCAGTGTCCGTGTCCGCTTGTGGTGGAATATAAACGGCGCTGATTATGACCGATGTAAACTCCCGAGGTAGATAAAAAGGACGACACATGACGGACAGTAGTTCCAGATTTGGTGTGCAGGAGCGTGTGAGAGGAACAACGCTCGCGCTGTTGCACCATCTGCTGTTCACCATTAAACACACGCCGCCTCCCCTTGACTTCCCCGAGTCTCGCGTCCTGTCCATGCGGTGAACCGAGAAGGACTCGGCCGGCTGGATGGCGTGGTCCGGCACCGCTGGGTTCAGCCATGTCTCGGTGAAGCAGAGGAGATTGCAGTCCCGAATGTCTCTCTGAAACTTTATCCTGGCCCTGAGGTCATCGAGCTTGTTCTCCAGTGACTGGACATTGGCGAGAAGGATGCTAGACAGAGGCGTGCGGTGTGCACGGGCTCTCAGCCTGTTCCTGACGCCGGCTCGTTTCCCTCGAGGCCGCCGCTTCGCGTCGCGTCCATTGTTCTCCCTCAGGATCTCACTCGGCCAGCTCGGATCCGGAGTTAAAAACGTCGAATTGTGAGTACATTGTACACCAATAGAAACAAGAGTGTCTCTGTCATACCTAATGTACGCAATGGTGATAATTTTGCCGATTTTAAAACACTGAAAACTAACTTAAAAGACAAAAACAAAGAAAAGGTGGTCGGAGCAGTCGTGACGGCAGCCGACCTCACCGGCGCCATCTTCAAAAAAAAAACAAAAAAAAATAAATAAAAACTTTAATTTAAATACTTCTGTTTAGGTTTGAGGTCTGTCTGAGTTTAATTTATTTTTATTTTAGTTTCAGTTCACTTTTATTTTCATTTTAATGCTTGTTTTTTATATTTTCAGTTTTTAATTTAATTTGTATTAATTTTGTGTTTAAATTATAAAATTTTTGTTTAAATATTTACATTAAAACATTTATATTTTAATATTTTGATTATGTGTATTATCATATTATTATTAAGTCATTTTAATGCTTAAATTTATTTTTGCTAGTTGCATCATTACATTTCTACATTCATTACTTTTTTATTTACTTTGAATTTAATAATATATATTTTACTGATATTAATATTACTTAATGATAACAATCCTGAAAAGGACATCATAAAATAACCATGTTTATTATGCACACAATACAAGTCCCCACTGACATTCATTGTGCAGACAAGAAAAAAAAAAGATGAGTAAATAACGCAGATTTTCAAATTTAAACTGATTATTCATGCAAAAATCCAGAATTCAGCAAGCCTTTGTGAATAATGAGCTAATTAGAGTCTGAATGACTTCATTAGTCATGAGTCACATGATCTCAGTGATTCCACAGTTCGAAGGAGTTTGTATAATCAACAAACGCTCCTCATCCTCATTCACTCATCGCTCGTATCCCCGCTGTCTTGTTTCTATTAGTGAGTGTCGTCTGCGCATCTGACTCAAGGTCTCCGTTGGCTCTCAGACAAAACAAAAGAAATCTCACGCACAAAGGCCATGACATTTAAGAGCAACTCAAAGGCCAAGAAGTCCTTGGAAACACAAAACAAACTCTGTGACCCCTGAACAGGCATCAGCTCAACTGTGCTCTTTTAAACAGCCGCCTGATGCCGAAGCGGTTTGACTGGTCCAGATGAAGTGACTTGCGACAAACTAATTAAATAACACCAGCACATGTCAGTCTCCAGTGAAAAGCTGATCTGCCTCTGGGAGCTGCAGGAGTGTTGTGTGTTTGTAGCGCCTCCGGTGGACACATGCTGTAACTGCATAAAGCTCACTGCACTGCATCAGGTAATATTCCACTGGCTTTGATCGCCCCTCCCTCGTGTGTGTGTGTGTGTGAGAGAGAGAGAGAGAGAGAGGGGGGGGGGGGGGGGGGACACTGATTTGTTCTTCATTGAACAAATCAGTGTTATTTTAGTGTCATTCAAGGTTTTAATTTTGTTGTGCGTTTTTGTCATTTTTTTAATTTATTTATTTCCCTAAATGTCTATACATTTTTAATGTATTAATTTTTTCTTATTTAACACATCAAGTTAGATTAAAAATGAGAAATGTTGCCTTAGCGACTAGCTTGGTGTACGTGTTAATATATTTAATTTAAGTTAACGTTTATTTTATTTCAAGTAATGTTTTGGTTTTAGTGTCACTGATATATTATAATTTGCTAATATTTGGAATTAGATATTATTTTTCTAGTTTCTGTCATTTTTATTAGTTTTTTATATTTTATACTTTTTATTTTTTTTATACTTTTAATACATTTTATTTTTTATTTGTTTTTTAAATTTGTTTTAGTATTTATTTTAATTATTTTAGTACATCAAGTTAAATTAAAAATGAGAAATGTTGCCTTAGAAACAGCTGAAATAAAATATTTTATTTCATGTGAGGTTTAATATATTATATTTTATCTCAGTTAACATTCATTTAATTTTTTTATGTATTTTTTAATGGTTTTAGTATCATTGATATTTACAGTTTTTATTAATATTTTGAATTATATTTTGTTTTTCTGTTTTCACTTAAATTTGACTAAGTTTTGTTGTTTTTTGTCATTTTATTTGTTGTTTTGTCTTAGTTTGAGTTATTTTAGCACATAAAGTTACACTAAATAAAAACAAGAAATGCTGCATTGTCAATTAACTGAAACAAAATATGTTTTTTTTATTTCAGATAACATTTTTATTCAAGTAATGATTTTTTTTTAATGGTTTTAGTTTTATTCAACTATAATAACCCTGGACTTAACCAGCTTGTAACTCTTTTTCCATGCTGAATCAAGGTTGAAATGTGCAGAATATGATAAAATGTGTTTAAAAGAGTTATTTCAAAAGTTGTTGCTGATTCTGATATCTAATGAACAGGGCCAATATGATTAATGTGGTGTCATTAATTAATGGCAGCAACAGACACTTGCACTAAAATTGTGGCAATGAACTAACCACTTATATTACAAAATATTTTTCTCAGAGAAGGCAGCCAAAACTAATAATCTCAATAGAGCATCGCCATCTGGTGGACATTTCCAATCTCAATAAGAGGACATAACTACAACAACACAAGGCATCAGACACACTTCAAAGTGTATCAAAATGAAGGACAGCATGTTGTGTGTTTAGTTACTCACAGGGAACAGCACGATGGGAACGGTCAGCGTCACCGCCGTCAGCACAGCCAAACGCACCAGCAGAAGCATCGTGTCAAACTTGTAGACCTTTGTGAAGGTGTGAAGCAGCTCTGCCTCGACATGATCTGACACACAGACAGACAGAGAGTGTATAATGTGTGATGGAGGAGCGCTGAAGGTGTGTATGAGAAGAGTGTGTTTGTAACGTACCATAAAACGTCAGATAGCCGAACAGAGCGGACAGCAGGTACATCACCAGCATGGCCAGGATGGACAGGTTTGAAACTCTCTGCATCTTCTTCTGAGAGCGGCTGAGGAACACGAGAAAACACAACAGAAACAGCTTTAGAAAATATATGAGAAGAACTGGGTAGGAAGATGCAAAATGTGTTTCTATGTGATTCAAAATGTCTAAATATACAATTGTTTTTGTTACTAGACCTAATGCTATTTGAAAAAAAAGTAAATTTGTCAAGTATGTGTGTGTGTGTATTATATATATAATATATGTATATATTAGTGCTGTCAAACGATCTATTTACAAATAATAAGAACAATAAGTAAAAAAAAACACCTTAAAATAACAATTTAAATAATAATATTTATATAATATAATATAATAATACAGGCCAATGTTTTAAATTGCCATTTTTTTGTTACTGAAACTGATGCTATATGAAAATAATAATACTTATAATAATAACATTTACACACACACACACACACACACACACACACACACATGTTGGTTTTTGTGGTTTATGGGGACTCTCCATAGGCGTAATGGTTTTTATTCTGAACAAACTGTGTGTGCTATTGCCCTACACCAACCCTACACCTAAACTTAGCCCTCACAGGAGACTTTGTGCATTTTTAGATTTTCAAAAAAACACCATTTAGTATGTTTTTTAAGCCTTTTGAATTACGGGGACATAGGCAGTGTCCTCATAAACCACCTTCATATTGTAATACCTCTGTCATACCCATGTCATTATACAAATTTGTGTCCTCATAAACCACATAAACATGCACACACACACACACACACACACACAATTTTCTACATTGGTGCATTATGTTTTAGTCTTTTTAGTCTTTAATTTATTTGACAGTATAAATCTGACTACACTGATGCTTTCTTATTTTTATTTTGGTTTTATTTTGCGTATGTACAAAGTTTTTCTCACTCTTTGAGTTCGCTGTAGATGGGCAGAACTTCAGGATGACAGACGAAGGCGAAGGCAAGGATGGGAACGGTGTATGCGGTCTGAAACACACAAACACAGCAAATGCCATGAGGCTCTTTCCACACACAGCGACTCGTCTGACAGGCTCAGTCACATGTTTGTTTAATATGGTCTGCGGCGTCACCTGTGAGTTGAACACGAAGTATTTGGGTGTGCACATGTCCTGGTGGTCGTCGGGGTGAGGCGTGAACTGGATGGTGCTGTGGAGCGGGTCGTGCACCGGAGCGTGAGGATCCGGCTGAGCTTCAGAGATATACGCCAGCACCGAGGCGTTCTGCAGCGCGTACAGACCCAGAGCCTCCGAGCCGTTCATGCTCATGTTTGACTCGTGCTGGTAGAAGAACGGCAGAGGACACGGCAGGATCGTCTTCTTATAGATCAGCTGAGAATGACAACAATAATAGTATCTCAATAATACTAAATGAACACTGCTTTGGGACAGATTGAGGAGGAGTAAATGATTAGAATTTTTTACTGAACTATTCTTACTGACAGACATGTTGTAACCTCATATAAAATACAATGGTATGTAAAGCTGCTATGAAACATTCACAGTAAAGATAGATGACGAGTAAACGTACCACTCCCAGGAAGAACACCATGCATGAGAGAGAGAAGCCGCTGGTGTACCCGAGATACCCTGATGAGACGAGAACGAGAGTTAAACACTAGGGATGCACCGAATGTTCGGCAACCAAAATTATTTGTTCAAACAAGCAAAAAGATTGAATAAATTGTACTGAACAATGACGCGACGCGATCAAATAGAGGCGCGCACTAATGCAGCAAACACGTCTGCAGTGTGGAAGCATTTAAAACTGAGAAAGACGCAAAAATCATTACAAGCACCGACAGCGAGAGACCGTAGTACTGCATCGCATGTCTTCGATGAGAAGTGGAAGGGGTGATTGAAGGGGTGATTGCTGGTTAACAGTATGATGATTGAAATCACGAAATGGCCTTTGTTAAATAAACTGCAGAACCTTATGTTTTCTAATACAAGCATGAATTGTATGTTTTCAAACAGCACTGCAGGAGTTCGTTAGCCAGGGTTCAAAGTCTAAAACGTGAGGAAAATCTGCGCTGAAACTGCGTTACTCGTCAGCTGCTCATTAACATTTTTATGCATTTTTAAAATAAAATAAGAAAAGACACTAATAATAATAATTACAACAGTTCTATTAATACATTTATTATCACATTCACACATAGTGTTCAAATTGGGATCTGTAGCCTAATATTTCTGCTCAGCAAGGCTGCATTTATTTGTACAGTAAAAAATACGTAACTGATTCAAGAAGGGGGTCTCAAAAATGGCTTTGTTGGTATAGTTAAATTGTGCTTTGTTGGTATAGTGTCTGCTAAAAGAGTTCAGTGTTAAGTAAATCATTTTAAATTGTTTTTTTGTAAAGGACTTTTTCTTTGAAAAGCTAGACAGAACAGTAAAAACATATTTTGGCTATTCAATTTATGCAATGGTAAAAGAAAAAAAAAAACTGGCAAAACATATGGGGATAAAAATGCGAAAAACCGTGTTCGGTATTCAGCCTTCGGCCCAGTGTTTCATTTTGTTCGGCTTTGGCCAAGAATGTTCATTTCAGTGCATCCCTATTAAACACACTTCACAACATCACAGACACAAACTCCACCACTCT
Organism: Barbus barbus; assembly: GCF_936440315.1. NCBI lineage: Eukaryota > Metazoa > Chordata > Actinopteri > Cypriniformes > Cyprinidae > Barbus > Barbus barbus. Next base: position 24,454,682 of record NC_136717.1, on the reverse strand, counting down.
GACACTCTTACCGAGGTTTTTCAGCAGAGACAGTGGCAGAATGATTCCGATGGACACAAACACCACCAGGTAATTCCCGTTCAGATACCATTCACTGAACAAAGAACCAGAACCAGAATCATCATGATGCAATAAATCAAGATACATTTACATGCCAAGCAAAATTACATCATAAATGTGACCCTGGATCACAAAACCAGTCATAAGGGTCGATTTTTCAAAATTGAAATTTATACATCATATGAAAGCTGAATAAATAATATTTCCATTGATGTTTGTTATGATAGGACAATATTTGTCTGAGATACAACTATTTGAAAATCTGGAATCTGAGGGTGCAAAAAAATCTAAATATTGAGAAAATCACCTTTAAAGTTGTTCAAATTAAGTTCTTAGCAATGCATATTACTAATCAAAAATGAAGTTTTGATTTATAGTAGGAAATTTACAAAATATCTTCATGGAGCATGATCTTTACTTATTATCCTAATGATTTTTGGCATAAAAGAAACATCATTTAATAATTTTGACCCATATAATGTATTTATTGCTACAAATAAACCCCAGCGGCTTAAGACTGCTTTTGTGGTCCAGGGTCACAAATATTAAGTCTTCTTTTCTGAGAAATGCATCAGAATTAAGTGAGTTCATGGGCGGGGCTAGCAGGTGCTCCAGCACCCCCAAGAAAAAGCAAAGCACCCCCATAGCACCCCCATAAAAATAAAATAAAAATATTTGACTCATTACACATGCATAACTACTGCAATGGAACAGGCTACAACGTGACGTGATTTGCAGTCGCACGTAATGTCAGCATTTTATTTTAAAAATGGATCGGTTCAATTGTGCCAAGTAGGCCTGCCCCCAACTAAAGATTTTTCTAGTCAACTAGTCGCACGTTTATATTAAATTGATTAGTATAATAATAACCTAAACCATCCTTTAGGCGCATTATAGCCTATTCCGCGCTCAAGCGCACACATAAAGCTTGCCGCAAAGCACCGGCTAAAGTAATGATTATGAATGCATCGGGGGAAAAGAAGACATTTTAATTATTTATTAATAAGTGCTTTCTCAGTCAGTGTCGGCTGGAAAGATGAAGTTGCCGAATGCCATTATAGCCTGACTCGCTATTTCCACATTATGGGCGTGCCTTTAATACAGAAATGCATAGGTTTGTGACGGTGAGGAAATTTTCCCTCCGGTTAATCGACGTGTGACAACACCGGTAATACCGTTATCGCCGTGGTGGGGGTCGTTTGAGTTTTCCCTCTTTTCCTAGCTTTCCTTCAGTTTTAAATAGCTTGTGCACATTTTACTTTCACTTTCAAATTTGCGGCAATTCGGCGTCAAGCTGTTTGTTTTTAGTTCGTTTGAGTTTTCACTCTTTCCCTCACTTACTTTTGCTTGTAAAAGCACTGTGCACATTTTACTTTCATTTTTATATTAGCAGTAAATTCGGCATCAATTGCTTGAATTGAATTCAAGCAACAACAAAATACAATGTAGAACATATAACTTTTATTAACAAAACAAATCAAAATACACAATTCTATATGCCTAATATAAAATAACAAATAAATTACAAATTTTAAATAGGTATACAAAACTGAAAATCAGTAAAGACTGAGGAACAAATAGGCTAATTATAGCTAAAACCTAGAACATTTATTTGCAAAACGATTAAGAAATTTTGGAAGCACGGACTACAGACACCTTGAAGTAAAATAATGGGAAAATATTTTTAAAACAGGCGTTTACATTTCATTTTGAAACTCTTCTGTCATCGTCTTGTCTGTCTCACCTCACTCTTCTTGTTAGTCAGCTCGACTCACTCTTATCACGTAATAAATGAAATCTGATCTGTGATGCATGTGTCACGTTACAGAAACGAGGTCTGGGTCCAAGAATGCAGGGAGGTGTCTTTAATAAAACAAACTAACACAAAGGCCAACACGGCACAATAAACAGAAACCAAAACAAAACATAACATAAGCAGATCTCAGAACAGGAAGCGGGACATGAATCACGGGTAACAACATATAATGAAAGCACACAGAGTGGTGAGAAGGCGGAAGCTATATAGTCCGAGGTGATGGGGATCAGCTGTGGGTGTAATGATTAGCCAGGTGTGTGCAATGAAACAGGTGTATGCGTGTAATCCTGTGAGTGGAGTCCGGGAGAAAGGGAGATGGCGACCTCTGGTGGGGAAGGGCAGACCTGCAGTCCGGCCTCGTGACAGTACCCCACCTTAAAGGAACGGCTTCCAGACGTTCCCCAAGATCCAATAGTCCGGAGGGGGGTGAAACAGTGAACAGGGGGAGGGATGGCGGGCCAGGTCCGTGTGGGGGCAGAGGGTCTGGAGATGGAGGCAGCGCAGGAAGCCAGGGCGGGTCTGGAGGAACGGACCAGGGGGGCTCCAGCCCAACAGGAACCCCAGGGCCCAGCCAGGGTGGGGCCGGAGGGACAAACCAGGCAGTGAGTTTAAGAACGGCCTCTGTGGCCGTGACAGGGCAGACAGTGAGTTCAGGAACGGCCTCTGTGGCCGTGACAGGGCAAACAGTGAGCTCAGGAACGGTCTCTGTGGCCGTGACAGGGCAGACAGTGAGTTCAGGGACGGCCTCTGGCAGAGTAAGGAGCTCGAGTGGAGCCGGCAGGGCAAGGAGTCTGGGTGGCGCCGGCAGGGCAAGGAGTCTGGGTGGCGCCGGCAGGGCAAGGAGTCTGGGTGGCGCCGGCAGGGCGAGGCGCTTGGGTGGCGCCGGCAGGGCGAGGAGCACGGGTGGCGCCGGCAGGGCGAGGAGCACGGGTGGCGCCGGCAGGGCGAGGAGCACGGGTGGCGCCGGCAGGGCGAGGAGCACGGGTGGCGCCGGCAGGGCGAGGAGCTTGAGTTGCTCTAACACGGCCTCCTGACCAGCAGTGAGCTCTTGGGAGGCCTCCTGGCCTTGTGAGACGGAAGCCTTCTTCCGTCTCTTCCTCCGTTTCCGGGAACGGGATGCCGTGGCATACTCAGCCTCCACAGTGGGCGCCGCTGCGGCATTCTCGGCCACCTCTGGGGGATAGAGAGCGGCCACCGCCGCCTCGGGAGCGCTGTGCACGGCCACCGCTGCCTCGGGAGCGCTGCGAGCGTGCCCCGCCGACATCTCCGCCGCTAACTCCACCCTGAAGGCTGAGCCGCTCACCTGAAGAATCCTGTCGATGTAACCATCCAACGACTCCTCAGGGTCCCAGTATGGTGCTCGGGACCTGAACGGCTCAGCTAGACCACTCCAGAAAAAGACCACCAGACACTCCTTCTCAACGGTCGACTGCCGAGCCAACCCGATGAACTCCTTGGAGTAATCCTCCACGCTCCGATCCCCCTGGCGCATGTTCAATAACCTCCCCGCTGGACCCATCTTTGGTGCTTTCATTCTGTCACGTTACAGAAACGAGGTCTGGGTCCAAGAATGCAGGGAGGTGTCTTTAATAAAACAAACTAACACAAAGGCCAACACGGCACAATAAACAGAAACCAAAACAAAACATAACATAAGCAGATCTCAGAACAGGAAGCGGGACATGAATCACGGGTAACAACATATAATGAAAGCACACAGAGTGGTGAGAAGGCGGAAGCTATATAGTCCGAGGTGATGGGGATCAGCTGTGGGTGTAATGATTAGCCAGGTGTGTGCAATGAAACAGGTGTATGCGTGTAATCCTGTGAGTGGAGTCCGGGAGAAAGGGAGATGGCGACCTCTGGTGGGGAAGGGCAGACCTGCAGTCCGGCCTCGTGACAGTATGACTGTCCTTCGTTCGGTGTGCTGCATTGAGCAGCCGCGTTCAGTTCTAATTGTAGTGTCTGTTCTCTAATTGAACTAAATGATTTTTATTATTATTAAAAAAATCTAAATGACGGTGAGGGACGGTGCTTAACACCGGTATCACCGCCAACACCGTTGCAGCAAGCCTAAAATGCACCTATACGGACTACATAATCAGAAGATTTAATAAGAAGATTTGTTTTTTTAATTGGTTTTCAAGCTTTCTGCAAATTTTGTTCTTATGTCTGTGAGCTGGTTCATTGTTGTGAGCGCTCCATTCACAGAGACTGCATGAGATGACAGAAAGCACATCCAAAAATAACGGGAGTATTTTAAGCTCATTCCGCAGGGGAAAAATAAATAAATAATAACATTATTGCGCGGGTGCCCCCATGTCATACAGTAGGCCAAGCGCGATAATACTCCCATTCCTCATAAACATTTGAAATGCGCCTATATAGCGATTTTATGATTCATATAAAAAAAAAATAATAATAATAACAACATGTTTTGGTCATATTTACTATTAATTGCCCAGCTCCCCCTGTCATTGATCTAGTACCTCTTCAGCACCTGAGTTCAAAATTTTCTGGCGCCACCCCTGAGTGAGTTAATGATTAAAAGAAGACAAAATATCCGCCAATGGGGTTAGAAAAATATTGAAGCATAAATTCACTTAATTTTGATACATTTGATACAAGTCATAACATATAATATATCAATTTAATATATTTCTTTAAAATACATTCTAAAGTATAACAATAATACATATAAAAATGTAACTTATTTTAGTCTATTTAAAATAAATATTAAATGTAAATATTAATTTCATTAACATAAAAAACTGGATTCTTAAAAAGTAACCTGGCCTTAAAAAACAACACTTCATTTTGATATACCTTTCAGAAATCAAGACTTCAAGATGATTGATTGATTTAAGGATGTTTAGATATTTGTATTGGTAAACAAGACAGAAATACTGAGGAAGATATCAATTTTGCAATGTAGTTTTAAGCAACTCACAAATGCTTCAACATTTAATTGAAATCATGTATCCCGATTGGGACATCCATAACAAAAACACATTTTAGTTTTTGTTAGAGAATATGCAAAAAATAAAAAAAAAATGTATATCTTATATATATATCGATTTTTTACACGTTTGATTGATGCTTCGATTCATATTACTCTCCAATCAGTCACAGACACTCACACAAACTGGGGACACTTCATTTCCAGCGATATCGTCGACCTGATTGCAAAGACACTATTTAAACTGAACTGAGCTGGATGATGACATCACTGAATTCAATAATGAAATGCCTTTAACTGAAAATCTTTTTTTTATCTTTTCATTTTACATTATTGACACACTATTTTCCTTTTTTGATATTGTGTAGTTGCTTTGACACAATTTTCATTTTTAAAAGCGCTATATAAATGAAGGTGACGACTTGACAAACACCTACTGCTACAAATTTCCATCATAAATCAGTTCTTATGCTTTTATCTACTGTTATGCAGACACAAACACTCATTAATCATCACTGAGTCTTACCCAGAGATCTCCTCCAGCCCCAGAAAAGCTCGAATCACCTCCGGCAGCTCGTATTTGACTATGAACAGGTAGCTGGACATGGCTGAAGACGAGCCAAACACATTATTATCACATCACTCACGCTAAAAACTAAAGACTCAAGCTACTTTTAAATACAGCATCATTACCTCCTATATTTTGCAGAGTTATTGATCCAAAAGCTGCCATTTTTCCCGGCCATCCAAAAGCTTTTTCCCCAAGTCTCTCGTAGATCAGCGAGCCTGTAGCCAAAGGATATTATAGCATCAAATGCATTGTTTCATATATTAATGTGTTTATGATCTCTCAGCAAGCTCACCTCCTTCTTTGGCCGTCACTAGTAACAGATGAACGGAGTACAGCGACAGGATAGCGACTCCAAGCAGCAGAATGCTGGAAAAACAGAAGGAAACATTAGAAACTCTTCCTGAAACTTAAAGGGGTCATATGATGCGATTTCAAGTTTTCCTTTCTCTTTGGAGTGTTACAAGCTGTTCATGCATAGATAAGATCCCTAAAGTTGCAAAGACTAAAGTCTCAAACCCAAAGAGAAATTCTTTATAAAAGACTCCTAAAATGGCTCATTTAAACACGCCCCACATGTCTACGTCACTGTGTGGGAAGATTTGCATAACACCGCCAAATGTATGCGCAAAGAAAGAGGGTGTGATTTTTATTCGTTTCTCCGATCAAAAATGCAGACATGGTATGTTTACGCGGGGCGATGCAACACGACGCGTAAAAAGACAGTATAAGTCATTATAATCAGTAATTATGTCCCTACTGGATGCAACAAATGCCTCATTTATAATGGGTTTTATTGTTTTTGTCTCGTCGCGCTGGGACACGGCATCACAATACGGTGAGGGGCGTAACATTTCCGCTACACGTTTAAGGTATTCGGCCAATCACAACGCACTGGATAGCTGGCCAATCAGAGCACACCTCGCTTCTCAGAACAATGAGCTTTGTTTCAGAAAGGCGGAGTATAGAGGAGCAAGAATAAAGTACAGTATATTTTTACACTTTAAACCACATAAACACATTGCATTACACCAAATACACAAAATAATGTTCTTTTTAGCAACGTCATATAACCCCTTTAAAATATCATGTGTTCAAATACATAGAGCTACCCAGCTAACAGGGAACGTTCTCACAACGGTTTTTAAATGCTATATACAGTGCCCTCCATAAATATTGGAATTGTAAAGACAAAATTGCTCTGTTGGCTGTTGAGTCGAGACATTTGCAAATATGATTAAAAGATGAATATGAGACAAAACCACAGAATGTCCCACTTTATTATTAGCCGTTTCAACACACAAATGTTTTACCAAATAAAAAGAACAGCACTTTTAGAGTTCATCCCACTATCTGATGTGAGCATAAGTATTGGGACAGTTGAACATAAGGCAGATATAAAAGATTAAAAGCTATTATTTAGTTGCAGATCCCTTGCACACAATCACAGCAGTGAGTCTGTGACCCATAGACATCACCAGACTCTTGGTCTCATCCTTTGAAATACTTTTCCCAGCCTTTAATGCAGCCAATTCCAATTGTTGCTTGCTTTGGGGAGTTTCTGCCTTTATTCTCCTCTTCAGCTGGAGAAATTCATGTTCAATAAGATTTAAATCTGGAGATTGACTTGGGCAATCTAAGACTTTCCATTTCTTTGCCCTTATAAATTCCTTGACTGAACTGGCAGGGTGTTTTGGGTCATTGGCTTGATGCAATATGAAGCACTTCCCAATGAATCTGGAGGCATTTTCTTGAATATTGGTAGGCAAGATGGTTTTGTACCCTTCCAAATTCATTCTGCTACTGTCATCATACATTAAGTCATCAGTAAAGTTGAGAGGGTCTGTTCCAGAGGCAGCCATGCATGCCCATGCCATGACACCACCTCCACCATGCTTTACAGATGAGGCTGTATGCTTGGGATCATTGCAGTTCCCTTTTTTCCTCCACATTTTTGCTTTCCCATCACTTAGATAAAGGTTCATCTTTGTATCATCGGTCCATAAACACAGTTCCAAAACTCTTCTGGCTCACCTTTGTGCTTTTTTGCAAACTCTAATCTTGTCTTTCTATTTTTGGTGCTGGTCAGAGGTTTGCATCTTGCTGTGTAGCATCTGTAATTCTGTGTCAAAGTCTCCTGAGGACAGTAGATTGTCGGAGCATCACCCCAGCTTTCTGGAAGTTGTTGCTGATTTTACAGACACGTCTTTTAGGGTTCATTTTCACAGCTTTTATGATTTGTCTGTCATCAACTACTGTTGTTTTCTCAGCCGATCAGGTAGTCATTGTTGGTTGCTGGTGTCGCTGCTGGTGTCCAATCTCTTGATTTCTCCATGCCCTTTATTTTTGCTATAGCTCTAACTGACTTCTTATTTTCTTTTAGCATCCAAATTGCTTGCTTTTCTCTCAAAGTCAGCTCCCTCGTCTTCATCCTGGTTTGTGTGTGTCATCATCGAATGCAAGATTCAGAATGCAGAAGTAATGGATATAACTGATACGACACATTCCCTGCTTTTAATATCTGAAGAATTAATGCAACAGGACACAGCTGATCACTTAGAAAGACCTGTGAGGCAACTGTTCCAATACTTATGCTCACATCAGATAGAGGGATGAAACTCTAAAAGTGCTGAGTTTCTTAGCTGGTAAAACATCTATGTGTGTGTTGAATCACCCAATAATAAAATAAGACATTCTGTAGTTTTGTCTCATATTCATCTTTTAATCATATTTGTAAATGTCTTGACTCCACAGCCAACAGAGCAATTTTGTCTTTACTGTTCCAATACTTTTGGAGGGCACTGTAAATGTTACAACTATACATGCTTAATGTTTATGGAACATTCTTGTAACTTTATTAATATCTGATATGTTCTCATAACATTGAGAGAAAACGTTTTGAGATCAACATTATCGGAATGTTCTTATGATGTTATATGTATTAGATGAACATTCTAAGATGAACATTCAAGAAGATTCTAATTTCAATGATATTTCATCAACTGATGGTTTCCATTTCAGAACTCTGTTGACCTTATTTTGAGAGGATCGTTAGCATTAGCATGTTAGCATTAGCACTGTGTGTGTGGTCAGTGCACAGACACATATGTGCAGTCTGCATTTAGAAAGCCCTTCAAAAATAAACCTCAGTTAATGTCACAGCATGTTACAGATGATATGAGACGATGTCAGACATGCTGAAGAACATCTGACTTACAGACGAGACTTGAAATATTGCGCAACAACAGTGGATGTTAAAGTCAAAGATATGCATTGATAACACTTACAGCTTTTCTAAAGCAAGATTTTTAATTATCAGCAAATCTACTCCACAATTCAGCTTATTTTAGCCAAGAACTGCCAGCTTGGACAGGAAGAGACCGTCTGAATGACATATAAAGCGACCTTCACGCTCAGCTACAGTGAGACACAAACTGAGCGACAGAAAAATGGATCTCTAGAATCGGTTAATGATGGTTCGGTCACTTGACACCGGCCTCCCGTGGCTCAACCAAACAGAAATAACCATCTGACACGAGAATAAATGAGCGATGCGAGGTTCAGCTCATTTAACACACACACACACACACACTCTCACACACACACACACACGCACACACACACACACGCACACACGCACACACACGCACACACACACACACACAATTGTGGGGACATTACATACGTGTAATGGTTTTTATACTGTACAAACTATATTTTCTATTGCCCTACAGGCCTACACCAACCCTACACCTAAACCTATCCCTTACAGGAAACTTTCTGCATTTTTACTTTCTCAAAAAAACTCATTCTGTATGATTTATAAGCGTTTTGAAATATGGGGACATGGGGCAATGTCCTCATAAGTCACGTTCTCCTTGTCATACCCATGTCATTATACAAATTTGTGTCCTCATATGTCACACACACACACACACACACACACACACACACACACACACACAAATTTACTTAGCTATCTAAATGGGTTCATCCCATAGGCGTAATGGTTTTTATACAGTACAAACTGTATGTGCTATTGCCCTACACCTACCCTACACCTAAAGGAGACTGTGCATTTCTACTTTCCCCCCAAAAAACTCATTCTGTATGATTTATAAGCGTTTTGAAAAGTGGGGACATGGGTCAATGTCCTGAAAAGTCACCTTCACAAATTTATGACCTCATTTGTCACAAAAACGTGCACACACACTTTAACCCCTCACTGAACATCAGACGCTGAGCTAAATAGTCATATAGTTTATTAGTGATATGCGTGGTGTAGCGTGTCACAGAAATCCTGCCATCCCAACAGAGTGATCGCCAGCACATTCTTTGATAAGAACCTCTCAGGCGGTTTCTGGTAGTACCACTTTGGCTACAAACAGGACTGTAGTGTTTATTCTTATTCTTTTTATTTTATTTTATTTTTATTTCAGTTTTGGGTAATTTAAAAACATGTAAAAATATTTAAAAATTTTTTTTGCTACGTCCTAATTATCATATCATTAACTAAATATATATATTTTTATTTATTTATTTATGTTTCAGGTTTTAATGCTTGCTGCAGACCAATTGTAAAAATGAATACTTAATTTACATTTAAAGTATACACACACACACACACACACACATTACATAAATTTTACATAAACTGCTATTTATTTTTACAATCAGGCTAGAGCAAGCATCAAAAGTTTTGAAATCAATATATATATATATATATATATATATATATATATATATATATATATATATATATATACACATACATATATATACACACACACAGTTTATTTATATGTATTTTTTTAGTATGCATAAATAAATAAATAAATAAATAAATAAATAAATAAATACATATTTTGCAGTTAGGCCATAGCAAGTTTATTAAAACTTTTGAAATCATTATACATTTTTATTATTATATGTACTTTTAAAAAAATCTTAAAAAATGTATATTATATTTTATTACACTAAATTACACTACATATTTAGTGGAGGAAAAAGCAATGACACTATCCTAATACAACCAGTGCCTTTCACAACTAGGATTAGGATTGACTGAAAGTTCTGGCACATAATTTATATTCATGAGCCAAACTGATACATGCCCCTCCCACTTTCCACATCATTCTGAGCACAGATACTCACACAAACAGTATGATGCCAGTGTTGGCCATGGCGAAGGACAGTCCCAGAATACCACTGCCCATGATGGCGTTACTGAGGTTAAAGACGGACATCCCAAACGACGCGTGACCCGGGTGCTGCAACACAGAGAGACAGAGTTAACCAACAGCTCTAGAGAGAGTACGAATATGCTAATGAGCTTCAGAACAAGGATCTTACATATTCTTCTTCCTCATATTTCTTCTTCTTCATGATGCCATTGGTGAGAAACTTCTGACTCTCTGTGTCGTCCTCATCCAGAAGTGAGCTGCAATCGACAACACAAACACGTGATTTCAGACACCATTAAGACATTTCACAGGTTCTGCGGTTACATGAATCGATGCATAAATATGTCAGCATATGTTGTCGTTTTCCATCAAACTATGTGTCACAATGTTCTAGATGTGGACATCAAACTGCAACAGTGACTCTGACCTGTTTATGGTGGCCTTCTCTGAATCGATAGGCGTGAAGCGTTCATCCACACTGCTTTCATCGTCTGCCTCCATGCTCACTTTCTTCAGCTCCATACGCTCCATGTTTACAGCTAAGGATTTTGTCTTTGGGAAAAGAAGCGGAAGAAGAACCAGAGAAGTGTGGTTAGAGCTAGAATTAGGGGCAGGCCTTATATCATGATATGAGCAATTATATATCAAGATAACGATTTATATATAACGTATAGTTATATTTGCTTTTAATAAGGTTTTTATGATATCAAAGTTTTTGATACCATATAATTTTCATAATTCTTGTCCCCACTGTCAGTATCACAGAAAAACTAATACAAGCTTATAAAAAGACGAAAAAAGAAAAACTCACTGCCAAAAAACTCAAGCTCACTGAAGATAAATAACTAATTACAAGCAACAGGACAAAAAAACTTACAATAAATAAATGCTACATTCATTGTATAAATTAATCAAAAGCACTGCATCCTTTTCACTGTGTAAATTAAATTTCTTATTATATATTATAAGTCAGTCAAGAGCACTGAGAGATTTTCTTTCACTGTTGTTTGAATAACATGAATGACAGACAGCAGGAATATTAGACTGCTGTCACTTTAAGACTGAACATCCAGACCCGATACACTGTTACACATTATATATAGCGCTGTTGTTTGCATTAAAAATTCTTAAATCACTTGTTTTTAAACCGCAATGCTTAAAAATGTGGGCAAACGATACATTTCCATGATCACTGCGACGTGAGTGAGTGCATAACTGCAATAAAGATCTCTACCAGTTGACAAATTTCTACTGGTTAATCGTGTATATCGATCACACTGTAAAAAAAAAAGAAGTTGAGCCAACTTAAAATTTGAAGGCAACCAGCTTCAGCAGATTTTAAGAGTTTTCTCAACTTGTTGTTTTAAGTTTATTCAACAAAAAGTTGAGAATCTCCTACAAAAATAAGTTGAGAGAACTCAAAAATCTGCAAAAAGCTGGTTGCCTGAAAACTTTAAGTTGGCTCAACTTTTTTTTTTTTTTTTTTTTTTTTTACAGTGCACCCCTAGCTAGATTCAACACCAAGAAGCAGCTCAAATATAATCTTGATACATTATTTGGAGCCAAATGTATTGACTGGGACTCTGAACATGTTGTGATAAATCAATCAATATAACCTCAACACAAAACAAATCTGGCCTGTTCTAGAGGTAAAACACGTCATGATGTTGTTTTCCACCAATTTCAAGGTTGATTGTTTTTAAACGTATTGCCATTTTAACATTCAACAAGCAATACAATACTGGGTCCATCGCTGTCATTGTCTTTCGACAATACAAATTGGGCAAAAATATATACGTGACAGACAAATTAGTGCCACAATATTGACATTCTGCTGGTTCTTTGCCCACCGGTTTCAAGGACTGCCACCAACACAATCTTTCACCCATGGACAGTAAACACAGTTCGACGTCACTCTCCGTCTAGAGCTTCCTGTTGTGGCACTTGGCATTTGCCCATTTTGACATTTTTATGGGCACGAGAGATGGATTAAACAAAATCAAGAAATGCTACAAGCCAGATTTGAGCTTGCATGAGCTCATCTATTTCTTCTGTCTTTATCAGTTTCTATTCTGATCTATTGTCAGCTGCAAGGTTAATATTTTTTTTATTATTTCTTATATTTTTGTCATATATTAATTAATATTATATATTGTATTATTATCTATATAATATTATATATTACAATTTTTTTGTACTTTATTTTTTTTTACAAATTTTACTTTATTTTTACTTAATATACATACATATACATATTATATATATATATATATATATATATATATATATATATATATATATATATTAGTGTTGTCAAAAATATCGATATTCCCGAAGTATCGATACACCGATACTAGCCGAGCTGTCACTTTCACTTCTCTCCAGAGGCGTGTGGACAAGCACCACACGTGACCGCACTCGTCTCCTTCGCTCTGGTTAAATAGCAAAAGTGAAGTGAATAGAAAGATGACTGCTCTGGTTGTTAAAGAACACAGCAGGAGCGCTATCTGTAGGGATCTATGATCTCCGCGATGCAGAGAACGCCACGGAATCCAGTCATAAAAACGGAATTTACAGTTTAACGCGGAATGTCACGGAATTTGTCAAAGTTTAGATTAATTCATCAAAAGTAGGTCATTACACTTAAATCAAATCGCGATATGGACTAGTATCTGTAAATATTAAGCTGCAAAAGTGGATTTAAATATGAATCCTGCATGTTCTGCGCGTCTCTGTGTGAATGTGCTGCACGTGCGGTTGTGTTTACTAATGTGGCGCTCGCGGTGATTTCAGCGTCTGCCGTCTCAATGAGGACAGAAATACATCAACAATATCTCCAGAACTGATCTGAAAGGCACTTTACGAGCATTTTACCATTTAATTTGAGTAAAACTAGCGTCATATCATACACACACAGAACTTTAAAAGTCTTCACGGCAACCCGTCAAAATAAAAGTTCGGTTTAACAGCCTATTAAAGACCGCGTGCCAGAAATAGGCTATATTACTATTATTTAGTAGAATGTACATAATACTACTACTTACTACTACTGTTCACTTTTTAAAAATAAATAATCACAAAATATTTTAATAGTAAATCCCCTTCATTTGCCAAAAATGTAAATGTTTAATTTTCATTAATTCAAATATCAATTAATTAAAATAGTTTTATGCCTTCATCTGATATCCAGTAAAATTTAAATACACAACACAGAATTTCTGAGGGGGAAAACACATTTCATAAGGCTACTGTAAGAATAAATAAAAATTGTTTGTATGCATTCAAAGAATAGACATGCTAAAACACAGAATTTGGTAACAATAAAACATAAGGTGAGAAAAAAATAAAACATTTCATACGGCCCTAAACGTGTCATTTTTGTTACACTTTTAATAAATTAAATGTTAATTTGTATAATTTTCATGATTTTAATGAATTAGACATGCTTTTAGATTAATAGCATTTAATTTGACCATTAAAAAAAAAAGAGTCCAGAAAAATTCAAATGGAAAAAATTGAATGTAGAAAAAAATAAAACTGAATTTGGGGAAAAATAAAACGGATTTCATAGGGCCCTATATCTGGAAATATTTTGGTTATGAAGCAAATGAGAATATCAACAAATAGAACTTTGGATTTTAATTAGTACATGTATTAGTAAACGTTAGTTTCAATTAACATTTAACTAAGATTAATAAAAGATGAATAAATAAATCAACAAATGCAGTACCTCAAGACATTTTTTTGTTCATGTAAAATATACAGCATGTTCTCGACTTGTTACATTTATCTTTAAATTAAAAAAATTACCCCCTTAATATTGTGGCAGTTTTTTTCTCCGTGGTATCGAAAATGGTATCGAATATCGATATTTTCAAGGTATCGTATCGAAGTTAGAAATTCCAGTATCGTGACAACACTAATATATATATATATATATATATATAAATAAATATTATATATTTTTCTATACATTTTTATTCACTATTTCCATTTAAGTCATGATTTTTCATGTTCTTGTTGTTGTTGTTGCAATATTAACAATCTTTATTAGCTAAAATCATTGAAAACAATTGTTAGAATAATTTCAGAGACATAATAGCATTACTTGTCATATATAAGATACTTTTTAGACAATTTATAGTACAGTTTACTACAGCACAACAACACAATACACAATAACAGTAATAAACTGGCCTTTCCGTGGGCTATTATCATTATAACTTTTTGCTACTTGAAATGAAACATTAAATGAAATAAAATACAACGTAAAATAAACAACTATTTTATTTCAGCTAGTTCTCATTCTCAGTTGATAATAAAATGATACTAAAATAAACAAATCCTGAAAAAAATTAAACGATACAGACATAAAAAAATCTAAATGACAAAACACAACAAAATATTTAGCTAAAAACAGAGAATACAGTAGTCAGCATTTGAACTGGACCAAAAAAGTTCAAAGTTGTCCAAAGACAAGAACACCTTTTGGTTTTAGGTTTTAGAACAACTTTGATGAAAGGTTTTGATTCACCTCAAATGTTGAGTATTTTATATTAATAAAAACTGTAACAGTTTCTCAATGATACTCAAACTCAGCTCAGATCTTTTTTTTTATCATTACAAATCACACACACGTCACTATTGCTGGATTCAGCATTTATTCTCTGTTGAGTGCTGCTGCAGGACTCAGTTTAGCTCCAGCTCCACATAAAGGCTGTGTTTGTTCAGTGTTTGGGTTGAGGACTCAAGTATCTGTGTCTGATCTGCTCCATGACACACTAGCTCTGGAATCAGCTGCGTTTAGCTGCGCTCCGGCACACACCTGTTACGAGCGCACACCACACACTGGCCTCAGGCCATTTCCAGCCCATGCAAGGCACAACCCACCCTGAAAACCATTTCTTGAGCGTCCAGGACGGAGAACATTACATAAGACTCTGATGAGCCAGTTAATAAGCCAAAACACCGCCAAACCATTCTTACACCCAATTACCCACAATGCTCCTCTTCATCGACACAAAGCCCTCATTGATAGAATTCATAAACGCGGCCAGAGAAACTGCTGAACTATAGACTCATGGAAATATTCCACAGGACTGGGAATAAACGCAGATGTGGGACATTTACTGGATTTACACACAAGAACAGTTTTTACTGTGTGCATTCATACTACGGCTGGACTGTTAGACTTATAGACACTTACTGCTTCTAGAAAACAACAGCAGTAATGTTTAAACACACCAATGTTTCATTTAATAATAATAATAATATTAATAATTAATTTATCTGGCTGCTCATGATTGACAAGCAACATTGCAAATCAATGCATTAATACAGAATGATTTTACAGCAATTCATCTAATCAAGTCAGAAATTCTTGTTGTATAATCTTTGAGTTCTTTAATGTGAAACTGTTTTTAATCATTCATTCGAAATGAATAATCTGATGCTTTGTCCATCAACATCCAAATAACCGGAACGAATTACTGAAGCACACTCTAAAAAATTAACTTTCAAAGTTGTTAAAAAAGCAAAGATAATTCCCAACTAACAGGGAACATTCTCACAACATTTTTTCAAAGTTCTATACATTTTGGGACAAATTGTTCTTAAAGTAATGTTTATGGAATATTCTTATATTAATATTTGATATGTTCTCAGAACGTTGAGAGAAAACATTAAATAATTATAGCCACAACAAGAAAACATTGTACATTTTAACGTTCTTAAAATATTAAAAATCAATGTTTAAATAACACTATATTTTGAGTGAAAATAAAGTTAGTAGAACACTGTAAGAAAGTTTTTGTAACCTTTAAATATCATGACAAGGCAGCTGGACATTTGAACATTTTAGAAATGTCAAAATACTCCAAAAAACAGTCTTTTTGTTGTAGTTGTTGTTGCAATATTAACAACATTTATTAGCTAAAATCATAAAAAACAATTGTTAAAATAATTTCAGAGACATAATAATATTACTTTTCATACACAAGATACTTTTTTAGACAATTTATAGTATGGTTTACTACAGCACAACAACTCTGAAAAATACAAAATAATAGTAATAAACTGGCCTTTCCGTGGGCTATTATGATTATAACTTTTTTTTTTTTTTTTTTGCTACTTGAAATTAAACTTTAGCTGAAATAAAATACAATGTAAAATAAACAACTATTTTATTTCAGTTAGTAGAAAGCTTTTATGACCTATTTTATTTAACCTGAGTTGGAGGATATTTTACAAGAAAATACTATTTCAGACTTCAAAATGTCATGCAATTCAACATACTTACCATTTCTTGGCAATGATTTATGAAATGTACTAGAAACTGTTTTTATACCATTTTTTTCAGTGCACCATTTATTTGTAGTTTTTCTTATCCTATATGTCCTATATATAGTTTAGATCTTATCCTATATGAATAAATGTAAATATCAGAGAGTGCAACAAACTCAAACAGACCACGTTCATGAAACACGACCACACCTTTAACTTCATTATACATTGAGAAACATTGAGATCTGCCCGTCTCATAACACATGTGTCAATGCAGCTTGATTTACAGCAGCTCTCAACACAACTCTTTTAGATTTACAACCAAAAGCAGAAGTAGAAAAACAATAGACGAAATACCTCAATTGGTTGTCCTTGACAGCAAAGACATTAAACAGAGAACCTGTGGAGTAACAACAAAATAAACCATCTAAACCAAACTGTTCAGATGCAGTTTGAGTGAAACCTGTGCGGACTGGCTTTAAACTGGTCTAAGTTAGTTGTGCTGTCGTCGTGAATGCCTCCAAGCAGCTGGAGCTGACCTGAGTCTTTTACGACAAGAAACACTCGCTCTTCAAAGGGAATGTCAGTGTTTGTGCTTGAACCAGCATTCTTCAAGCTGCCGGCTGGACGCAGACGACATACACACACACAGAGACAGATACACACACACACACACACACACACACACACACATACACACACACACACACACACACACAGAAGCACCAACACCGAGCAACCAAACACAAAACCCAAAGATCTCCTCTAGCTTTAACCCAATTATAATGTATTAATGGTGGTTTGGTTACTCACAATAAGAGCCAGTCAGACAGTCAGGAAACTAGATGTGCTCACAGATCAAGGATGAGCTTCAGTTTTTAGCCCTGGAGGTGACTGGAAGCTTTAAAGAGCGTTGGGAGGGCCCAGTTCAGCCAATCAGGATGCTTCTATGTCAACTACTCAGCTCAAAGCTCCGCCATCCCTCTCCCCTCCACCTGCGTCACTGAGGGCACATGGGCTTCCAGAAATGAGTTTGAGATAAGGCGGCGCGTTGCATCAACTTCTGTTTGCACTGGGGCAAGAATCTGGGGTCGTTCGGCCTCACGGACGCAGGTATTGATGCCAACCAGCAGCCGCCAATCTGCATACGCGACTGAGGCGTGTGCAAACACACATGCAGACACACACTCCGGGGTCACTGATCAAAAACCCAGAGATGAACAGAAACTTCACTCAACTCCTTGTTCGATCAGAAATCCTATTGATAGATATCAGCCAACAACCACGTCCACTTGACAGATTAAAAAGACATGCTACTTTCACAATTATTGGGATATTTTGCAAAATATTAAAGTAAATATTGAGTAAAATACATGTTTTTTTATTATTATTATTATTAAGTAGCTATAGATCATCGTAACATCAGATACCTGCACTCCAGATCTCCAGATATCAATATCGGCCATTGAAATGCCACTTGAAATAGGCTACTGGAAAAATTTACCAACAAATGAAATTATATTCAGATATATAAGCAAAATATGTATTCGGCAATTTTTTTGAATTATGTAGTTATAGATCAACATTATCTACCAGTTCTTCAGATCTCTAGATATCATCATCAGCGCCAAATGAAATAGGCTACTGACCACCAATATACCAGTGTACTGCATTCCCAATTATTATTATTAGTAGTAGTTTTTATAATAATTATGTCATAACCATGCTTAATATGTCTAGAGCATCAATATTTTATTCAATACCAGCACTCCAGATCTCTAGATATCGGCCCTTGAAAAATCCATCAGCGCCAATTGAAATACTGGCCACCAATAGTGCTGCATTCCCAATTATCGGTAAATACTCAAGTAAATGTTGTGTAAAACGTGTTCAGATAATGTTTTTGTATGTTATATAGTTATAAATCAGCATTATATCCAATAACAACGCTCCAAATCTTTAGATATCAATATTGACCAAAAAATCCACCAGTGCCAACTGAAACACTGACCACCAATATAATTGGTGCTACATTCCCAATTATTGGTGAAATCTTTATAATGTTATGGTAATACTTGTGTAAAATATGCTTTCAGCATCAACATTATATCCAATACTAGCACTCCAGATGTCAAGTGAAATACTGGCCACCAATAGTGCTACATTGCCAATTATTGGTGAATTTCGGTAAATATTTAAGCAAATTTTCTGTAAAATGTGTTCAGCCGATTTCTTCTACGTTATATCAGATACAACACTTCAAATCTCTAGCTATCAATATTGGGCAACTGAAATACTTTTTATAGATGTACTACATCTATACGTTTTATAGATGTAGTACTGTAACTTGCCATTTAACAGCTGCTTTATCCAAAGTGGTAAACCAGCTAAACCACCCTGAAGCTGGGTTTGTGATAGTTTGCATCTTGGGAAGATCTAACCAACAACCTTTAACTAGTATGCCACATCCTCCCAAACAAATAATCCCAGTCAAACCAATCCAGCCATTCAAGATGAGGCATTTAAAAAACGTGCTACCCACAAAAAAGACAAATTACAGACAGTGACTTTTTCATTGCAAGTACGAGTCCAATAAATCAATCAGCTCCTACATCATGACTGCATCTGAATGACTGTAAAATGCTAGTCATAGTAAAAAGTCAATCTTACTGTCTTGATGCAGGTGCTCCAATCTCAAGGAGAAAGAGCCTTCCTGTGCCGACAGGCCTTTCCTTATACGCAGACACTCAACACTCTCAACACCACGAGCCAATCAGCAGCTCTGGCTCAAGGGTCAAACACACAACGCTCCACAGAAACACAACACCTCTACCTCGCACTCACAGAGAACTGTATAATAAATTAAATTACTAATTTGCTAAAAATACAGCTAAACATCAAAATAAATCCAAATATCTCACCCTCAAACAAACCAACAGTTCAGACAGACTCTGAAATAAGCACTCAACTAGTGTCCCAAAAATTAACCCATCATTTTGTTAAGGATGAGCGCCAACAACAAAAAATGTACTCTAACCAGTATTTCCAAGCCTTTTTCTGGGTGTGCACCAACAGTACACTCTTCAATCTCTTCATAATGCACTCTTTGCTAGGTTTAACATTCATTTTTAAAGTACAGCACGTTTTTTTAAATTTCCATTTAAAATAAAATAAATAGATTTATAACACCGTACTTTGTGTTATATTTCCTTAGCATTCAGTTTCAGAAAACTAGTTAACACGGTTTCTAATTTTGAAATTTGAACGTTTTAAAAATTTGAAAATGTGAAAGTTTTCAAAATGCAAACGTTTTCAAAATTTTAACATTTTTCATTTTCAAATTTGACATATTTCTCTCTTCTGACTAATGTAATCAATCTCTTGATATTTTTTTATTGGAAAATTGGAGCACAAAAAATATTTTTGGTGTAGTTTCAATTCAACACTATAGAAGTTTACCAAACCTGTTCTACCCACAGTTTATAATGACTTCCGCTTCTGAGAACCCTAGAAATATGAAAAGCGTCCATCAAACATATCTGGTTCAAACTCATCAGCTCATTAGTAAAGACTTCAAGACCTGAAATAGACGGGTCAGATAGGAGAGACGTCCAAAATGTGTACTGACGATGTGCTTCCAGGAACAGGGATGGGAAACACGGCCCAAACTCTCATGGTATTATCGTGGCTTCTAGGACAGGGTATCTTGGAGCAACATGTACATGCAACAGATTACCGTATGCGCTGTCGTCGGTGTGGGAGTGGTTGCCATAGAAACAGAGGAATAATGAGAGAGATGCCACACTCGGAAGCAACATTCCACACTCCCGCCCGGGACCAGCAACCCAAAAACTGGACAAACTGTCCCAAACAACACACGATTTACATTCGCGTGACATTCAGATCTCAACCTGCATGCTCTCAGCAATATTATTTCTCTGAGCGCTCATAGCAGGACTCATGTTCTGCTTCAGCTCTAAGATTATCCAGTCCGACCCTCCGTACAGCTCTAGATTACATTGCACAAATATATCAAGCAGCAGAAAGACAGACACCAGGAACCTGCACCATCTCACAACGCGGCTTCACCTTTGCTCCATAAAATCTGAAACCAGACTCTCATACTTGCATTTTCAACATTTTTTTCTTTATATTATTTCATATATATATATATATAGAGAGAGAGATTTTTTTTTTTTGGCGCTGTTGGCCATGATTATTCACTGAAACCAGAGAGTAACTTTTGATGGATTTGATCAATTCTTGAATAATCCAATAGGAAATGTTTAAAATAATGTTTTTGACTTCAAAATTATGAAAAATCTAGTTGGCTTAGAAGTTAAACCATCGTTAAGACTGAACTCAGAATCAGATAAAAAAGCATTATGTTCCTAGATTCAGGTATTGTTAACAGAAATGTTAATGGAAATTTTGAGCTGATGGTGGTGCTACACAATTTAAGATAAAAACCCCAAATTTGGCATAAGGGTAGCTGAAATGCTGCTCGATCAATGTGCCAAATTTCACAACTTTTAATCGTAAAATCTTTGGGCTTCCGCAGATTTACCACCAGCAGAAATGGTAGAAACAAATAAGAAAATATGTTTCTACACACCTTTGGTGCTTGACCTCTACAAAAACTGCTTGACTGAATTAAAAAATGGATTTGCAAATACAAAAGCCTGACAAAGAGTTTCTGATGTTTATTTTTTGGTTGTCATGTCCTTGGTTTCATCTCTCTGTCCAACATCTTATCAGTCTATTGATTTGCTCATTGCAGAACACATAATGGAGTGACCTGAGCTGCTTGCATTGAAAATAACGAAAGATGGGAATGAATGACGACAAACCCATATCTATAGACGTGAAGATGGACTATTTTCACGCGAGGCAGTCAGAAACCACCCAGACAGCAGTAGTGTCGTGCTAAAAACCAATAAGTAACCATATATCAACGTTCTGGCAACCATTCAGAACACTGTATCGTTGCGGTGGGTTTTCCATGGGCACTCATGTTCTTTAAAAAAATACGAGTTTCATAACAATACCTCCTGATAATTCTGATCATAATTAGCAAAAACATCATGTCCAATTTGAAGCTGCTGATGAAGGTGATATTGGAAATGTGACATTCTGGGCGTCTCTGCTCTGGCTTGGTATGCCAGGAACATTGTGGCTTCATCTGTGTTTGTTCTTTGAGGTTATTCAGTATTTGCATTTGTGCCAAAATTACAGTTGGGTCCAAGAATCAGTTCTTTTCCTGAAGCCCTTTCGCTATTGGAAAAAACACTGAACTCAATGATTCCCATGATATTAAACCATTCATTCTTTGAATTGCCATCTAAAATAACTACACTCTGATATACAGTTATTGTGAGAAAAATGACAGTATTTTCTGGAAAAAAGGTTGCTTTTCTATCATCTAATATATGTTGTGACTTCTATTCCAAAGCAACATACAGTATATAATGCAATTTACATCAAGCACACAAAACGTTAAGACTCATGCAGAATGACAGAAGTTTATGAGCCCAAGTTTATTTGAACAGCACATTTCACACACAGCTAGTATTTTATTTCACTTTAAATAAAATTAAGCTACATTTCTGAATGTAAAAATAACGTAGCTAATTGGGAATGTTCTCAGAGAAGGTTCTCTCAAAGTGATGAACAAACATCACTAATAATATTGTGAAATATTTTTACTATTTGAATATATTTTAAAATGTAATTGATTCCTGTGATGCACAGCTGTATTTTCTTCATCATTACTCCAGTCTTCAGTGTCACATGATCTTCAGAAATCATTCGAATATACTGATTTGCAGTTCAAGAAACATTTTTCTTCTTCTTCTTATTATTATTATCAATACTTAAAACTGTTGAGTATATTCTTTGATCAACAGATAGATCCAAAGATCCGCATTTATCTGAAATAAAAAGCTTTTGTAACATTATTCACAATGCCATTCAAAAGCTTGGAGTCAGTATAATTAATTAATTTATTTATTGGAAAAGAAATTATAGAAATTAATACTTTTATTTAGCAAGGATGATTTAAAATGATCTAAAATAACGATAAAGACATTTATTATCTTACAAAAGATTTCTATTTCAGATAAATGCTGTTCTTCTGAACTTTCTATTAATCAAAGAAACCTGAAAAAATTCTACTCAGCTGTTTTCAACATAATAATAATAATAAATGCTTTTAGAGCAGCAAATCAGAATATTAGAATGATTTCTTATATTCTGAAGAACAGAGTCTGACTCAAATCTGACTCAGGTTATTGCAGAGTCACTGTTTAAACTGTGCAAGTGAACAAGCGAAAGTTTACTTTTACCAGTTTTACTATGCTGGGCCTCAAACAACCTGGAGCGAACGCACACAAAGTTCATGAATATGACAGACAGCCGTGGCGCCATGATGTGTTTGGATAGTGAGTTTGATCATAAACTGTTGTTGCCATCTAGAACATACAAAAAAGCAATTATGCCAACAAACAAACACTTCTCTGTTAGTCATTACCGGTTCATAATGTTCTGTTCTTTTAAATTATGTTTTGATGATAAATAAATGTCTTCATCACATTGAAAGACAGTCAAAAGAACACAATGAACCTACTAACATACGTAACTGAAAATCTGTATAGCTCAGACGCTAAATTAATAAGAGTTAAATGCATGCATGCAATATCAATAATTAATGGTAGTTCTCATGAATTATTAAAGCTCCATCCAGTGTAGTGTGTGTGTGTGTGTGTGTGAGAGAGAAAATTAGTTGAGCATTGGTGGGCGGTTCACACATTATAGAATGTTCTGGATTAGCATACACAATACAACTGCAGCACATGGAGTCACTCATTCTCATTCTTATGCATTGCTACTTTGCCAGTTTAGTGTTTAAATGTAGTTTGGAATCAAGAGAGTGGATTTACTAAAACTTCTCCGAAATACTCAATGAATAGTTGGATTTTCTTCCTGTTTTGAAAAGGCTCTGCTAAATGCATAAAGAATAAGAGTGTCTGCTAAATGGAAATGGAACAGGAATAATATTTCCCTCTGAAAACAATGGTAAAGTTCACGTGTTCTCTGTATAAAGCTCGTTTGTTAGTATACACAAACTACGACATGCATCACCTTTCTTCCAGCCTCAGACCTCGTAAAATGATACAAATGTTGTTAAACACTTGATGCGAGAGTAAGTGCGCATTGTGAGTGTTTAAAGCCCTTAGAGCTGCAGGTTTGGTCGACTGATGCACGAGCGCCGGCGCGCGCCAAACACAAACGCTTTGTTTGCGTGAAACCGACACAATACTGTTCACCAAAATATTCCAAATGCACGTTTCAGAAGCAGTTTTTAATACATACATCGTTCAAATGCGCACTATATTGTTCCAAACATGTTGCTTTCAGGTTTGTACGCGCGTGCATGATAAAGTAACTCAGTTTGTGATTTGCGCAAAAAATACATGCAAAAGTTACTACGTTTTGTCGTTTAACAGCCTTGAAATAATTAATATGTTTAAATTGCATTTATATATATATATAGTTTAAAGCAATCATTCTGTGATTATAATAGCAATTCAGAGCGGTTTAGAGATGCTTTCAAATGTATTTATATCTCGCACCAGCGCCACACTGTGATGCTGCAGAGGCGCAACATCAATGTTTCACTTTCATTCTGGTAATAAATGTGTGTCTGTGTGTGTTTGAACCCACCTGGATCCTTCAAGGAATCAGCGCAAAGCTCGCAGGATGGAGAGAAACTGGCGTCGCTCCTCGAGATCAAACCCGTTTGACTAGGGAGGAGCGCATGGAAATTTCCACCATGTGATGATGGCAGACCCTCCACGAGCATCAAATTACAGCAACAACACTCACACACACTCACACACACGGTAATGGTCGTGGGTCTCTTCCAGAGAAGGTTATCATGAGTGGGTACGTGGTCCACAAGGGTGTTTGGGCAGTTTGTGTTCTTGCTTTTATTTTATTTTATTTTATTTTATTTAGGGTGTTTTTGTTTTGTTACAGCTTTTGTTAACAATGACTTCATGACATTATTTTATTTTATTTTATAACTTTTTTTGATTGGATTTATCTTAAATTGCTTCAATTTATTTTATTTGACCTCACTTGTTACTTGATAAATTTTTTACACAGCCTTTTTATTTCTTAATTATTTTATTTCATACAACTATAATGTTGTCTTTTTATTTTTATTACTTTCATTGGGAAAATTGCTAGAAAATTTCACAAATAATTACTTCTTTTTTTTACGGTACTGGCATGCTTTAGCGATATTGTAAAAGTTGAATTCCAATAGGTAGGAAATTAATTGATTGCTACTTTATTCATTTTTTTTTTGTTTAGTTTAGTTTAGTTTAGTACTCTTGCACTGTTATTTATTTAGTTTAATGTTCAACTATCTCTGATCACAGGTGCAACTTATCTGTTTATAAATTCTATCTAAATTCTGTTCTGTTCTTTCATCAACCAGCTGTAGATCAGCATCAGGCCAGAACTGATTGATCCAATTTATCAATCTCAGGTTTCATCAATGTGTCATTCATAAATCACAAGGTTTTTGCAATCTTTTTTGAAATGCTGAGTGATAATCATGTTTAGTTTGTTAACAGAAGGACATTTGCCAAATGGATTCAGATGACTTTGCATTTTCTGATCTCTCTGCCAGTTTCACTCATGTGAATACATGTGCGTGTCCTTGAGCGAAATCAAACACAACCTCCTGACTGAAGTGCATGCAAACCTTCTGCACCCGAAGTGAGATGGAATGCAAAAATTGCAGAATTCAAATCACGCTAATGAATATATTTGGAAATGCAGTGTGAGGTTGAGTGCATTGCATTGTGGGATGCAGTGTGCTCTCTTTGCATATACTGCACATTTTGGCAAATGAACATCAAGCACGTTTTCGATGCAAGAATACATACTGCATAAATAGCAGTGCAGTAGTAAGCTGTTCCAAACGTATGCAGACATGTGTTTCCGTATCTGTTCAGATGAACAGAAGGTCAGCGGACAGCATACTGGAAGTGACTGCAGGTATTTTTGGATTGACGTTACATTAGTGAGTGACCCACATACCAGAAATAGATTTTTGTTCAGCGTTAAGACTGACATGACTGTTGTGGCTCAGATTGAGTGTACACCATATGGTATGATCCCAAATCACCAAAATCTGTTCTGAGAACCTTTTGTTAACGTTCCCATTAAGTTCTTTAAAATTAAGTCCAGTTTTTTAAATGTTTTAAATTAATTTTTTCTTGGTTTTGCAAAGAACATTCCATTTTATCAGTTTAAAAACATTATTGGAATGTTACATTTAAATGTTCTCTGAACGTTCTGAAACACGTAGCAACACTGTAAAAAATTACTGATATTAAAAACCGGTGAAAATGCTACAGCAAAAACCTGTTTAATGGTTAATGTTAAGTTCCTGTAAAATTTACAGGGAAAAACTGACGTTCCTGGAATTCCCTGCGTTGCATTTCAAATTTTGTTTGAATTTGATGTTTTTTCTTTGAAATAACTATGTTTATTCTTATTTTTTTCTTATCAGTTATGTTTATTAGGGTTGTATGTTACATCTAATGTTGTTAAATGAATGTTTATTGCATATTTCAGTTGAATGAGTCTCATCATAATGGTGTTTAGTGTTTGTGTGAATGACACTCTGCACCTTCTATATATGTTAGTATTTAAAAGCTGCTTGTGATGGGCTTTGGTTCATCATGTGACTTTCTCATCACCACCTGCATTTGGTGGTTATCAGTTTATTTCAAAGGTACAAAACATATTCCAGTACTTTAATAGGTTGGTATATTAACATTATATCAGTTAATGAAATTACGGTATTTAACTGTAAATTTAAGTTAAAACCTAAAATGTTGTTACAGTATTTTTTACTGTAGAATTCTGGCAACCACAGCTGCCAGTTTTTTTACCGTAAATATTACGGAATTGTTTTTACAGCGTATAGTTCCAGTGCTCCCTGATTAGGCATCTCTCTAGGGAGGCAGCACTCTTTGTTATTGGAACAGAGTCTGATGACTTTGACCTTTCTCTGTCTAGTGTATTTAGAAGGGATTTGCATTTAATGCTGGATATAATGACCACAATATCATCATCAGTCTCTGCTCGAATTAATTCTGTCGGAGCCTGTTTGAGGTTCTGGTACGTTCTGTTCTTACACTGCCGTTCTTGCTGTGAAGAGCCATCAATCAGGCGGCTGACAGGCTTTATATGAGTGTACGAGTGTGAATGTGTTGATCTCACCACACAGGTATGCGCTCGCCAGCCGTCTCAACACACTGGATTCTGCTCAGTTTTCTTCCGTTCTTACAGAAAATGAGGTCAGAGTTTTGTGGTCATTTTGTAATGCCTCTCTTATATAATGAGATCACCCTTCAACTCCTCACATTGCTTACTAAAACAAACAGCAGACAAATGATTTACCATTTAGATACTTGCATATGACGGGCTGAAAGCAGCAGGATTGGAGTAAAACATTCAGTGCTGTAGATTGAAAAGCTTTTTATTGTTAAATAATAGCCTTGAACAAACAACTTTCCAGTAATGTTAATAGAACGCTCAAAGTTCAAAGTTATCTGGTCTTTAATAACATTCTCAAAATGTTAGCACAAAAATTGTTCAAAAGTAACATTCCCATAGTGTTTGCAAAATAATAATGTTCATATAACCAAGAGTAAACGTTTTTAAAACATTAAAAACTGGACGTTTTGAACGTAACATTCAGAAATAGAATATAGAATATATAGGTGCTGGTCATAAAATTAGAATATCATGAAAAAGTTGATTTATTTCAGTAATACCATTCAAAAAGTGAAACTTGTATATTAGATTAATTCATTGCACACAGACTGATATATTTCACATGTTTATTTCCTTTCATTTTGATGATTATAACTGACAACTAATGAAAGTCCCAAATTCAGTATCTCAGAAAATTTGAATATTGTGAAAATGTTCAATATTGAAGACCCCTGGTGCCACACTCTAATCAGCTAATGAACTCAAAACACCTGCAAAAGCCTTTAAATGGTCTCTCAGTCTAGTTCTGTAGGCTAGACAATCATGGGGAAGACTGCTGACTTGACAGTTGTCCAAAAGACGACCATTGACACCTTGCACAAGGAGGGCAAGACACAAAAGGTCATTGCTAAAGAGGCTGGCTGTTCACAGAGCTCTGTGTCCAAGCACATTAATAGAGAGGCGAAGGGAAGGACAAGATGTGGTAGAAAAAAGTGTACAAGCAATAGGGATAACCGCACCCTGGAGAGGATTGTGAAACAAACCCCATTCAAAAATGTGGGGGAGATTCACAAAGAGTGGACTGCAGCTGGAGTCAGTGCTTCAAGAACCACCACGCACAGATGTATGCAAGACATGGGTTTCAGCTGTCGCATTCCTTGTGTCAAGCCACTCTTGAACAAGAGACAGCGTCAGAAGCGTCTTGACTGGACTGCTGCTGAGTGGTCCAAAGTTATCTTCTCTGATGAAAGTAAATTTTGTATTTCCTTTGGAAATCAAGGTCCCAGAGTCTGGAGGAAGAGAGGAGATGCACATAATCCACGTTGCTTGAGGTCCAGTGTAAAGTTTCCACAGTCATTGATGGTTTGGGGTGCCATGTCATCTGCTGGTGTTGGTCCATTGTGTTTTCTGAGGTCCAAGGTCAACGCAGCCGTCTACCAGGAAGTTTTAGAGCATTTCATGCTTCCTGCTGCTGACCAACTTTATGGAGATGCAGATTTCATTTTCCAACAGGACTTGGCACCTGCACATACTGCCAAAGCTACCAGTACCTGGTTTAAGGACCATGGTATCCCTGTTCTTGATTGGCCAGCAAACTCGCCTGACCTTAACCCCATAGAAAACCTATGGGGTATTGTGAAGAGGAAGATGCAATACGCCAGACCAACAATTCAGAAGAGCTGAAGGCCACTATCAGAGCAACATGGGCTCTTATAACACCTGAGCAGTGCCACAGACTGATCGACTCCATGCCACGCCGCATTGCTGCAGTAATCCAGGCCAAAGGAGCCCCAACTAAATATTGAGTGCTGTACATGCTCATACTTTTCATGTTCATACTTTTCAGTTGGCCAACATTTCTAAAAATCTTTTTTTTTGCATTGGTCTTAATTGATATTCTAATTTTCTGAGATACTGAATTTGGGACTTTCATTAGTTGTCAGTTAATCATCAAAATGAAAGGAAATAAACATTTGAAATATATCAGTCTGTGTGTAATGAATGAATCTAATATACAAGTTTCACTTTTTGAATGGTATTACTGAAATAAATCAACTTTTTCATGATATTCTAATTTTATGACCAGCACCTGTATTTCATTAGCTGGTATGGTGCAAGTTATTGATTTTATTTAACATGTATAAGGACAGTTGATTGATTTAATAATATCTTTACCTTCGTCTTCCAGGAGGTTCTTCATAAAATAACCATTTTTGGTTCCACAAAGAACCATTCAGTCAGAGAGCCATCTCTTTCTTAGCTTTTTATAATCTGAAGAACCTTCTTTCACCACAAAGAACACATAAAGGTTCTTCAGATGTTAAAGGTTCTTTATGGAACCATTTAGACAAAAAGGCTCTTCTATGGCTTTGTGAAGCACCTTTATTTTTAAGAGTGTACAGGTGAATAGGGTCAAAGTTTTAACTAAAAGTAATCACTTGATTAATTGCATTGCATTAAGTATTTTTTATTTTTTTGTATTACACATTTTCTGAAATGTTGTGTCTAAATATGCAAATGAGGCATTATATAATTAAATATGCATTGTTCTTGCAAAAAATAAAATAAAATAATTGGTCTTACAGATGTGGAAAGCAGATTCTGTCCCTACTTTTGAGATGTGGGCAAGGGAACTGGGAAATATGTTACATTTGGAAGAACTGAGATTTATATTAAAAGATAAGTTATCCACTTTCATCAAGATCTGGAAACCAATAAGGCTGTTCTTACAGGCAGACTGAATATATTGGATTCATCTCTTTTAATCAAACTGTCTGAATATACGCTATTTGGATGGCTGTTGTTGCCATCCATCAGGGTAAAAGATTGTATATTTACACTGTTGCTCATAAACAACATTCCTGATTGTAAAGCACTTGAAGTAACCTTCTACACCTTTTTTGTTTTGTTTTTGTTTTGATTTTTTAATATAAAGCTTTAATGTTCTTGGCTTCAAAATCATGTACAGTGTGACAGCTAAAGGTGTTTGACGTTGTATTTTTCTGTATAGTACCTGTTTTTGTGACATTGTGTGTGTGTGTTGTTTCAAGAAAATTAAAATAAAGAGATTAAAAAAATATGCATTGTTTAAATATAAAGTTTCCAAAAGGAGGTTTTCACAGCAATCCCATAGAAGAACCAGTTTTGGTTCCCCAAAAAAACATTCAGAACGTTTTTCCACTTTTGTGGAATGAAAAGGTTCCATGGATGGTAAAGGTTAACCATTGATGCCAATAAAGAAGCTTTATTTTTAAGAGTGTATTTCAGAATAGAAATCTGAACACTGCATGAAGGCAGATTCATGGACGGATGAAGCGCTGTATCTGCGCTGAATGTGTTTTCATCAGGTCCAGAGGTGATGCTCCAGCTGTAAGGTTTGCAGCTGCATGTATTTTCCTGCTCCTTGACACTGAAGCAGGATAACAAGTGTGTGGAGACATCTGCCCTGTCCCACTCACGGGAGGGTGTTGACACAGATGGGTGCAAAACATGTTCTGTATACACAACATAAAGACCATCACAGATCCTGGAGAAAAACACACAGATGGACCTTGTCCTCTTCACCTGAGGAAGCTATACTGAGAATATCATTTATTAGCAAATCTGTGCTAAATCCAATAACAAAAAATTTGAAGTTGTTAATAAAACAAAGATTATTAGAGTATGTTTTACAAGAAAATACTGCTTCAGAATGTCAGTTCATTCAAGGTGTACTTGCTGTTTCTTTTGTAATTATTTATTAAATTTGTTAAAGCAAAAAGTAATCCCTACATTTTTTTTCAGTTTCCCTGATATCAGCTATTTCACTAAAAACATTAAAAAATGTTTAATTAATATTAACTTAAAAATAAATAAAAAATAGCTGCCAATGCAACATTTATAAGGCAAAACTACAACTGAAAATAAAATTAATAAAAACTATAGACATTAAAAAATTAATTAAAAAAGACAAAAACAAGAAAATGTAACTAATTTAAAATATTATTAAAAACTATAGCATCTTTAATAACACTAATTGATAGCAATAACTATTTTGATAAAGGCTATATTATTATAAATATAACCCAATTTTTCTGTCAAATTAATCAATAATTCATACGGAAACAGTAAAGGAGAAATGCTGATGAAATGAATGGAAATCACATGTGTGTTTGTGCACGCTGAACTTCCCATGCATCAGGATTTGTTTGTCCAGTTGTGAAATATCTCTCACTCAGGTGAGACACCAGCGTGTTTGTGCACATTTCTGTGTATCATGAGACCGGATATGTTTTTGAGTTTGCAATGCATTTCAATTTTAATCAGATAATTTGATTGTTTTTAATTACCAGCAGCAGGAATCAGTGTAATGCAGGTCATGAATCAGATATTTGGGTATTTATGGATCATCTTGTGTGTCGTTTTCTCTCATGTAATTATCAGATTCTTCTGCTCCACTGATGTCTTTATAGTCGTTATGTAACTGCTTATGTAACATGTTTAGGGCACTTGTGGGTGTCTTCTGAGGGGTGTTTTGGTCTGATGGCCACAGACGGACGCTCCTTGCATGCCGTTAACAAAGCCTCATTAACTGCCTGTGTGAAGAAGCGCCACTCTCACACTGGCATGTGAAGCTCATTAGAGTCATCAAGAGCACAGATAAAGCAGAAGTCCACAAGTCCAGAAACATCAACTCAACTGTGGACACACTGCAAAAAAGTTGCAAATAAAACAAAGATTATTGGAGTATGTTTTACAAGAAAGTACTATATCAGTATATCTGCTTCAAATATTCATGTTTAATTCAATGTGTTACTTGCCATTTCTTTGTATTTGTGAAATCAACCAGCAAATTCGGAATGAAACTGTTCCAAAATAAATCATATTCTAACTTTGTTTTTTTTCAGAATTCAACGTTCTTCCAGTAACATTAATAGAACGTTGTTCAAAGTATTTTAGTGTTCTCAAAGTGTTAGCAAAAACAGTATTTATACATCATGCATGGAATGTTTTTCCTGAAATGTTTTTAGTTGGACGGTTATCTAACATTTATTAAATGTTACTACTTAATTGTTTCGGAATGTTCAGAGAACATTCAAAAGTAACATTTCCATAACATTTGTAAAATGATCAAATGGAATGTTTCCTTAACATTTGCATAATCAAGAAAAAACTTTTTAAAACATTCAAAAAACAAGGAGTTTTGAACGTTCACAACATTTTCATAACCTAATGTTCGCAAAATGGACTTAGAACACATTTTGTTAGCTGGGTGATTTGATGAACATGTTTGTAATCGTTTAATAAGATTACAAACACAACAAAATTTTAACAGTCTTAGAATTTTTAAAATAAACATTCAAATAACGCTATATTTTGGGTAAGAAATAAACCTAGTAGAATGTTATAAGAAACATTTTTGTAACCTTTCAATAATGTTCTAATCACAACAAGAAAACTGGACATTTGAACGTTTTAGAAACATTGTTCCCACAACGTCTTAATAAGCTAAATTTGTTGGCTGGGTTTATATCAGTGAATGGTTTGAATGAGAGATCTTTGCTGCTGGATGTTTGGATGACTGAATGTCCAGTAATAATTACACCGGACAGTAAAAATAGCCGTCCCATCAGGCCCTGCACAGCAGGAATGTTACTGCTCACATTCCATACTGTCCCGCAAACACACACACACACACACACACACACACTGATTCAATCAAGCATCACATCCAAAACAGAGCACACCTGATAGTGTAATGGGCACAAATGAAGACATGAATGTTCTCGTGAAAACACACTGCAGAGCTGGAACCGAACATTCAGTGATCCCCAAACAACAGACACTTAAGTGGCACTTAAAAATATCTGAATGTCATTGATGCAAAATATCAAAGCGCGTGCCATTTACTGCAAAGAAAACATAAACACTGTCCTTTACTCAACAAATGCATTTTAAATACACTGAAATGCACTCATTAGAAACTTCCTCAATGTGGCTTCTGTTGACAAACATTATATATAGTATATACAGTACAGCATGTAACTGTGTGACTGTTCATATCATTGCAAAATGTAAACTACATTGTCGCCCAGCTCTGATCTGCTAAACGCCACTATAAGGCATGAGGATAAGAATATAAACATTAAAATCATGATTGTGAAAAGCACAAATACAATTGACTTGTCTTGAACTGACTATGGCTTAAAAAGAAGGGCAAAGATTTTTTAAAGTTATAAAAGTTAGGACAAAATATTCTTAAAGTAATGCTTATGGAATGTTCTTATAACTTTATCAATATCTGACTGTATGTTCTCATAATGCTGAGAGAAAACATTCTTACAAAAACATTATTATAAATATTATTTGTACTTGAGGAACATACAAATAAATGTTTTTGTAACCTTACATTATAATCACTGTTAAAATAACTGTATAATACAATATTAAAATAACTGTTCAAATACTGTTATATTTTGGGTGAAAATAAAGTTACAATGTTGTAAATAATGTTCTAATCTCAGCAAGGAAACTGGATGTTTTAATTTTTAATGTTCCCACAACGTTTTTATAACCTAAATTTGTGATGTGTGCTAGCAACACTTAAGCCTTGGGTTCGATTCTCAGGGAATGCAACTGCTCATATACATTAAATGTGATGTAATTTGCTTTGCATGAAATAATCTGCAAAATGCATGACTGAATATTTAAGTAATGGCTGATAATGAAAGCAGACTAAAACGTATTTATTTTTGATGAAAGTTTATGAAGCCAAACACGTCATTTAGAATAACTGTTGAATCAATCACACTAAGAACAGCATATATTGGGTCAGTTTTAATGTCATGTTGAGATACACAAGCTTCTGTAAATGAAGTGATGTGAATTTAAGCACGGCAGGATCTGAAGCAGTGGACGGGCTCGAGTGATTCACATGGAGGCTGTCATGTGCCAGTCATTTTCCATGTGGCTCCTGATGCACAAACAACACTCATTTGCTGTTGTTTGTGTTCCCTGTATTTTTCCACAGAGCAGCGGAGACTTCATGCACGTCCACCCACAGTGGTTTCAAAAACAACTTTCTGGCACTCAGGCCAAGAAATTCACAGCTTTATTTCCAGCGTATCAATCCACACCGCCCTGAATCAACAGCGAGAAACAGAGCCCGAGGCAAACCCCACAGATAAGATGTGCAGCTTCTCGTCTGATGGGATTCAAACTCATGCACTAGTTTGATGAGCACAATCCTTTCTTCATTTTTTATGCATTTCCTATTAAAATATGTAGTTAATGAGATGCACGATTTCTGCATTTGACAAAAATCTACTGTAAAACATTTCTACCTACTGTAGTTTAAAGTTCAGTTAGTGCCTTAAGCTTTTAAAGGGATAGTTTCTTTCTTCTGTTGAGCACAAAAGAAGATATTTTGAAGAACGTTTTGTAACATTGACGGTATTCCATAGTATTTTTGATCATACTATGGTAGTCAATGGCTACCGTCAACTGTTTGGTTACAAAACATGCTTCAAAATATCTTCTTTTGTGCTCAACAGAGGAAACTCAAGTAAAGGATGACAGAATTTTTATTTTTGGGTGAACTATCCCTAAACCGACTGAACAAGTCACTTCAATTTAAATCATATCAATCTGATAAATATATATATATATATATATATATATATATAAAAATCGAGTTGAATGTCATAAACAAATGAAGTTGAAATAAATGCTAAATTATTTTGAATAGTTAGAGTAATGGAAAAAACATACAGCATGACTTATTAATCATGTGTGTTTGTTTGTGGAGGCAGGATGGTTTTTTTGGCTGTTTCATTCAGATGATCTGTATAAATAATCTCATGTATGTCCACGTAGCGGTCAGATGGATATAGCAGCTGTGTTTTTCTCAGCGTAACCTCGTCCACCTTCATGTCTTCTTTCATGTTCTTGTGGTTGATGGAGAATGAAGGGTTCAGAAAACACCTACGCCATAGACCCCCCCCGTGTGCCACTATTTTTGGGCTATTTTGCAAGCAATATGTGTACCCAGGTGCTGCTCAGAAAATATATATGTATTGAAGAGCTTTTTTCTGGACTGCTAATCAAAGTACTTAAAAGTAGTGTCCAGTAAAGGCAGTTCCAACAATTGTTGAGTGGTGAGATGACCAAAAATATTAAATGACAGCCTGTTTTCTATCAGATTCTCACATTCACTCTTTCCCCTGTATACTCATATGTTTAAGATTCAAAACCATCACTGTTAGAACTTTATTACAAATCTTATAACAGATGAGAACAGTAGGTTCTGAACAGGAAAAATCACTCTATACTGCCATCTAGCAGAGATTTAAATATCCTGGGGCTGTCTGTTCTTTACATTGGCACAAACTGTGGATCCAAAAAGTATGTTTCACCTCGTTCACACTTGAATATAATGTCATTCATTTGTTAAAGTGTACATACTTATTTTAACATAATCAGTAAAACTGAAGTCAACCAGCTCTACACTCTTAAAAATAAAGGTGCTTAAAAGGTTCTTCACAGCAATGCCATAAAAGAACCATTTTTGGTTCCACAAAGAACCATTCAGTCAAAGAACTATCACTTTCTTACCTTTTTATAATCTGAAGAACCTTCTTTCGCCACAAAGAACACATAAAGGTTCTTCAGATGTTAAAGGTTCTTTATTGGACTATTTAGACAGAAATGTTCTTCTATATGGCATCGTGAAGCACCTTTATTTTTAAGACTGTACCAAGGTTTTGCTGGAGACCAGCACCAGCCCAAAAATCAGTTTTAAGAACGTTTTGCTAACGTTCCCATTAAGTTACGAAAATAATATTTCTAAATGTTCTCTGAACCTCCAAAAAGTTTTATTTTATATATTTATTTATTTTTTGTTCTTGTTTGTATAGGCCTATATGAATGTTTTGTTAAGGGAACATTCCATTTTATAATTTAGCAACAAATGGGAATGTTATTTGTAAATGTTCTCTGAAACCATAGACTGTAAAAAAGAAACTAAAACAAGTAGCCTAGCTAAATTTAAAAAACAAAAACTTTTCAGGAAAAATATTCCATGATAAATCAACATTTTTAGAACATTATTAAAAACCAGATTGCTTTTTGAACCAGTGACCAGCCAAAGCTGTTGTATTTAAAGGAAGTCACCAGAAGAGGGCGTATACCTCCCACAACAACTGAGGAATTTTATCTTATAATGTTCATTGAAGGTAATCTGTCACATCTAGCTTGCTTTATAAATTTAATCATCATAAAATGGGTATAAAACCAATTCTCCCTCTTGAACAATTTATTGTATATCTTCAGTGGATTTTAAAGTCATTACTCCAGTGTAATCTTGTTCAGAGAGAATAAGCGGCGCTGTCACATGATACATGTTACTTTTCGCAGCGCATTTCAAAGATGGACCAATCACAGTCATTTTTTTTTTTTAGATTATTTTATAGAGAGGGGGATTTCCATTTGTATGAAATTAAATACCATTCTATTTTGCATATAGATTGAAAGTAGCTTCTATATAATTTTTTAGCCCACGTGGAGGAATGGATTTTCTGAGCCGTCACGCGCCCCCTTGAGGAAGGATCGTCATTTGACGCGTAACCGTGTGCGCATGCGCCTGCGGCCGCTGCGTGTTTTGCGCTCGGGGACGCACGCGACTCGGCAGCATTGGAGTCCAGTCCATAGCAACGGCGGATAAACATGAGTTACTACAGCAGGTAAGACGCCGATGGAAACACAATTCTTAGAAATGATCCAAAAGCGACGTCCGTTTGGGGAGCACTGTGTGCTCGTGCGTGTGTGCTTACATTCGTGTCTTTCGTAACTTTGCTGTGTTTTTTCGGTGGGTCTTGTTGCGTTTCACGCGTGCTGTAACATCAGTCCAAGCTAAAAACACAAAACAACACACGCAGACTCTGAACAAACACACAAATCCCCATCAAACAGCTGAACTATGACCAGAAATGAGGTGAAAATGAAGCAGGAGAGTGCGTGTAACGGTTAGCTGGAGGATAATAGATGAAAAATCGCTGTATGATCGACATTACAGTGCTAAATCAGTAAATATGATGATCAGCTGCTCAACTGTAAATCACAGCTTATCTTTATAATTGGAAAAATCTTTAATCAATCAGTGCAACAGGCTGTAATTCATTAACAATCACTCAGATGAGAGTATATGTGATTGCTACTAATACATGTGTGTGTATATATATATATGTATCATCAAATTAAAACTGCGCTTTTACACATATTTTCAGTTTATAGTCACATCTTTAAGGTTTCTGGCTTTTTTTACATTGTTTTCAGTACAATTAAGCCCCCTTTCTAATTGCAATGTCAAAATAATTTATTATTATTTTAATTGTGAAGTATTTATGCACTAATCAGGTATTTGTTGCAATTCCTTTACATTTTCACGGATTTAAAAAAATAATAATAATATGCAGTGTGTCCAAATTTTACATCATCATTTAGAATCATTAGAAAATTGAAGGGAATCATTGAGGGGGAATTGCTTAAATGTTATACAAACAAATTCACGCAAATCACAAATTCGCATGATTTTAGGGTTAGGTTTGGATAACCATATAGTAAACAACGTGATATTGATGTTAGCAAAGTATTAATATAGTAAATTATTATTAAAGATGTAAACCTTTGCAAACTGCAAACTACTCACTTTATTTTCTTTTGATTATATAGATGAAAATACCAATTCACATGTTTATGCATTTCTATAAATAGACAATAAAAATGGAAATATGTTAGCATGAACTGATAATCTAATAAAATCTATTTATTTTATTTTATTTAATTTTAAGTTATTTTTAATTGCATTTGTAAAATGTGTTAATAATATATTGATTATATATTTATACTTATTATTGATTATATACTTATTATTTTGAAGATGATTTATTTTTTCTAAGAGTGCCTTAATTTTGTTCTATTAGACAAATTATCTGCTCTGCCAAAATACTTTTCTTTTTATATTTTCTAGATTGTGAAATTTACTAGCAATTTTTAAATGAAAGTTGTTTCAAAGTCATTTGTACACCAGTTTTTTATTTACTGTTCTGCTGTTAATGCTGCTCATATGGAGTGATTAATTAGACAGTCTCTCGTTATAATCGTTTAGCAGAGTGATGTTGATGAATCTGACAGCTGTGAGGATGCGATGCAGCTGGAATCTCTGGCTGTCCTTGACTCTGTTCTGAGTCGAGAGTGTTGGCAGGACTAAGATCATGTTCCACATCTGCCCTCAGTTTCTTTGTGTAAGTTTTGTCCTCCAGACGTGACCGGCTCTTTCCTATCAGAACCACACTGGAATTCGGTGTGGTTTGGTCTGATGCTCAAGGACAGGAAGTGGTTTGGATTTATCTGCAGCTTTTGTTTAACTTTCAGCTGCTTTCTGAGAAGAGTTGACGCAGTTTTCTTAAAGTCACATCTCTGGCAATGATGAACCAGCTTCTATTTTGGCTTCTGCCTTGTGTTTGACTCCTAATTTCATCTCTCAGTTTGGATGGATGGGATTCTGGATTGTTTCTTGTGTTGTGATCTGATGAGGTTGTTTTATCTGATCTGGTCCTCTTGTTTGAAAAGCATTCAAAGATATAAGCTGTTTGAGAGTGTAGGGAGACTGAATTTATTACATCATTTGCATTGCTTCATTGGAGTGGGTGATCATTGCACAGCAATTCTGCTGTGATTCCTGTTTCTATGGTTACTATGACTTCTGTAATTGGTGGACTTGCTTCAAGATTAAAGGAATAGTTGATCCAAAAGTGGAAATTTGCTAAAAATGTCTCCCTCTCAGTCCATCCAAGATGTAGATGAGTTTGTTTCTTCATCATTTGGAGAAATGTGTCATTCCATCACTTGCTCACCAATGGATGCTCTGCAGTGAATGGGTGCCGTCAGAATGAGAGTCCAAACAGCTGATAAAAACATCACAATAATCTACAAATTATCCATTCCACAACACTCCAGTCCATGGACTGGAGTGGTGTGGATTATTGTGATGTTTTTATCAGCTGATTGGACTCTCATTCTGACGGCACCCATTCACTGTATATGGTCACATTTCTCAAAGCTCATGTTGGATCTGTCTTGAAAGCTTTAATTTTGGGGATAATTGGTAAAATAAATGTTTTTTACTTCTGTTGTGGTCTATTATAACCAACAGCACTGAGACGCAGAATGTATTGCGCTTGCTGTGGGTTTGCATGCATGTTGCCGTTTTTATTTGTCTTTTTGCATATGTGTGTCTCCTAGATCTCTTTTGATGAGTGCAGCTGGCCTGGATTCATATCGCACCGTGCATTTTCAAGGAGTTCATTCACAAAGCCAGAAAATGGTCCATCCACTCGCAGACCTGATGAATAAGTCTGAGAGTGTCATGATGGCGCAATTACGGTCTCTTCGGTAGCCATTAGAGGAACATGGAAGTACAGCACTGCCTGAGATTGGCATCATTATCAGAGCCGTGAGAGGAAATGACACGCTGCAGATGAGACGATTGCAGTTTGTGTTTACATTCATAATAATTTACATAACAGACGTTGCTTGCCAAAGCAACTTGCACAGCAGTCTCGGTTTTAGAGCGTATTTTCACTACTTGTTCATAGCATTAAAGTAACAATTTTTTTTTTTTTTTAAATAAGAGTTTCAGAACTTCCTCAAAACTCCCTCCTTAGTCCAAAAAAAACATTGATTGAAATTAAACAGCAGAAGCATCTTGTTTGCACTAACACGGTGACATTTACATGTCAATTATGTCTACATGATAATCAGACTTCCATCCAGACACAATGAGATTAAAAAGGAGGAAGTCAAATGAAGACTGTTATTTTGTCTGATAAACTATAAGTTCAATTGTCAAATATTTTATGGGACATCACAATTCAAAACAGTTCATTTTTCTTATTTGTGTTGACTCTGTTCTCTATTTTCCCCCTTAAACTAGTAAAGTTCACATCTCTGAACAGTTCATTTCTTGTTCACACCAGATTTTAATTTCTTATTAATTCAAGCAAATTACACATATTTTGACCCATATGTGCAAAAGAGCAAGTACAACTTTCTACAATTTGCACACTTCAAGCAAGGAGGTTTTTTTCAGTATTTCTCAACTGCTTTGGCTCATTTTTGGCCATATTTGTCATTTTTGTCACAACTGCCAAATTGCATGTCTGCAGTTACTCAACCAAAACATTAAACTCACGCTTCAAAACCTGGTTATTATGTCAGTAAATTGGCCAATGCAACCAAAATGAAAAGTTGTCTAAATGTTCAAAATGTTTTGATGTTTGTTTCAGCATGGCAGTCAATTCTGGAAATGTTTGTTGTATAACAATATCTATTTTGTTCTTCTCTTTTGTTTGCACTGACTGCTTACTAATGATATGTTTAGTCTATAATGATATAATAAGTTGTCTGGCTGTTCAACTTTTTAGATCCAGATTTCAACAGTAGGTAAAAGTTTACTGGGAAAAGCATTACTGTTGTACACACACACAAACATTTGTAAATTTAGCACATCACAATCATAATCGTATATTTATGAAATATAAACATATTTCGGATGGATTTTGATCGATGGCTCCCATGATGAAAAAATGTTAAAAAATTTTGCACTGAGAATTTTGCACTCATCAGTTTTGATCAACAAGCCATGTGCATTTATGTAAATTGAAGACAAATGTACATTTGTGCCTAAACACATGCAATTTGCTTAAATGCATTAGAAATATAAAGCTAGCTGGAAAAAGAAATAAATTGTTCAGAAATCTGAGCGTATTGTTTTGAGAACTCTCATTTGAGGCAAAGCAAGGAAAACTGAGAAAAACTGTAGATGTTTTAGGTGAGTTACTATGCATACATGCAGTAGAGATGTGATGTCCCATAAAACAGTTGTGGCAGTTGCATTGACAGTTCAGAGAAGGTTAGGGCTGTTTAAAATAATGAGTAAACTCGATTGAGGAAAACAATAAAATCACATTAAAGTTAAATAGTTGTATATTACGCTATATTGCAAATGTCAAACATGCATTTCTGCAGTCGTGTGTAGTTTTCGGCTGGTGGGTTTCACGTGTAGAAGAGTTCACACTTCAGAGTGACACCAAACACTCGGCTGCGTCATTCTTTTCAAAGG
Organism: Barbus barbus; assembly: GCF_936440315.1. NCBI lineage: Eukaryota > Metazoa > Chordata > Actinopteri > Cypriniformes > Cyprinidae > Barbus > Barbus barbus. The sequence goes on along the minus strand of NC_136717.1, from coordinate 24,413,357 downwards.
GCGTCTGTGGGATGTTGTTGCCATAGTAACCAGCAGCAGCCCTGAGGGCTCACCTGCGGCTGTCATGTGTGTGTTCCCTCATGACCTGCACAGGTAGAGATGCCCCAAACCCAGACACACACACACACTCGATATGGAGACGGTGAAGAGCTCTTCTCAGCCCGCTTACAGCCGCTGGTCATACAGGTACACACACACACACACACACGAGAGACAGAACAGAGGTTTAGTGTTGAAAGTTTGTGTTTCGTATAAAGGAGTGTGTGGTTTGGATTCACATGAGAACCGTCGCTCTGTTGTATGTTTGCACTCATTAAATCCACAGTGTTTTAGTTCTTGAATGATGCTGCTGTTGTTTCCAAATATGGATATTGATTCAATGAGTATAAATGAATGGATGGACGGATGCAGGGTCAATTGACATTTATTGACATCATAAACATTGATGGGAAAACATGTTTTGCTGTCATTGATTCCTAAAAATATTACATTTGGTACAAATGGATGGATATATGGATAGATAGATGGATGGATGGATGGATGCTTTTCATTCATTTGATCTTTCTTTCTAATTTGTTTGAATTGCTTCTTGCTTGTTGAAAAATTTTCAGCGCAAACTTTTATTTTTGGTGTTAAATATTGGAGGAGAGGACAGAGAGAGTGTCAGTTGTTAAATTTTGTTTTGGCTAAAAGAAAAATGGCAATATGCATCATGAGCAGGAGAGAAAAAATTGAACAGAATCAGGAATGTTATCTTGTATCAATTTTTAATGCAATTGTAAAGTCAAGACTGTTGACTGATTTTAGTTTTTATAAAGCTGCGTCCTGTACTGAAATGTCTGTGAATGTTTGGTGTTTTGGAGGGGTACTGTGCTCTGTTGTATATAATGAACTTCATTTTACTCAATTCATGTAAGAAATAGGTGTGTTTTTAGTGTTCTTTCTTTCTTTCTTACTGGAGAGCATCTGTTAGTGTGTGTGTGTGTGTGTGTGTGTGGGGTGTTACCTCAAGTTGTCATGTTGACCCTGGTAACCACGGCGACACAGGTGTCACATCAGACAGCTTGTGTGTCACCTTACCTCCGTAAGCATGAAACATTCATTCAGGTGTGTGTTCGTTCGTCATCTTCCTCACTGACTCTTCCTCTCTTGTGTTTCTCTGCTCTCACTCCGTCTGTCATCGCCATGGAAACAAAGAGCCTCCAGTTCTTCCAGCTTCGCATCCGCCGCCATGACCAGGTACAACGAACTCACTACTCATATGCGGTGATGCTTTAAACAAAAAAATAAAACAAGCTTTATACTTATTCTTTTAATGCAGAACTGAAATGTTTCTCTGGTCTCTGCAGGGTGAGTGTTTATGTGGGTGTGGGTGTATTTTTAGACACACAGTCATGTTCAAGATTCAAGATTTTTATTTGTCACATACACAATTATACAGAGTATAACCAGCAGTGAAATGTAGGTCAGGTCCGCTCCAAGGACAGTGCAATTATATAGTATACAAATATTAAGAAAAAGAAAAGTAGAAAAAAATAAATAAATAAAAGAATAAAATAAAATAAAAGATAAAAAATATAAATATAAATGTGCAGGTCAGTATGTTGCTGACTTAAATAGTAATAAAGAGGAATGTGCAAAAGAATGTGCAAAAAAGTTGTACAGGGTATTTAAATAGCATGTATAGATGTGTGTATGTGAGGATGTTTGCAAGAAATTTATTTTCTTTCGTTTGAATGTCTATCAGTTGCCTAGCAACGCAATGACTGACAGATGACTGATGGTGGTTAAAACACTCACACTGCAGCATTCAGTCTCTAGTCTCATCATGTCAAAAGATGTGTTTTAGATTCAGATTCAGCCACTGGTGAATATAATGAAATTATATCTACTGAATGGAATGGTATAAGTGTGTGTTTATGGGTTTTTAATGTTGTTTGTTGTGTTTCAGTACGCTGGAGGATGAAAGTCTGAACCTCAGACAGCAGAAACTGGAGAAACAAGTGAGACACATTTACACGACAAGACATAACACAATCATCAAAACAATAACATGCCAAAACACAGTAAAACACAATAGTACACAATAATATGCATCAAAGTACAATAATACATAATAACATGCATCAAAATACAATAAAACACAAAAACACATTTCAGAACAACAATACACAAGAATATGCATTAAAACAATAAAACACAATACACAGTGACACATGTGAAAACACAGTAATACACAATAACATGCATCTAAACACATAAAGACATCAAAACACAATAAAACGATAATACACAATAGTCAAAACACAAAAATACAATGCACAATATCACATTTCAAAACAAAACAATACACAATAATATGAATCAAAACACAATAATGCACAATAACACGTCAAAAATACAATAATACACCATAACACACAACAAAACACAAAAAATACAATACACAATAACACAGAAAATGCACAATAATATGCATGAAAACACAATCAAACATAACATGCATCAAAACAATCAAAAGAAATCTATCATCACACTTGTCAAAACACAATAAAACACAATAACATGCCTCAAAAACACAATAATACACAATAACACATGCCAGAGAACAATAATATACATCAAAATACAATAAAACTTAAAATAAATACATATTTCAGAAAACAACAATATACAATAATATGCATTAAACAGTAAAAAGCAATACACAGTAACACGTGAAAACAGAATAATATACAATAACATGCATCGAAGCACAAAAACACATCAAACCACGATAAAACAATACGCAATAATGTGTCAAACCACAAAAAATACAATACACAATAACGCATTTCAAAACATAAAAATTCACAATAATAAGCATGAAAACACAATACAACATATGCCTCAAAACACAATAAAGCACAAAACCCACATCAAACCACAGTAATACACAATAACAAATATCAAAACAAAATAATAGCTACATGGTAACACATCAAAGCATTATAAAACGCATCAAAAAACAAAATAATACACAATAACAAATATCAAAACAAAATAATAGCTACATGGTAACACATCAAAGCATTATAAAACACATCAAAAAACACAATAAAACTAAATAATACACTAACAAATATCAAAACAAAATAATAGCTACATGGTAACACATCAAAGCATTATAAAACACATCAAAAAACACAATAAAACAAAATAATACACTAACAAATATCAAAACAAAATAATAGCTACATGGTAACACATCAAAGCATTATAAAACACATCAAAAAACACAAAACAAAATAATACACAATAACACGCATCAAAACAAAATAATAGCTACATGGTAACACATCAAAGCATTATAAAACACATCAAAAAACACAATAAAACAAAATAATACACAATAACACGCATCAAAACAAAATAATAGCTACATGGTAACACATCAAAGCATTATAAAACACATCAAAGGATAATAAAACACAATAGCACACAATAATACACAGTATGGATTTTACTTTCCATTCTGATGTAATTGATTGTTTCCAGTGTTTCCGCCCCTCAGCGTGAGCTTATCAGCACCGTTTGACTTTAAGTGAAACTCTCATTGTGTTAGCAGCCCTCATTTTGCTTCCTGTCTGTCGTCTACTGTCATTTCATCCCACTTCTCTATATCTCTCTCACACACACACACATACACACACACACACACACACACACTGTTCGGTTCTGCTGTTGAAAGGATGATTCTAGGGAGTATGCGTCAACTTCTACATCTTTCTGTGAGTGCTTTGTTTCTGGGAAGGATTGTGTGTGTTTTCTACTCATCCTCCTGATCCTTGACTATGATAGTTCACTTCCTGTGCCGTACAGAGCTCTCGCTGTTTTTATCTCAGCTCTAGTAGATTATCTTTGTATCACAATAGCTGTCACATGCTTGGATAATCCTATTTACTCTTTTGTATGACTGTTTTTCACATTTTATAATCATCAAAACTATGAATACTATTAATGTACTATTATTTTTTTTTATATTTTGAATTAGCTTTTTTTTATATCGTCAGTTTTCATTTTAATGTTACTTTTTTTTTGCATGTAGATTTTATTAATTTTGCTTTCAGTTTCAGTAATTTTAGTACTTCAATTTGAACTTTATGGGACGGTTTTCCGGATAGGGATTAGATTAAGACAGGACTAGGCCTTTGTTAAATTAGGACATTTAAGTAGTTTTTACAAACATGCCTTACAAAAAAAACATTAAGACCAAACAATGGCATTGATGTATTTTAAGATATGTCAGTGCAAGCTTTTTTCAGTTTAGACAGCTCTAACGTTTATTTTAGTCTTCTTTAGTCTTAAGACCCCCATATCAGTTAGTTGCCAAAACATTATTTCTAGTTTTCATTCAAGTTTAATATTTCTATGTAATATTTTATTTTATTTCAGCTTCATTTCAACTACCATAAATTATTTTTAGTAGTTTTAGCTAACAATAACAATACTGGAATAGAAACAACAATTTTTCCCCGGTTTCACAGACGAGGCTTAAACCTAATCCCAGACTAAAATGTAAATCTTAGCTGTTTCAGCTGAAAGAAACTTGCACTGATTGATCTTAAAATATATCAGTGCCTTTGTTTTGTCTCAAGATGCACCCCAGTAATGTTTTTTTCTAAGCATGTTTATAAAAATTACTTGAATGTCCTAATTGAGCTATGACCTAATCCTGGTTTAGTGTAATCCCTGTCTGTGAAACCGGGCCTTTAAATTTAACAGGTTTATTTTATTTTATTTTCCAGAAACATTTTTTTAATAGTTTTAGTTGACAATAAAAACACTGAATAGAAGCAACATTTTAAGTTTATGTTCATGTTTTTATAGGTTTAAATATTTATGGAATATTTTATTTTTTTCCAGCTTCATTTCAATTAACGACAAATAATTTTTACTAGTTAAAATTTAGAATAACAATACTGACAACATTTCAAGTTTTTCGTTCAAATTTTTATATTTAATATTTCTATATAAATATTATATATTTAAATAATATTTATATTATTTTATTTCCAAAAAATTAGTTAACAATAATAACACTGGAAAAAAAGATCCCATTCATTTTTTTAAAGTTTTCTTGTAACACTTATATATATATATATATATATATATATATATTTTAATTTCATCTTCATTTAAATTACTGAAAATGATTTATTAGTAGTTTTAGTTAACAATAACAACACTGGAAAAGAAACACAACAGCAGAATGATGATTCCTCTACAGTAAGCCGCTCCATATGTCTCTGATTGCATATTCTCTAAAAAGCCACATTAACAGACAGCACCCTCATTTTATACTTGTTCTAATGGTTTGACGCTCTATTAAATGCACTGTAAGCATCTAGTATGTGATGAATAATGAATGATCTGAGTGTGTTAATGGTGTTATGTCTGCAGAGGGCGCTGCTGGAGCAGAAGCAGCGGCGGAAGCGTCAGGAGCCGCTGATGGTCCAGCCGAACTCAGAGGGGCGTCCGCGGCGCTCTCGGCCGCACCACAGTGAAGAACAAGCCCTGCTCGTGGAGCCGCACCTCAGCACTGCCAGTGACATCATCCTAGACGGTGAGGCTTTAAACGGATAGTTCACCCAAAAATGAAGATTTGCTGTAGGGCTGGGCGATTTTTCCGATTTTAGCGATTCATTCAAATTTAATATTTTGTAACGATATTGTTTTTTAGAAATCAAGAAATCAGGATTTTGAGTAGAAGTATTACCAAACGTTAAAATTAGACACTTTGACAACATGCCAATGATGATAGTAAAGAGAAAAGATCGATCCAACCGCACGTCGGCGCACGCGATTAACCGCTCATGTGTGACGCGCTCATATCACACAGAATGCGCTTTTGTGTTGACAAAGATGCGATACGGGCAGTGGAATAGGAAATACATGCAAGAAGATGGTAGTGAACTTCTTTCAACTTGAGCGTCGTGTTTTTATTTTAGATTGCATGACACAAGCGCAACAGTCAAACGCGTCCTTGTCTACATAGAAAAAACTATGGAAAAGCAGCGCAATCGAATAAAAAAACCTGTGAAGAACTACTAGTGTATGTCTGATATTTCATGTTTGGATCATGGTTACAGGCTGAAAGCTGCTGTTGTTTTTACAGAATAATTATAGTTAATAATAGTCTACTGGTGTTATACCTTCAGTCATTTTGAATTTGACTTTTCAGATTTTTTTCAAATTATTGTTGTTATAATTGTTGTTTTTGAACATACCTGTAAGACAAGTTAGTACAAGATGTACTTGTAGTTCATGCATCTTATCTGCAAAGATATTTAACAAGTGATTTGTTTAACATTTACATCATGCTAACAACTTAATGGTGTGGTGCACTTGGAATAGAATTTTCTTTAACTAGAGGGTTAATAAAGAAGTTAATTGAATCATGTTGTAGTTACATTTTCAAGTTGACTAATTAAAAATGGTAAAAAATTGCAGTCAATGGCTACCGGAGCTTTGAGAGTAAAAAAAAAGCAACACAAAATTCATCTCTGTGGCTCCTGATGATATTTTGAGGTCTTATGAAGCTAAACGAACAGTCTGTGCAAGAAACTGAACATTATTTACAGCATTATTACCTGTAATCCAGAGCCTCCTGAGTAATATCTGGTTTCCAAACGAATCATTCTTTTGAACCGATTCTTTTTAGTGAACTAGTTGAATCAGTTCATCAAATCAGAATCGTCTGAATCAGTTCACAGCTCAAGCAGCACAGATCTACTCAATTAAAACTCATTACAGGTAATGAGGATTACAGGTAATAATGTTGTACATGATGTTCAGTGTCTTGCACAGAGCGATCGCTTTGCTTCATATGACCTCAATATATCATCAGGAGCCACAGGGATTAATTTTGTGTTGCCTGTATTTGCTTTTTTTGACTCTCAAAGTGCCGGTACCCATTGACTTGCATTGTATGATTCACCGAGGAGCACAGTTTCTGCTAAAAATCTTGTTCTACTGAAGAAAAAAAAGTCAGCTACATCTTGGATGGCCTGAAGGTGAATAAATGAACAGCAATTTTTTTATTTTTAGGTGAACTATACCTTTAAATCATGACTCTCTTCACTATGCTTTTTATTATTCATCCCACTGTTTTGCTTCAGTGTCATTTGTGTAATAGTTTTGCCTTCTCTTATCTGTTTCTCAGGACTCATATCTGCTGTTCGTCCTTCACTCTCTCTGAGAAGGTTTTTCTTTCATTTGCAGTCAGACTTTTTTAGTTTCCTCTATCAAACAAAAATGATCTCTCCGCCTGCTGAATAGATCTAGAATTGAATATTGTGCTTTGATTTGCATTCAGTATCTCGCCCTGCGGCTGTATGTGTGTTTTGTGTGTGAATGATTGAATGTGTGTGTGTGTGTTTGTCCGTCAGGCATCGATGGCCCCGCGGCTCTGCTGGGTTCAGAAGCTCCAGATCTGGGCAGTAAGATCCAGGTTCTGTCGGTCAGTCCACCGCAGCAGCCCTCGCTGCCTGCCGCAGAAGAGCCGGAGACAGATGCCGACACCGACACACTGCTGGAGCCCAAAACTGACTTACACACACTACTGCAGAGACGCGGTAATACACACACACACACACACACACACAGGTGCAGGGGAGCTCTGTTTATAATGTTTTTTCTGTGGTAACGGTAACTTACAGTAAAACCATAAAAACATTTTCGTTACTTGAAATAAAACAAATAAAAGAACTAAAGTAAAACAAAAAAAGTAATGAATAATTATAAATGAGATTTAAAATAAATAAATACTTAAAAATTATATGAAAAAACTATTAAAATAAATAATACTTGAAAAGCGGTCTATAAAAATGTCAATTAAAATAAAATAAATACATAAAAAAATTAAATACAATTTGGCATTTTTAGATATATTTTTTCATTTGCACAGACGTCAGGACATTTTTTCAAGTTCTGTGATTTTTCTTTCTTTTCTGGGGACGTTAACTGAAACAAAAACCATAAAAACATTAATGTTTAAAAATGTTACTTGAAAGAAATGTTAACTGAAATAAAATAAAATATAAAAAATATTAATAAATATAAAAAATGTGATTAAAATAAATGAATAATAAAAAAGATGAAAAGAGACAATATTTGATTAAAATAAATAAATAACTAAATAATAATTTGATTCAAATATATAAATAATAAAAATATAAAAATAAAATATTTAAACAATGATTTCAGCTAGTTGCCAAGACAACATTTGTCATTTTTGTTAAAATCTGAAACTACAATAAAAAAAGAGTACTTATTTTAATAATAATGAAAATACTTAACAATAAAATAATAATAATAAAAAAATAAAAACATACAACAAATTAACCAAAACTTTAATTAGAATTCAAGTGAAACCAGAAAACAGAAGAGTTAAACCTAATTAAAAATTTGAACAAAACCTATAATAGTATATTGATGATACTAAAACAACACTGCTAGAGACTGGGGACTTTTCATATCACGATAATTGCTAAAGCTTTTATTACAGAAGTTACAGAAACTTACATGTTGTCATCTTAATAAGAAGTTTAATAACTTTTTTATATAACAAAAAGACTTTGGACATTTATATGCTGAACAGTACACAAAATTTATAAATTTAACTGTGTAAAAAGATCAAAACTATAAAGAACAATAATATACTATAAATCATATTACTGAATGTTTACTGGGGACATTTTTAAAAATGTCAAGAACAGCATACACTGTCTGGTGTGTGTGTGTGTGTGTGTCTCTCAGGAGATTGCGTGTAAATGGCAGTCCTAGTCTCGGCGCAGCAGCTGTTGTTTCTCATCTCCAGCTCTTTAAACTCTGTTTCTCTCAGGACTGTCTGGCAGCATGAACTACGACGAGGCCAGTGAGGAAGATGATGATGAAGCTGAAGAGCGAAGCCGATCGCTGTCGCCAAACACAGAGAACACTCGTCCTGCGTCGGCCTCCAGCACCAAATCCACCACGGTCAGACAGACCCAACAACCTCCTCCACACAAACACAGAGTCACAGTTTGAGGCAAATCAACTCTATGCACACTGACTGTCTGTGTATTTCTGCTGAAGTGTCAGTACTCCACGAACATTCGTATAACTGTTGCAAACTCTTTCTGTCTTATCATATAACTGATTCATAAATAATTACATTACAATATAGTATATTAGATATATTATTATATAACTACTGTAAACATAACATTATTTTTTATTAAACTTTAAACATTTCAGAAATGAGGTTCAGAAGCTCTAAATAAAAAATAAATAAATAAATACAATTTTGTTAAAAAAAACAACTACAAAAATATTAAAAATAAAAAACAAAACAAAATAAAAAAAATAGATTAAAATAAATAAATAAATAATGGTAAAATATACTAAAATAAATGAATATTAAAAAATAGATTAAAATATAAATAGTACAATTAAAATAAATAAATAAATAAATGATACAAATAGATGAAAAAAAATAATGAAAAAGATGAAAAAAAATAATAAAACTATAAAAAAGATGAAAATAAATACATAATGGCAAAATAGATTAAAACAAATTAATAATAAAAAAATATTTAAACATGTAACTAATACAATTTAATACAAAAATAAATAAAATAAAACAAATAAATAATAAAAGATTTAAACATGTAACTAGTACAATTTAATTTAAACAATAATTAAAATAAATAAATTATAAAACATTGCTTTAAATAAATAAATAAATAATGGAAAATAAAATATTAGATAAGAAAAAATTTAATTCAAATAAATGAATAATAAAATATTAAAAATAAATAATAGTTAAATTAAATAAACAATACATTTAAATTATAAGTGAAAATGTTAGATTTTATATATATATATATATATATATATATATATATATATATATATATATATATATATATAAATATAAATATAAATAAATAAATAAATAAATATTTTTTTTAATTGATAAAGTTAAATAAATAATAAAAACTGATAGAAAAAATAAAATAACATCAATAATGCTGTAGTGTAACACTGCAACAAGATTTCATTTTGGCTTAATTTTCTCACAATTTCCATACACTGCGTTGCATTGGAAGTTGCAGTGGCCTGAATGCAGAAGTGATTGTGCATAGAGTCCATTAAACTCTGGATATTAAATTGGGATACGGGAAAGTATTTCATTCAGTTTGTGAACTTTCCTCATTTTCTCAGAGACCCTGTGAGAATAATAAGTGATCTATTTTCATCATTGATTCATGTCTGTTTGAGGACTAAATGTGTGAGTTTTGTTTCTGTCCCGTCAGGAGTGTCTCCCAGTGGGTTCTCCGTCAGCTGAGGGCTCCTCCGTTGAGGTGGATAATCTGGAGGAGTTTGTTCTCCGTCCGGCTCCGCGGGGGGTCACCGTCAAGTGCCGCATCTCGCGGGATAAGAAGGGCATGGACCGCGGACTCTATCCCACGTACTTCATGCACCTGGAGAGAGAAGACGGCAAGAAGGTCTGATCTGATCCTTCACAATCACTTCTGCTCACTTTAGTGCTCTCGCTCATCTCTCTCTCTCTCTCTCTCTCTCTCTCTCTCTCTCTCTCTCAGGTGTTCTTATTGGCTGGACGCAAGAGGAAAAAGAGCAAAACATCCAACTATCTGATCTCTGTAGACGCCACAGATCTGTCCCGTGAGGGCGAGAGCTTCATAGGAAAGCTGAGGTGCCTCTCTGGTGTTTTTTATCTGGTATTAACTCGTCTCGTCTCAAGAGATTCAGTCACAAGTGACCTTCAAATGATCGGATCATATTTGACACTGCGAACTTGCGATCGATGGGATGTTTCTGGTTCAATATGTAATCAAGACACCATTGACAGCATTTGTGACATCCAGTCAGTTACCACAGAAAACAATTTCCCACCTTTCTTTAAAAGCACAAATTGTAGTTTCAATACTGTATTTACAATAGAAGCACATATAATAAATAAATAAATAACTAAAAATTTTAAAATTTGATTAAAATATATATTAAAAATAAAAATACAATTAAAATACATAAATAATAATTACATTTACATAGTAAAATAAAAGGAATAAAACAATAAAAGGAAACAAAAGGAATAATGAAAATTGTACTAAAATAAAACTATTTAAAAAAACAAGATATTGTATTAAAGTTAATAAATATTAAAAGTTATATTTAAATGAAAGCTAATAAAATAAATAAATAAATAATGCAACATTAATAAGTACATTAATGAATAAAATGTATTAAATAAATAAATAGTAACAAATAGATTAAAATAAATAATTAATAAAATATTAAACTTAATGCATAATAAAGATTTTAAAAATAATATTAAAATATAAAAGATAAATAATACAGCCAACTGTACAGTATTATAGTAAGTAGAAAAAAAAACATAAAAAATGTAATGTAATAGGAACTAAATATTTTCTAAGTAATATTTTACACATTATTTCCAATATAAATTTGGTCTTTATACATGAAAATATATAGCGGCCTTTTGAATTTTATGATAGTGTCTAAAAGATTGAAAACACTTAAGTTAGTTAACACAAGCTTTTAGCCTTTGCTCCCCCACTCCGTGACTGAAATCACATGTAGCTTGTTTTGGAGTGTGTGTGAGTTGATGTTCTGCCGTTCATTAGATGACGAGTTGATGATGTTCACTGTTCACCGCAGGTCTAATATGATGGGAACCAAGTTTACTGTGTACGATAACGGCACGAACCCCTCGAAAACCCCCGGAGCGCTGCTGGAGGAAACCAACACTCGACAGGAGCTCACTGCCATCTGCTACGTCAGTGTGTCTCTGTTTCTCTCTGTTTCTGAGTGCTTTTGCCCACTTCTTATTGTGTGTGTGTGTGTGTGTTTTTAGGAGACCAATGTTCTGGGCTTCAAAGGGCCACGGAAGATGACCGTGATCATTCCCGGCATGAACATGAACTTCGAGCGGGTTCCGGTTCGGCCCGCGTGCGTGAGTGTCTCCTCTGGAGCTGTGAGTCAGATCATCACTGTGAGCGCAGCAGCTGATGTGTGTGTGTGTGTGTTTTAGGAGCAGGAGTCTCTGCTGAGTAAATGGCAGAATCACTCGCTGGAGAATCTGATCGAGCTGCACAATAAAGCTCCGGTGTGGAACGACGACACGCAGTCCTACGTGCTCAACTTCCACGGCAGAGTCACGCAGGCCTCCGTCAAGAACTTCCAGATCGTCCACGACAATGACCGTAAGTCGTTTATATATACACATATATATATATGTACAGGTCCTTCTCAAAAAATTAGCATATTGTGATAAAGTTCATTATTTTCTGTAATGTACTGATAAACATTAGACTTTCATTTATTTTAGATTCATTACAACACAACTGAAGTAGTTCAAGCCTTTTATTGTTTTAATATTGGTGATTTTGGCATACAGCTCATGAAAACCCAAAATTCCTATCTCAAAAAATTAGCATATAATGAAAAGGTTCTCTAAATGAGCTATTAACCTAATCATCTGAATCAACTAATTAACTCTAAACACCTGCAAAAGATTCCTGAGGCTTTTAAAAACTCCCAGCCTGGTTCATTACTCAAAACCGCAATCATGGGTAAGACTGCCGACCTGACTGCTGTCCAGAAGGCCATCATTGACACCCTCAAGCAAGAGGGTAAGACACAGAAAGAAATTTCTGAACGAATGGGCTGTTCCCAGAGTGCTGTATCAAGGCACCTCAGTGGGAAGTCTGTGGGAAGGAACAAGTGTGGCAGAAAACGCAGCACAACGAGAAGAGGTGACCGGACCCTGAGGAAGATTGTGGAGAAGGACCGATTCTAGACCTTGGGGGACCTGCGGAAGCAGTGGACTGAGTCTGGAGTAGAAACATCCAGAGCCACCGTGTACAGGCGTGTGCAGGAAATGGGCTACAGGTGCCACATTCCCCAGGTCAAGCCACTTTTGAACCAGAAACAGCGGCAGAAGCGCCTGACCTGGGCTACAGAGAAGCAGCACTGGACTGTTGCTCAGTGGTCCAAAGTACTTTTTTCGGATGAAAGCAAATTTTGCATGTCATTCGGAAATCAAGGTGCCAGAGTCTGGAGGAAGACTGGGGAGAGGGAAATGCCAAAATGCCTGAAGTCCAGTGTCAAGTACCCACAGTCAGTGATGCTGGTGTTGGTCCACTGTGATTTATCAAGGGAAGGGTCAATGCAGCTAGCTATCAGGAGATTTTGGAGCACTTCATGCTTCCATCTGCTGAAAAGCTTTATGGAGATGAAGATTTAATTTTTCAGCACGACCTGGCACCTGCTCACAGTGCCAAAACCACTGGTAAATGGTTTACTGACCATGGTATTACTGTGCTCAATTGGCCTGCCAACTCTCCTGACCTGAACCCCATAGAGAATCTGTGGGATATTGTGAAGAGAAAGTTGAGAGACGCAAGACCCAACACTCTGGATGAGCTTAAGGCCGCTATCGAAGCATCCTGGGCCTCCATAACACCTCAGCAGTGCCACAGGCTGATTGGCTCCATGCCACGCCGCATTGAAGCAGTAATTCATGCAAAAGGATTCCCGACCAAGTATTGAGTGCATAACTGAACATAATTATTTGAAGGTTGACTTTTTTTGTATTAAAAACACTTTTCTTTTATTGGTCGGATGAAATATGCTAATTTTTTGAGATTTTTGAGAATTTTGGGTTTTCATGAGCTGTATGCCAAAATCATCAATATTAAAACAATAAAAGGCTTGAACTACTTCAGTTGTGTTGTAATGAATCTAAAATATATGAAAGTCTAATGTTTATCAGTACATTACAGAAAATAATGAACTTTATCACAATATGCTAATTTTTTGAGAAGGACCTGTATATGTGTGTGTGTTTTTTTTTTTTTTTTTTATATTTGATGTTTTAATTTTAGGTGAAGTATTAGTCATTTTAAAGCTGTAGTCATTTTTTATAATTTTTCATATAATTTATATTACTTTTTATTTCAGTTTCAGGTATAGTTATTTTAGTACATCACATATAAATAATATTTTTTAATTATTTTGTGTATATATATATATATATATATAATTTTAATTTTCTTATTTTAGGTAAAGTATTAGTAATTTTGAAGTCATTTTTATTTTAAATATGTATACAATTTTTATTAGTTTTTTATTAAGTTTCAAGATGAAATGAAAATTAGAAATGTTGCCTTTTTATTTTTATATGGTCTGTTTTCATTTTCATTTTAGTTGAAGTATTTGTAATTTTGAAGTTGTTTTAATCATTTGTATTATATTTTTTATTTTATTTTTTATTTCGGTTTTACATTTAAATGAAAGATAAATGAAAATGAGAAATGTTGCATCTTTATTTTTATATTTTCTGTTTTGTTTTTAATTTTAGTTCAAGTATTAGTAATGTTAAAGCTGTTTTAGTCATTTTTATTCTTTATTTCATTTTTTATGTTTGAATTGGTTTCATTCATTTTTATTTCAGTTTTAGTTATTTTAGTAAATCACGGTAAACTAAATGGAATAAATGTTGCGTATTTATTTTAAATGTTCTGTTTTTAATTTAATTTTAGTTAAAGTATTAGTAGTTTTAAAGTTGTTTTGATATATCTTTTTTATTATTAATAATAATTTTATTGTTATTAATTTTTATTTAACTTGCTACCAAATTACAATTCAAAAGTACAGTTCCCCCCTCTCTTTTTAATTATTTAAAAATAGATTTAAATAGTTTTTTTTAAAGCACTTGATATTAAAGTACAATTAAAAAAATAAAAAGAAGAATTTTATTCTTGTACATTGCTTTTTAATAATAAATCAAATCAAAATCATATCATATATAGCTCTCTTCATATAATGGACTTTACATTAAAGGTTTGTCTTTACATCATTTCTGTTGGTGTGTTTTCAGCTGACTACATCGTGATGCAGTTTGGCCGAGTGGCAGAGGACATCTTCACTCTGGACTATAACTACCCCATGTGTGCCCTGCAGGCCTTTGCTATCGGCCTGTCCAGCTTTGACAGCAAACTGGCCTGCGAGTGACCATGTGACTCACCCCTACACACACACACACACACACACACAGCTCTTCACTCAGGACACTAAAGTACAGTCGTCCTCAGGAAGATATTTGTGCTATATCACAATAATTAGAAACAAAAGGACCAAATTAATCGTTTTGTAAAGGAAACACATGGAATCATTTAACCTTTTACTACCTGGAATAACTGACAAGATGATCCTGCAACTTTTTTTTCTAAAAAGAGAAAATACGCCAGATTTATGCTTTAATGGACCAGTAGAAAAGAGACTGAGGAATTTTCTGAAATGAGATTGATTTTATTTATGCTTTTTATGATGTTTTCTGTGATGTTCTGTAAGTGTCTGATGGATTTGAAGAGCATGTTGTTATTAGGGAAAATCTCACACAAACAGTTAAGAACATTTTCTGCTCAGAATTTTACTGAAGCTTGTTTCTGCCATGGGATAAAAAATAAAAATTCTGACTTTTTTTCTCACAGGTGTGAGATTATATTTCACAATTTGGACATTTCTTCTCAAAATATTGAGTTTATAACTCACAATTCAGCATTAATGTCTCACAAAAGTTTATATAATGCAATTTTGCATTTATATCATGCAATTCTGTGCTTATATATCACATTCTGTTCATATCTCGCTATTCTGCGTTTATATCACAGTATCTGTTTAAATTCTGATTATTTTGCACAATTCTGAGTTTATATCTTACAATGAGTTTATATCTCTCAATTCTGTTTATATCTCGTAATTCAGATTTTTATTTCTCACAATTCTGAATTGCAAGAAAAAAAGTCTAAATTGTGAGACAATCTCAGAATTGTAAAAATTGTCACAATTACTTTTTTTTTTTTTTTTTTATCCCGAAGCTTCCAAAGACTTCACCACTGAAATTAAAAGAAAAACTTATATTGTGGATTAAGAAAATTAAACAAAAAAAAATCATGTAATAGAGCAATTGGGAATTACAGTAATTTATCCAGATGCATTATGGTAGTGAAAGTTTTCATATCTAAAAATGTGCTTCATTTTCTTCAGGTAGAGTATAGTTTCTTTTTTTTTTGTTATCAAGGTGATATGTGTCCTAGATGTATCTTCATGAGATTTAAATTATTATTATTATTTTTTTTTTTGGATGATGTTGATGTATTTTTTGCATTCTGCATGTTCAAATATGACATTTTTAACACCTTCTGTTTTTAAACGTGGTCCGTTATTTGTCTTTTCACTAGTCTTTGTTCACCAAAAGTCCCTGAGGAAACACATTGCATGTTAATAAATGAGGAGAAGCGCTGGACTCTTTGTTAACTTTAAAAACTGACGCACACTTCCGGTTCTTACCGCTTTCTGCTGCATGGATGGTGAACGTCGCCTTTTACAACGTGTTTACATCCTGAGCAACTACAGAAAAAGGGAAGCTCAAGCACATTTGTTCCTGTTTAGTGTGTTTCCAATTGATATGTTTGATGTGTGTGTTGATATTCATCATATGTTGTGTGTCTGTCAGCCAAGAGTATACTATATATATATATATGCAAAAAAAATAGTTTTCATTTTAAACCAATAACCTGTTTGCACAAACTGTATTTTATGATGACACTGTTGGTAGAAATACAGTAATTAAAATTCATAAATATGAAAAAACATGCATTACTGTGGATCCTGATCACGTGACACGTAGGCTTGAAACTACAGAAGGCCTATAGCTTGTATTGACAAACTTTTCTAGTTAAATACAAAATATTTTTCTTAATTTTCTGTATGATTTTAACTTTCATAAACACAGTACAACCAGTGGAGTGTATTAATCATTTAATAAGATAAATGTCAATTTATTTTTGGGAAGATACAGTAGTACAGTAGCGGTTGCGCATGCGTACTGCGCAGCAGTGGCGCGCGGCGTTACTTGATAGAGGAGTCTGGTGCGCTTTTTGAGGTGAGTCTCTTGTAACATTACCTGATGGTTAATTAATTATATCATGGTGTTATGAAATAGTTATGAAATGTATACAAAAAGATGGAGATATAAAATGTGCATTTAGAAATATATATAGGAAGTTTTCTGGAGCAATCTGTGCATCCCGCGCTATTTTGATTGTTAACGGTGTTGCTAGCATAGTCAGCCAAACATCAGCTACTAAAGATACGATTTTATTTACAGACCAACGTTTTTTGTCGCATATTTGTGATATTTACAGATAAAAAGTATATTTTCCATGTTAATCAGAGTTTTTGTCCTAACTAGCCGCGATGGCGACGCGAAGTTTGATTATTTACCATCAGGTGAAACTTGCTAGTTTAATTAATACTCTACTCTATGAAAAATTATCTTTAGTAAAAGTTGTTTAACGTGCTGTAACTGGAATGTTAATGTTGTGAAAAGATTCCCTAGACTAGAGTCATTGGATAAATAAAACAAAAAACACCCCTTGGAGAATATGAAGCTGATTATATTGACTAACACCCTCAGGTAGGCATGAGAATTACAGCTCATGGTTTACTTGTATTCATGGCCTGAGAGTCTAATCAGAGCAGGGGGCTGTTTCATAAAACAAGTTGACCAAATAAGCCAGGGTTATTTCAGTTAGTCTGACTTATTGTCACTTGATTTGATTCAAAATAAGTCAGACTAACTGAAATAAGCCTGGCTTATTTGGTAAACTTGTTTTATGAAACAGCCCCCAGGTGTTGCAGCAGAACACCAACACCACTCCATGAGGTTGAGCACATTACCCTGGACCAATCAGCTGGCAGAGGTGACATCATGATATTGTGTTTTACTTGAATTTCAATAATATCACATCGGTACACCAAATAGTCTTTACTGCTTTTTTATTTTGATAATCACATTAAAAAATTGCTTTATTAACTATTAATGCATCACAATATATACACTGCATGATTAAACAATCACGTACAGTAGCTTGATATACAGTGGCCCCAAGCCACACTGCATGAAAGTCAATGCATTTGATTATTTTCTTGGCACATGCAGAAAACACAACATTTGTAACAAAAAAGTTGTTTATAAGTTTAGTTTTTTTGCCGCAAAAACATTAAGTGGCTTGTCCACATCTCCTGTACAGAAATATGGGAACACCTTCTCTGGAAATCCACCTGTGTAGGTGCACAAACTTCTGTTTCTGAAAGGGTCGATGAATCTCAGCTCTCCTTTTTCAAAGTCCAGCTGCAGTCTGATGACATTTGGCTTCTCATTGCTCTTAATATGGCTGACAGTTTTATTTCCTTTCTTGTATTCATAATTAAAATAACGAAAACACCAAAAACGACTCTTTGGATCCATTTTGTAAAGTTTTTGGCGGTTCACCATTTCCCCCACCACTCCCAGTGTCCAGTTGTTGTTGTTTCTTACCTCTACGTCCCAGCAGTGCACACCTGAGCTAAAGCCCTGTGAGGCCAGCACTCCCACATACAACCTCTTTGGGTTATCAGACACATGTATTTTCTTTTTTTTGTACTCAACACTGGTGCAATCCTCTGACACCTGCAGTTTACTGGAGGCTGTGTCTGGATCCAGAGTCACAGGAGCTGTTAACACAGATGACTGTAAACTACAGAGCCTTTCACCAGTCAACAAAATCACATCTTTATTTTTAATAATTGCTGGGATCAGATCATATTCATAAACACCACCAAACAGGACATTTCAAGTTCTTAATATCAAATGAAGATCCACCACTATACTGTATAAAAAATCTTACATAGTTTTTTTTTTTTTTTTAATTGCTCTTTTAATAGTATTTCAACTTGCTACTCACCATGAAACTAGCCAAGGAAGCTGGCATGTTGTTAAAAACATCAACCAACCAATTATCAGTCAGTACCAGTGTACTACTGCCAGTGTCAGAATATGTTTTTGTGTTGTAATTGAAAGTATTATTTCCTCACCATCATGTCTTTCCAAATCTCTGTGCTGTTTTTTTGTTCCACACAATGTATGTCATGAACTGTATGAAAAAGAGCTGCACGAAGTGTAATTTCCAAGGGAAAAAAATCCATGGGGGAAAAAAACAGCATAGCACGATTTGGAAAAAACATTTGGGTAAGAAAATTATGTTCGCGATCAGAGTCCAAGCAGACATTATTACTTACACTTTTCCACAAGGTTCTGCATTCTGGCCCAGGTAGTGAAGATCATTGTCTGAATATGATGGTGCTGAAATTCTTCTTGTTTAGGGGCCGTGTGTACTGATGGCTGTTTGAGTCTGTGTAGATAAACAGGAAGATATTTGGTGTTCACTGGGTAAAACGGGATTGCAGCTGTAACCAAATGCTAATTGGGAAAGACTCACCTTTTTAATGTATCCTTGTAATTCTGAATGAGAAATAAAAAAAGCAATTAGTGCTCAGTCATGTGGTTGAGCAAACATCATGAACATTGATTATCAGACATATTTGCATCAGATTGCAGCTCTCTGATGGACTTTTGTCTATGGCCAGGGCCGGCGAACTAGGCAGCAGCACAGTCAGGGCGGCAAAAAGGACAGATATTTTTTATCTTTTGGGCATTTGTTTGGAATTATTGCACTCAGATCAACAAGTTACCACCCCTTAGTTATTCTAAATCTAAATTAACTTTGCTTCATAGTAATGCCACTCCCGTGCCGCCCCCCACCTGTGCGGCTTCAAAAGGCTGCTCAGAGCCGATCCTCCCTATACGCAGAATACGCAAGCTGCGTAGGGCCCCCTAAACACCAGGGGGGCCCCTTGATCTCAAAGATATTTTAGTTTCCTTTTTGAATTTGGCCAGCGGTTATGAAAACATGAATATCATTTCTTTTAATGCAGTGCACTGTCACCCTCTCTACGTAAAAATCAGTCAAATGTCATACGTGAATGTCATACAGTCTCTTGCTCCAGACTAAAAAAAAAAAAAAAAAAGAGTTGAAAGCGTACCAAGCCACGGAAGAGAGAGTACTGTTTCTCGAGGGCTTTCCATCAGAGCAATTCGAGACAGAGAGAAACAGGGACAAATGCATTTCATCCATTCTTTCAGAGGATGGAGAGTAAGGGATCATTCGCGCAATCACTTTGTTGACCCACATAAGTGATTACCAGCTTGCATCAGTTGCTTTTATAGTGTGCACATATAGGCTACTCAACATTTTTTAGTGTTTGTAACCCAGCTCCTATAGGACAGTCGCAACAACCCAGCATTTGTGTTTGCAATGAGTGCAAGCAGATATTTTGCAATCTCTTTGGGTGAGAGCAGTTCTCAGTGCCGCTGACTTATTTCTTTGGTCAAATATAGGTTTGTTTCATTTAATCTATAAAACAGTAAACCATTTTATTTTATGCAAAGTAAACCAAGTCACCAAAATGAGCCGCATCGGTCTTTTTGTGACTATGAAATGTTTTAGTTTTACCTATAAGATGCTTGTTAAACGAGTTTAAATGTAAGAAATGTTGTATAGCCTACATGTTTATGTAAAATATGTTGTATTAAGAACTGTATTTGATGAAAATAAAAGCATCTAGGCAAGAAAGAAAGAAAGAATAAAAAAATATCAAAATAAATGAAAAACTAAAACAAAACCAACAGCAACTAAATAAAATAATCAAAAATAAATAATCGTTTTCTAATCAATCTCAGCATGCTTTAATTTTGTGTTGCTAGAGGTTTGCGTCAATAAACTTCAATTAAAATGTCTTTGGTCTGCGCTCTGGAATGTGTTAAAATGAAAAAGGACTAAAATTAAAAAGGAAAATAAACTGTATAAACACTATAAGCTAGAAAACGGTTCACAAAATAAAAACTAAACTAAAATTAACCAAATTATTAAAATAAAAACGAATTTAAAAATGCAAAACTATGGCTGCGTTCAGCCCCGAAAAAACGGTGCAAAACGTTTATTAAACGGAAACAGTGATGCGTTGAACACCCTGTTCTGATGACGCACGTGTTGCAACTGGAGGAGCTGAGAAGGCCATTCTTTGTGTTCTTTTTGAAGAATTTTCGGAGCCTGATGAAATCGGTATAAATACGTGTTTAATAGCCTACTGCAAAATACGCTCAATGTTACAGTCGTCCAGAATAAAAAAGAACATCCTAATCGAGTGAAGGGATTTGGGGACCCTGTGGTTCCTAATTATTGTGATCCAACATTTGCCTCGCATTTCAGGATGAAAATATATTTCAGGTGAAGGATAATCTACTTCTTACCTCCAAAACTGTGTAATGATCTATATGACCTTATTATTTTTGTGAGTATTAGGCTTATTATTGCTGATCACTGTTGTTGTGCTATGATATTGTAATATTTACCATTATATAATCAGAGGAGCATAGAAAAGTTTATGAACGTGTCACTCCATAATACAATAGCAAAATATATAAATATGTATAGTATTTTTATGTTATATTAATCAGTGTCTAGCACACCTTCCTAAGGAAAGGATATGGACCAGAAGACATTGCAATTACTACATATTTAGACAGACTTAAAGAAGTTCCAGATCTATACTTCTCTTATTATTTAAGTTATTTTGCCTTTTATGTAAATAAACGTCCAAAAAAATACTTGCTCTTGTGAATTTATTTTGATGTTAATTACATTTACTTACAAATTAATCATCATCATGTTGACATGCTATGTTACTATAAAGCTCTTATGACAAAAACATCTTCTAATATCTTCAATTGTTGCGTATACCGAGCTGCAGCGGACACATATTGAATAGTCTCGCATAGCCAGACCTCAGACTGACGGCTGAAGGTCTGGAATGTATCGTAGCTTTCATTGGCCAAGGCCCGCCCATGAGTCCGTTTGACCGACATGTCAAACAACCAATCACAGTTCATTTCGTTTAGCGTCACGTTTCGGTGTGTGGAAATGTCGCCACAATAACAAACCGGTGTGCGAAACTCTCTGATGTATTTTAAAGATTCTATGCCGCAAACTTTAAATATTTCATATACTTTTGAAAATCCAGTGTTTATTGATCCTGATAAGCATTCGTCGTCACATTTGTAAACACGACGGCTTTCTTCTTTCGTGAGGGGGTTTGGCGCCACGGCATCTTTGTTTCCCGGCGGACCAAAAATAAATGCGACACTCGTGTCTCCCGGAAATCCGGTTTAATTCAACCAGTCAGATTACGACTTCAACATTCCTGAAGTGTTTCCAGAAAAGTGTGCCATATGCATCAGATGTTTAGCCAACAGTTCGTGGGCGGGATGTCTGAGGCTGAGACTATTAAATTACTTAACTTGGACCCATTGTGCGAGCTGTCTCTTTAATACTGCGTAGTTAATATGCACGTTGCTGCTGATTGGGCTGACATTTTTGACACACCCACCAAACAAGAGAAAACCCCGTTGCACACAGTTTCCAGGAAACATGTCGTTCAACCCGGAAACCGTAGCAAAACGTTGGGTACTGGTGTGAGCCTGAACGTGCCCGTTGGTTAGCGGCAGTTGAGCTTGCTGTCCCTGTCTATGGCATCATGTGTATTGTTGAGTATTTGTTCTGTACCTTGAGAAATGTGATGTTTTCTGCTTCCATATCCTGCCAGACAGCTGCCATCCTCTCAGACAGATCCGATATCTGTTTGGACAGGTCCTTTATTCTGGCCTTGAGTTTCCCATCTTGACGTTCCTTTTCTTTATGCAAGGATCTGATCTGTTTCTCCTCCTCATCTCGAAGAAACTGATGGAGCTTCTCAAATTCCTTCTTGATCTGGTTTTCATCCATACTAGTGTGTTCCTGAAATGGTTTAACCCTTTCTGTTAACAATGTAAATGTTGACTACTGATTACAACACTAATGGTGCATTCTAATAATTAATTTGCAATTTTGAACTTCCCAAGAAGTTCTGAACACACTATCACCACATACCTTACTGACCTCAGCCTGTTTCACACAGCTCTCACTGGTTTTCTTGAGTTTATCAAGGGTCTCCTGCAGTCTGTCCATCTGTGTCTTGAGATCTCCCTAGAATCACATCATAAACTCTTAATATTGAGCATAAAGAAGCCAGAAGTCAGTCAGATCAGATTCCAAACTCTTCATACTTTTAAATTCCCTGCAGCCTCCTCGAGAGGAGAACACTTGTGATTTTCATGCTTCTTTGATGTGTAACAGACCACACAGATGGGCTGCTGGTCCTCAAAGCAGAAGAGTTTGAGAGCCTCTTTATGTTCTGGACAAACGTCTCCTGAAACAGCAGTGGGTTTTCTCTTCTTGAAGGACTCACAGAGCGCTCTGAACGCCAGGCTCTTGGTGGGCTCGTCGTGTGAGCATTCCTTCCGACAGACTGGACACTGCGGCACGTCCTGAGTCCTCCAGAAACGCTGGAGACATTCCTCACACAAACTGTGGCTACATTTCAGAGTGACCGGATCGGTGAAGATATCACAACAGATGAGACATGTCAAATCCTCTTCCAGGAAGGACAGAGCGTCTGCCATGAAGTCAGTTCTCAGTAAAAACACTCAACCAATAAAATTTTCAACAGAAATTATAGTAATAGCATGCTGCTTTACTTCAAAACCCAATAAATTTACTTCACTTTCTTTTTGGAGATATACTGCAAAACCTGCTTTACCTTTCCCCACTACACCCAAAACTTTAATTTCTTTTAGTTAACTTTCGTTTCACTATAAGCTTTATCAGCTCCTCCCTCCAGGATGTCACATTACAATGAAAAACCAGCCAGGAAATGATCACACAGTGCGACTGCATGTGCTCAGTAAAAAATCTTAAATTTGAGCATAAATTTTACATTTGGGAATTAGCAACTACTAGTTAGTTTGGAATTTACTTGTTTACTTAATTTGGTTGACTGTAAGTTTGGTCATAATCTCAGAATGCACAAGTAATGATGTCTAGTCACAACTCTTGCACTGATTACATACATTTATGTTTAATAATGCAGTGCACCAATATTTAGTAATTTTTTACTGTCCATGTATGATACAACTAAGCAAATGTCTTGAATGTGTAAATGATGATTGAGTTTTCATTTCTTTAATGCCAGCAGGGGCTGCTGTGACTGCAGAGTAGGAGAAAAGAGCTCAGTTGTATAAGATTGTCAGTAGATGGCATTTGCCACTGGAAGGTTTGTAAGGTTTGTAGTAATAGTAATTTAAGGTATTGTTTTTGGTATTATATACTGATTCAATTTAGTTATCAATAATTAATCTTTTTCTTTTTTTACTACTCTGCGCACCCACCAAACATGTTCTCGTGAATTAAAAAAACCCTTGTGGTAGACTGACCTCATTATTCAGATGATTTGTAGACATGAGAGGTAAGTCATGGTACCATGTGTTCCGGAGAATTCAGTTTCCCTGTTTCCTCTTCAGTGCGTCTGGGCAACATCAAGACGAAAATCACTTCCTTATGAACATCGCCTCTTCGACCACTGCTTAAAGCAGATCTACTATGCATCATTCATTCATAATTTTACTTGGCTAATGGCAATACTCATTTCTGATTCATCAATCGCACCATCTAGTGGTCTGTTATTTTATGACAACAACCGCTACAACTGATAACAGACTGTTTGAGCGGGTACTGCCAGCTGTCTTGAGGTAATAAAATATGATGTAATTAATATTTTATGTTAAATTATTTACATATGTGGCAAGTAGCCATATAATAAGCAATATATTTTCACAGTGGGGTCTTGCATCACCCTGAAGACATTTCTTTTTATATAAAAATCTGCTGACTGTACACTAGCCTTGCCTCACATCCTTAAAACCAACACTGAACTCTTCACTTGTAGATAGTTACAGACCTGTCTCCTCCCATTCATAGTCAAAACACTTAAACGGTTAGTTTACCAAAAAATGAAAATGATCCATTTATTTACTCACCCTCAAGCCATCCTAGGTGTATATGACTTTCTTCTTTCAGATGAATCCAATTGGAGTTATATTAAAAATTGTCCTGGCTCTTCTAAGCTCTATCATTGCAGTCAGTGGGTGTTTCTGTTACACAGTCCAAATCACTTAAAATAAAGAGCGCCAATCCATAAAAAAACATGCCTCTGTCCACAAGCTCCGCCGGACTCCATCATCCCTCCGGCTCCGCCTTGATCAGTCGTTCATCCCTCCGGCTCCATTGGGCTCCTCCTTCCCTTCAGCTTCACCTCAGACCTCTGTTGCTCCAGCTCTGCTGCGGCCTTTCGGATTTCCGCCTTAGCCTCGGTCGCTGAAGCCATCTGCTCCGCCTTGGCCCTCCGGATCCTCGGCTTCACTCAGGCTCATCGGCTCCACATCATGGGCGCCACCACCACCTGCTCCGCCGCCCTCAGTCGGCCCCCTGGAGTTGTCAGCCCTTCCTCGACCATGGCTCTTCCCTCCGTGGGCTGCCATCTGGGTCCTGCCTGGCTCCTCCTGCTCCAGCTCTCTCCTTTTGTCTTCCTGGCTCCTCCCTCTGTCTGCTCCTCCTGGGTCACTACAGCCTCCTAAATGGCTCCTCCCACCGTCATCACCACCCTGGCCGCCTGCCTGCCCTTCTGCCAGCCCTTTGTCACTCCTTTGTCCTCCTCCCAAACCCCCTCCTGCTCTCCTTGGTTCATCCTGTTAGGGCACGAGGTCGCGCCTTCAGGGGAGGGGGAGTACTGTCAGAGTTATGAACTTTAGTTCGACAAATGGCGGAAGTTACACAAAACTATTTATATTGTTTTAAATATGGATTTTTTTTTTACAAAAACGCATTGATTCGGTACAGGAGGCCTTTTATTCACCCACCGGAGCCGTGTGAGGCACGTTTTTTTATAGATTCACACTTTATTTTACGTGTTTTGGACTGTGTAACAGAAAAACCCACTGACTGCAATGATAGACCTTAGAAGAGCCAGAACAATTTTGAATATTACTCCGATTGGATTCATCTGAAAGAAGAAAGTCATATATACCTAGGATGAGTGCGAGTAAAACATGGAGTAACCTTTAAAGGGTTATTCCACCCCAAAATGAAAATTTTGTCATTAATCACTTACCCCCATGTTCCAAACCCGTAAAAGCTTTGTTCGTATTCAGAACACAATTTAAGATATTTTGGATGAAAACTGGGAAGCTTGTGACTGTCCCATTGACTGCCAAGTAAATACCACTGTCAAGGCCCAGAAAAGTATGAAAGTATCTTGGAGAGTATCCGCTGGACGCAAACATGCGTATGCTGTGTCAGCCACACCACACGGTTACGTCTTCTACATTTATTTACGCTTTGATTTGAACGAAAACAGTGTATCCGTGTGGTGCGGCAAAGCTTTTACGAGTTTGGAACGACATGGAGGTTTCCAAAATAGCCACTCATTCAAAACTGCATTACTGTTGGGGGCTGAAGCCCTTCAAATTACGAAAGCTTATTCCAAATCATCAGTTCTCATTCTGTTGGATCTGTTGCCCCCCCCCCCCAGTACATAAACATTTTTAAATGATACGACAAAAAAACAATATTTAATTTTCATGCGAATAGCTTCTTAAGATTTTTTCATATAGTTTTTTAAACTTTTCAAGAGTTTCTTGAATAACATATTCAGTGTGACCGTACTGAACACCACCATACTGAACACCAGTTTAATCACCGTTGCGCTGCTTTAATTGTTGCGTGCGAGCGCGCGCGCGCACACACACACCACTCGCACACAGAGATCGGAGATCACTCTGTGCAAAAAGTAACATTCAGAAGCTCAAACTTCTTGTCAGTGCTGCCACGCGACTTTTATTAATTGATACTGAATCGCTACATTATATTTCTCAGCAACGAGGGAGTAAAATCGCTGTTTTTTTAAAACAATTAAACTCAGCTTCATTGTTTGTAGAGACAGACAGACAGTTCTCACATCTCTCTCTCTCTCTCTCTCTCTCTTAAAATGGCCATATTTGAGAAAAAAAACTCAAGTAGTTTGCATCGCTGGATATAACTGTCGGTCATTTAACATTTCTATTGTAAAACAGTTGACTAATATTAAATTATTTGCAGTTTCATCTTGCCTCGCTCTCTTTCAGCATTAACCTGATGCTTCGAGCTCAGCATCTGTGAATGGTAAACCCCGCCTCCTTTGATTTGATTGGCCATCTCAGTCATTTTGACATTGACGAGCACTTTAAGACCGCTGAGGATTTGATCTGAAGCGCCTAGTATGTGCAGCGGTCACGTGCGCATCCGTAGACTAGCGAGAGTTAATTCTCACACTTTAATAGTATTTATAGCTCCTAAAAGGCTGTGTGAGTATGAGAAGTTATTACATCAAAAGGGGCAGTTGTGGCCTAATGGATAGAGAGTTGGACTTGTAACCCGAAGGTCGTGAGTTCGAGTCTCAGGTCCGGCAGGGATTGTAGGTGGGGGAAGTAAATAACCAACACTCTCTCTTCCCCTTCTCTTAAAATGTACGTCAGTAGTGTTCACTATTGCTCGCGTGTCAGCGATTATCCCTCTTCGTGCCACTGTTGGCACCCATGCCGTAGGTTGCTGACTCCTGCTGTAGATCATCAGATTCTCCTGTCACCCTCTCATCAATGGACATCACAGGAACTCTACTTCACTGGTAAGTCTTTATCTCACAGGTAGGTCTTTCAGGGTTGTCTGGAGTGGGAAGGTATCCAAAGGACTTTAACTGGTCAGGGGGTTCCTTAGGAATCAGTTCTAGGACCCCTCCTTTTCTTCATATACACGACATCATTGGGACTTCTCGTTTTTCCTGCCACTCCTACTGTACAGCACAATTTCACTATCCAGCTAGGTTCATCAACACAAATCCCATCTGGTTCAACCAGAATCTTGGAGAAATCTTTGATGATCAGTCGACAAACTTGATCATCCAGGTTTGCACTGCACAACATCAAGGAAGATCAGGCCCTTCCTAACAGTGCACGCTGCACGTTATTTTCGTTCACCGTTCCTTGCTGGTGGAATGTTTTTGGCTCAAGGTCTGCATATAAAGTCACACCAGAGGTGTTCAGCTGGGATTAGGAATTGGCTTTCTGCAGACCAGTCAAGTTCTTCCACACTGACTGAATCAATCATGTCTTTTTGAACCATGTCTTATACACAGAGGCACTGTCATGTTAGAATAGAAAAGGGTCCTGTCCAAACTGTTGCTATAAAATTAGAAGCACACAATTCCCTAGAATATCATTATATGCTTTAACATTAAGATTTGTACTCATAGAAATTACTAAAGCAGTCAAACATATTCATTAGAAGGGGGTGACCCAATACTTTTGGCAATATAGTGTAGGTACACCAAATATTTATTTAACTTTATTGTTTTTTAAATTGATAATCTCATTAAACGTTTTGCGTTCTTATTAATACATCACCCTATATACTTAAACATTGCATGACATACAGTGGCCCCAAGAATTATGTGTACATTCAAGTCACACTGCATAAACATCATTCCTTTTGATTATTATCTTGGCACGTGCACAAAACACAGTGTGTTTTAAAAAAACATTAGTCGCAGTTCACAGTTTTTGTTTATTTGCTGGGAAAACATTAAGTGATGTGTCTGCATCTCCTGTACAGAAATATGGGAACACTTTCTCTGGAAATCCACCCGTGTAGGTGCACAAACTTCTGTTTCTGAACGGGTCGCTGAATATCAGCTCTCCTTCATCAAAGTCCAGCTGCAGTCGGATGATATTTGGCCTCTCATTGCTATCAATATCACTGACAGGTTTATTTCCTTTCTTGTATGTACCATTCACGTAACGAAAACACCAAAAATTACTCTTTGGATTCATTTTGTAAAGTCTTTTGCGGTTCACTGTTTCCCCCACCACCCCCAGTGTCCAGTGGTCATTGTCTCTTACCTCTATGTCCCAGCAGTGCACACCTGAGCTAAAGCCCTGTGAGGCCAGCACTCCTACATGCAGCCTCTCTGGATTATCATACATAATCATTTTCATTTCTGAGTACCCAACACTGGTGTAATCCCCTGATACCAGCAGTTTATTGGAGGCTGTGTCTGGATCCAGAGTCACAGGAGCTGAAACACAGATGACTGTAAACTACAGAGCCTTTATGGAGTCAACCTTACTTTTGATAAAATTCACATCTTTATTTTAAGTAATTGCTAGGATCAGTTCATATATATATACACACATGATGCTTAATAGAACATTTCAGAATCACACACAATTTCTTAACATCAAATAACATCCACCGCTATATATAAACACAATTTTTCAACTTGTAACTTGTCATGAAAATAGCCAAGGGTGCTGGCATGGCATTAAAACCCCAACCAACCAATCAATCATCAGTCAATATAAGTGTACTACTACCAATGAAAAACATTTTAGTAAATAAATGATGTACACAATTTAAGCAGGCTTTGTTACTTACGCTGTTCAACAAGGTGCTGCATTCTGGCCCAGGTGGTGAAGATCACTGTCTGAATGGGATAGTGCTGATATTCCTGTAGCTCAGGGGTCGTGTTTAGTACTGATGGGTGCTGGAGTCTGTAGATAAACAGTAAGATATTTGGTGTTCACTGGCTAAAATGGGGTTGCAGCTGTAACCAAATGCAAACTGGGAAAGACTCACCTTTTTACTGTATCGCTGTAATTCTGAATGAGAAATAAAAAGCAATTGGCACTCAGTAATGTGGTTATGCAAACATCATGAATATTGATTATCAGACATATTTGCACCAGATACAGCTCTCTGATAGACTTTGGTACCTGGTGTATCGTTGAGTATTTGATCTGTACCTGGAGAAATGTGATGTTTTCAGCTTCCATGTCCTGCCAGACAGCTGCCATATTCTCAGACAGATCTGATATCTGTGTGGATAACTCCTTCATTCTGGCCTTGAGTTTGTCATCTTGAAGTTTAATTTCTTTATGTAAGGATCTGATGTGTTTCTCCTCCTCATCTCTAAGAAACTGATGGAGCTTCTCAAATTCCCCCTTGATCTGGTTTTCATCCATACTAGCGCGTTCCTGAAAGAGTTTAACTTTTTCTGTTAACAGTTTAAAAGTTTACTACGAATTACAACACTAATAGTGCATTCAAGTCATGTTCCTAATTCGTAAATATGAACTTCCCAGGAGGACTTGAACATGCCATAAACTCTTACCTTAAGGAGCTCAGCCCGTTTCACGCAGCTCTTTTGGGCTTTCTTGAGGTCAGCGAGTGTCGCCTGCAGTCTGTCCATCTGTGTCTTGAGATCTCCCTAGAATCACATAATAAACTCTTAAAGTGCATATTGCAGGTTAATTTTTTTTTCTCCAAATTAATATATAACCTTGTATGAAAATACCATATGAACCGTTAATGCAGGATTTGAAAACGTTTTACGTTATTTTTACGTACACATTTTGAAGAAAATGTGACGCTTTCCTTGACAGTTCTCAAAACCTGCTTTTTTTTTCCCAACATCGTGTCATATTACGTCACATAAGGGAGTCGTCTGCCGGGCTCTGCTTTGAGCGGGCGTGAGTCACCGTGCGTTCCAAACGGGATATATCACCCTCCGAAAGGCACTTCGGAGTGAAAACGATCATGGCTGCCATATTGAAGTGTCGTTCCAAACCGAAGTGCTCAGAATTAGCCACTTCAAAGGGCCCTTCGGAATGAAGGATTTTGAAGGGTACAACTGATAGACACTTCGGGCCCCCATGATCCTTTGTGCTGATTCTTTGCAAGATGACGGCGCCTCTGTGTGGTGATGCTGAAGGGCACTTCAAGAAACAGTTGTTTGGTCCCCTACACCCTTCAACCCTTCGAAGCTCTCACTCCGGAGGGTAAACCCTTTGATGGGACTAGGGCATAGGGATGAGCCCTTCCGAATGGAACGCAGGGTAGTTATTTTTATTTCAATTTATCATCGTCATGGTAAATTATTGTGTTTGTGAAGGTAGCACTAACTCCAGCCTGTCAGGACATAGAGTCCACAGGTTTCCAAACAAGAAAGAGGACGGTATCTTCTGGGCCTCAGTGCGTTAGTGCAGCTGAAGAGACTGGACTTCACTAATGCATCTGCTTCAAACAACACGGTGGTGTGTAACTTAGTGATCACTTTATACCGGAAGATTATCATCCCAGCGATATGATGCAGTTCAACATGGGATACCGAAGCAAGAAGTGAGTGAGACGCCGAGCTGGTGTGGTTCCTTCGGTGCACACAGCACCTTCATCGGGTCCCGGTACGCCTGTGTTTGGCCGCCGGTGGGAGACATGATGCTCAAGGATCCGTCAGAGATGCTGCTCCACGAAAATGTCAACTGTGCACCGCAAGTCTTGTTTTTAACATTTGCTAACTACCAAATCAGTGAACATAATTATTTAAATGAGACACAACGAGATGTGTATAAGTTGTTGTAAAGCACCGCAGCTAGCTTGTAAGCATTAGCGATATCGTTATATTTGTAAAAAAACGTGTTAAATTTTTACCATATATGAGAAGGCATAACTGGTATGTTAACCTCAGTTTGCTAATATTATAACCATCAAGTCTAATTACAGCTTAGTGACATTGTTTGCACAGCTAATTGGTCATTTTTTTGTCATGTGGTGTGTTTATAAGGCTTTGTAAGACGGGAGTGTGAAGATCTGAAGCAGTGGAGGCCAGCTGTTATGAACCACCTCTACTGGACTGCAGCTTCCACTCCTAATGGAGATGCAGATGTGATGGAGGACAAGTGGAAAAGCATGGTCAGCAGTGAATGAGATCTAAACGTTTGCTTGCTTCTCCCAGCATATGCTGTCTGAGAGTGTTATACTGCAGGTCACCACAGGCTCCACGAGAACGTAGCAGTAGCACTGTCTTGTCTTCCACTACGCCTGCTCTTCTTTCCAGATCCCTCCACAGGATCAACAAGATCAGGCTGTTGGCGTGTATCTAGCATAGCATTCACGATTTTACACACTTTAACAACACAGTGCGATACCCAAAAGATTGTTAAATGTTTTTAAATGTGTCAGATGGTATATTTTTCTTTTGGTAGTATATGTTTGGTACATCTACATATACATATATACATATATATGTTATGTTTTGAGTTAGGTACTAACAGTGCTATGAAAAATGATTTGAATTAACCATTAATGCAGATCTGCTTGATATATATCTGATGTAAACTTCATAAAAAAGTTTTTATACAGCAAGACAATTTGTGATTGTGATTATTTTTTATTGTCACCAAAATGGGGCCATTCAAAACCTTTATAAAGTCCTCCTTCCTCTAGAAACAGTCTTCTAATGGCTGACACAACACATGCAGGTAAGGGCTGCCCAGAACACCATAGGCCCAGCGGACAACTTGTCTGTATGCTGTCAATATTGATTGTCTAATACCAATGGCATCAAAAAGTGTGACTTAAGGGTAGTTGTGACCTAAATATAGGCAACTTGTAATTGATAAAATTATTAAGATTGTTTTAATATTCAAATATTTAATTTACTATGTATTTATACATAAAAGTATTTAGCTCAGAGTAATAAATTATCCTTGCCCTAAACATACTCATGTCTGCTAGCCTGGAGAGGTCCATGCTCCTGTCTGAAGTGCATATAAGCTATCGGTAGCACATACTTCAGACAGCAAGCCTCAAAGCCTGGGTGCAGAGTCAGAAACTACATCAAGTGTGGGGTTCACGTTCTCCATTGAGACCCTGCAGCACTGACTTTCCTCAGCTGTGACCATGGCCTCGCATTTACCACAAACACTTAATGAAACAAAAACGTGTTAATCTCTCTCCTCACTAGTGTCTGATATTAACGAACGAGTTTTTCAGATGCGGAATTAAAATTATTTCACAAAAACGACTCCAGATGCATTAATAGCGTATTTTAAAGAAAATCTAGTTCCTACATTATTTTATCTATACATCGACTCACTGGGGTCTCTAACCTGCAATATGCCCTTTAATATTGAGCTTGAAGATACCAAAAGCCAGTCAGATCTGATGTACCTTTAAATTCCCTGCAGCCTCCTCGAGAGGAGAACACTTGTGATTTTCATGCTTCTTTGATGTGTAACAGACCACACAGATGGGCTGCTGGTCCTCAAAGCAGAAGAGTTTGAGAGCCTCTTTATGTTCTGGACAAACGTCTCCTGAAACAGCAGTGGGTTTTCTCTTCTTGAAGGACTTACAGAGGGCTCTGAACGCCAGGGTCTTGGTGGGCTCCTCATGAGAGCATTCATTGTGACAGACTGGACACTGCGGCACGTCCTGAGTCTCCCAGAGAAGCTGGAGACATTCCTCACACAAACTGTGGCTACATTTCAGAGTGACCGGATCGGTGAAGATATCACAACAGACGAAACAGGTCAAATCCTCCTCCAGAAAGGCCAAATCATCCGCCATGATTGAATTCAGTTCTTAGTAGAAACACTTAATACTGAAAAAGACTGTAAAGAAGCAGGCAGTCTCTACTTCTAAAACACTGTAAACTGGACATTGCACTCTATTGGAGATATAGTATTACGAAACCTACTTTATCTGTCCCTCAAACCCCACCCTTTCATTTCAGTTCGTTAACTTCCGTTTCTCTGGAAGCATTAGTAAACAACTCCTCCCTCCAGAATATGACACAGCCAATAACCACTAGTTAGTTTGTATCTGATTTGTTTTATTTATTTGGTTGACTATATTCTACAATGCACCAGTATTTAGTCATTCATTAGTGTCCAACTAGGCAAACGTCCTAGGAGTGAGTAAACTATTACTTAGTGAACTATTCTTTTAAGTCAGCAGGGGCTGCACTGACCACAGATTGAGAGAGACGAGCTGAATTGAATAAAGTCACTAGATGGCAGTATGCATCCATGTAATTTGACTTTAGGACATTGAAGGGTATTTCACATTTGATTTTTCTTTAAAAGAAAATCAAAAACCCACAAGTGGTTCCCAAACAACCTCACTCTCTTGCAGGTGTGCAAAAAGTTCTCTGTGTGTTCATGTGTGTGTTTCCTTTTATTTCATTAGCTTGTTTTTCTCCAGCATATGGTGTCTAAGAGTCCTACAGCTAAACGAAGATCAGTTCATTGCATGGCTCTTATTAATCACAGTGGGGTCCTGCAGCTGCTGTTTCTACACTGTCATATGCATAAAAGGTTAGTTCACTCAAAAAAAGAAAACTTACTCTCCATATTCTTTCAAAGCACAATTTGAATGTACTCTATGGTTTTTTGTAGTCATTTTTGCATCTTGGAATAATTACATAATTTCCTTTATTATTTCATTATTTAATAAATAGAAAAAATGAGAACTGTAGAGAGATATATCGCTCAAGCTAGAGTATTGGACAGCCAGAAAGACAGATCGGAGGCAGGAGCTGTGATATTTGAGGGGCCCAGGTGTTTCTGTCGGCATTCTGTTATGTGTGCTCATCTCCCAGGGCTCTTCTGCGCTGTCTGCGGCGCTTCATCCATGTGGGACGCGACGCTGCATCAAATCCTCTACAATGCTGGCGCAATTTGTTTGTTCACCAATATTGTCAATGTCAGTTTTCCTCCTTTCTTTCACGCTGTCTCTCTCTCAAATAGTCCTTACATCAGAATTGGCAACGCCTCTGTCCGAACTCCAGTCGGCCAAACACTGCAAGAGCTTTCAATCAAAGATAAACTGCTCTTGGTTCTCTATGGTACATGTGGCATTATAATTTTCTATAAAAAAAAAAAATTCACCCTGATCCTTATCTGTTAAAGGAACAGTTTGTCCCAGATGATCTCCACTCTTCAAAATAAAGGTTAAAAAAGAGGGGTTTTGCAGCAAAGCCATAGAAGAACCAGATTCCACAAAAAAGCTTTCAGTGAACGGTAATACTTCATTATAAAGTTCACTATAAAGAACTTTTTGTGGAATATAAAAATTCCATGGATGTTAAAGATTCTTCATAAAGAACCTTTATTTTTAAGTGTTCTGTCATTATTTTACGTTCCATTATTTGATTCCAATCCCATAAAGAGCTGCATAAAGATTGTTTTATGTTTTATAGTAATAAGTATAACACATGACTTTGAAAAAAGTATATAATGGCATTATTTCATAATGAACTAGTCCCATAACAATATATCATTTTGGTGACAGAGCACTTGCTGCCTGCCTAAGTAATATTATGTGGCCCTTTGGAAAGCTAAACAAAGTGTTTTATCCAAAATTTAATCTTTGATAGTATATGAATAAAATTAATTATACCATGTCAAAAGGCTTCTTTGCATGCCCTCCATGTTTGTAGTGGCGAACCTCGGTTTATGCATAATGGGTGCATCTCATTTCAGTTTTCACACATGAATTCAGACCATCGGAAAAATTGGATTAAATGCACAATTTCACCAGATGGACCAGAGCTGCTTACAAAGTGCCAGTCACCTTTTCAGCTGATGTCTCATCTCTGTGGCGAACAGTGGGATATATAGACAAACAGACAATCAATGCCAAGGGCAAAGACACAAAGTTTTCTCGAAAGGGCTCTTGATATGCAGGTGCATCTGTCCAGGTTGTTGTGGGTAATGGAATACTTCAAAACAGGCACACATTCATATTTAATTCTGGTCATGTCTCACAGGAAAAGAAAACCTCAGATGAGATCTCTTTAAAGGAATGGTTCTCCCATAAATGAAAATGTGCTCACCCTCAGGCCATCCAATATGTATGAGTTTGTTTCTTGGAGAAATTCAAGTTCCAACACTTGCTCACCAATGGATCCTCTGCAGTGAATGGGTGCCGTCAGAAGGAGAGCTGCTAAAAACATAACAATAATCCACACCACTCCTGTCCATCAGTTAACGTCTTGAGAAGCCAAAAGAAACAAATCCATCATTAAGACATTTTCAACTTTAAGCCAATGCTTCCGGGTAAAATGCAAGTTCTCTATACATATTATCGCTCTCTCCAGTGAAAAAGCATATATCTCTCCTGAATTAGGAGAGAAATCTGCACAGATCAAGTACTGTTACAAGCCAAAACAACTCTAAACAATATGTGGGTGTATTTTAATGTGAGGGACAACAGGAATTTTCACTGGAGGAAACTTTTGCCCAGTACAGTATAATTTTAAAGGTGCCATAGAATGCATTGATACAATATTTTATCTGATATCTACATAGAAGGTATGTGGCTTAGGTAAGGGCAAAAAATCTCCAGAAATGGTTTTACATGTGCATTTACAACCCTAGGATTTGTCCCTAGAATGAAATGGTCTGTTATTGGCTTATTTGGAAGGGTCATGAATAATAATGTTGAGCTCTGCTCTGATTGGCTGTTTTCAGTAGCTCACACTGCATGAAGGAAACACAGGGAAAATACATATTTCAATACTTTCTCGCGCAGTTATATCGTCGGGTAATTATACTGTAAATAAAATGCGGGCATCAGGGAGCCGCTATTAATATGCTGGGCACTGAAACTGCTTTCACGATCGCTTTTTACTTTCGCTTTCGAGATTCGTGATCGCACATACTCGGTTTATACTGTGGAGCGGCAGCACTTACCGCACATTTTACAAGATCAGATGCTTGTCAGTGGTGCTCAGGATCTGTAAATCATTCACCATCATCCTCAGTCATCTCTCCTTACTCTGTTTATGTGGTAAGACAAATCTTATGTACTGTAATGTAACAGGCTACCGCTGGCAAGAAGCTAACCATGTCCCTTTAGTGGCTCGCATTATTTTATTAGAACGCGTTAATTTGCTTTCCATGCCTTTTTGAATACAGACACCAACCCATCCCTGCACTTCACTTCCCCTGCACAGCCCAGAACATAACATTTATTTCCATGGTCTGCCATTTTTGCTGTTGTCCTTGCTTGTTTATTTACAATACCTGCAGAACTTCTGATGGTTCGGCTGGCCTAGAACATGGGCGGGTTTATGCAAATGTTAGAGGCGTAACTATTAGTGATCCCGACTGTAACGTCACAGTCGGTGTTATGTTCTGATTCGCCTATTTTTCAGTGGTCTTTTGCTTGCACGAGATTTACATAAGGAGGAGGAAACAAAGGTGTTTGAGGCTCACTGTATGTCATTTCCATGAACAGAACTCTTATTATTCAACTATGCCAAGGTAAATACAGTTTTCCATTCTATGGCACCTTTAAATCGGGAAATTATGATTTTGAGTCAAATGGGACAAAATGTTACATTGAAATTGCTTGCATGAGCCAAAGTAATCTCCCACAATGCATTTAGAGCGACACGTTTAACTTTTCTGTTCAAGCAGTGTCAGTCTGCACATGAGAACAGAGAGTTCCTGAATGTGTCTTTGCACCATGTAAACTGTGTGTGTTTGAGGATCACACTGCAGTGCAGGGTGATGAATGGAGGGACGGTGGAAATTCGTTGCTCAGGTAACCAGACGGCCGCTGTTTCCCCGTGTGTGGGTAGATATAGACATGATCTGCTGGGATGCAAAGCAGGAATGCCTCATCTAGCAATTACAGCATGCAGCACGGAGCAGCAGGCCATAGGAACTTTATTAAAGTTACACAAATGTATCATATTTCTCTCGATAGACCAGACTCATTCTCTCTGTAGATCAAATTCATCTCTCATCTTAAACCCAACAATTTAACCTTTAACCTAAACTCCCAAACCTATTTACTCCTCTCGGTAAGTCGTTTAAGATATTGGTTGATTCTCTTAAAGAAATGTTGGGTCATGTTTTACTCTTAAAAGAAAAATGAAAAAAGAAATTTATAAGAGGATTCGCTGAAAGAAAATGAAGCCTATTATTCATATTATAAATTAAGCACCCTCCCTCCTGCAAAAGCTTATAATTATTCAAATAAAATGATTTTGACTTCAATTAAATCACCAAAAATTACAAAAATGGACCACAACCCTGGAGCACAAAACCAGTCTTAAGTCGCTGGGGTATATTTGTAGCAATAGCCAAAAATACTTTGTATGGGTCAAAATTATCCATTTTTCTTTTATGTCAAAAATCAGTAGGATATTAAAACCACCCTTATGGCTGGTTTTGTGGTCCAAGGTCACATATAAATTAATAAATTAATATATAAATGAATAATAATATATTACTAGTAAATATAATATGTTTCTATAATTTAATATCATATAAATAAATTAGAATAATTATATTTAATATAATTTATGTTTAATTGAAGTATATAAATATTAAATACTTAATTTAAAAATATCTACAAATATTTATAATTTTTTTAATTATACTGTGAGAATTGGATATATGTATATCATATACAGTTTTTTCTTTTGACTTTGGTGTGAAGTATTTCTCAAGCTTGCATCACACCTGGAACTGTTTGTGTTTTTATTTTTCAATATTTGTTTCTACTGGGAAGAGAAATATAAAATGACAGATTATTTTCAGCAAATGTGTTGCGGTTTAGAAGACGCAGCGATTACACAATGATGGGTGTTTATAATCCACTTTCCCACATGATGTAACATGGTTTTATTAATCAGGAGATTAGAAACCGAGTAAGAAGTGTTAGTTAATATCCTCCTCTGGCTGTCATGACTGATGCATCTTTATTCGTCTTAATAGATTTGACTGGAAGCAAATCATCCCTGCGATTCCCTTCATAATATATGAGAGAAAGAGGAAGGGGAAGCCTTGTCCAGTAAGCACTCATTGATCGGCTGTTGGTTCGATACACGGTGTGTTTGATTGTGATAAGCAGTGATGTATGTGCAGTTAGCAGACAGGAAGTAGGCGGGTTAATCGTTTGACTCATGTTGTTGGTTGGTCTATGGCTATAAGGTGCTTTATTGAGTTTGTGGTGCAGCCTCTTGTTGAATCACTGACTCTTGATTTTACAGGTCGGCATGAGCGTATATTTCATGCGGCATGACCTGATGAAGGTGAACTTGATAAATGAAGGCTAAAAACATTCGTTATCTCATGCACGCATACTAATGAGTAAAAGATGTAGATATATGTGGTGCCAAAATGCTGTTGCAATTGATTACATTTATCTAATGATTCATTTATTGACAAGAAACTAGACTTCTCAATCAATGCATTTGAGAAAATAAATGATGCTTGTGTGTGCTCTTAATTGCATGCATCTTGTGCTTTCTAACTTTAGCATCTCACATGCGTTTGTGTTTGCGAAAGAGGAGATGAACCTCTGATAATCTCATTTGAATCTGATAATGGAGAGACTAGAACATTCTCCAGCAATAATATTCTTACGGCTTTAATAAAATAAAAGAGCAACTTTCTGTTGACTTTTCTAATATATAACCGGATTAAATGAAATCCTCCTCCTCCTCATTAAATAACTCATTTGGGAGGAAAGATCATGTTATTGAGTTCCAATGTAAGGCTCAGGGTTGCCATGGAAATTAATGCACAATCCCTGTGCATCTAAGTATTTAAATTTATAAGAGCTAATATATTCTGATTAATAATGCATGCGATTCATAACGAGCTCTGAGAAGTGTGCTCAAAGTTTAAAGCAGTGTTTAAAGAGATTGAAGTTTTTATTGTCTGTAATCCTGGGAATTATGTGGGCAGCGCTGAGGTTAGATTAGAGATTACAGCCGTCTGCTCTGTAATCCAGCTCTGTTTAATAACATTTCATACTGAGATCAGGGGAAACGCACTGCTCCGCTCAGTAATGGGATATTAGGATCTCATCCAGAGCTCTCTCTCTCTTCTGTGTGTAGAGTATCATTGTACTCTTTCAGCAGTATAGCAGTGCTTTTCACCCGTTTTGCATCACAGTTGCACTGAGTTTTTGGGTTTAATGTCCTCTGGGTTGCATGATTTTTTTCTTCCTTGTGTAGTTTTGTTCATGGCTTATTAGTATGTGGACGTCACATAACCTGTCCATGTTGACTTCTGAGTAATTTAATGACAAATTTGTGCCAAAATACCAACACAGACTCAGTTTGATTGATAGAGGAAATGTTTTGATACAGTAAGTCTTTTTATTAATTCAAGATTTTAAGTCCCATTTTTCCCATGTTTTGTTACATTTACATTAAATGAAAGAGTCAAAGGAATAGTTCATCCAAAAACGACAATGTACTGAAAATTTTCTCACCCTCAGGCCGTCCAAGATGTAGATGAGTTTATTTCTTCATCAGATTTGGAGAAATGTAGCATTGCATCACTTGCTCACCAATGGATGCTCTGCAGTGAATGGGTGCCGTCAGAACGAGAGTCCAAACAGCTGATAAAAACCACACCACTTCAGTCCATCAGTTAACATCTTGAGAAGACAAAAGCTGAAACAGTATTAGGACGTTTTATTTTCAAAACATTGCTTCTGGCTAAAATACAGGTCCATTATCCATAATAACATGTCCTCCAGTGAAAATGTCTGTCTCCTGTTACATCAAAATACACCCACATATACAGTATGCTCAGAACTGTTTTGGCTTGTAAACAGTGCTTGATCTGTGCAGATTTCTCTCCTGATTCAGAACAGACCACTTTTTCACTGGAGGAAGCGTTAATATGGATTATGGATTATTTAGCTGGAGGCTAAACTTTACTTGATACGTGCCAAGATACCACAAAGGAACATAACGCAACTATCAGTAAATCACTGTTTACATGGAGCAACAGAAATTACATTAGCAGAAGTTCACCTAGAACAGAAGTTACACCTCAAAATGATGATTTAGGCAAGTTTTTATTGAATAATTCATGCAGGTGCTTGAACTGAAAACATGAGCTTCACCTTTCTGCTTTTTTATACCCTCAGGCAACTTGTTTTTGCTTCTTTTGATGAGTCAAAATGATGTCTTTGGAAATGGACAGCATGTCACTGATGCTGCTTACGGGACGTCCTTTAAAACATCTGTGTGTGTGTGTGTGTGTGTGTGTTCCTACAGCATTTTAAACTCTCAGTTTGGCTTGGTTTTTCTGGATCAGTGGAAAACAGCAGTTTTTGAGCACATGCAGTGAAATATGCAAAGCAACAGCCGCCTCGTGGCTTTAATATTTGAACCGCTTCGAGGGGTTTTCAATCACCACACACACACACACACACACACATGCTTCTTTCCAAA
This sequence comes from Barbus barbus, assembly GCF_936440315.1. Taxonomy (NCBI): domain Eukaryota; kingdom Metazoa; phylum Chordata; class Actinopteri; order Cypriniformes; family Cyprinidae; genus Barbus; species Barbus barbus. The sequence goes on along the minus strand of NC_136717.1, from coordinate 24,372,332 downwards.
AGTCCCAATTATTCAGAATCTGGCATCACATGGATGCGCTCGACGGCCTGCAGATAATTTTTTGGCTGAATGAAGATTCAAAGTTTGGAGGGGGATTTTGGCGTAAATCATTGTGAAACGTTTTACCCGTCTTTTCATTATCCAACATACTTTTAACAACAAGAGAAATCAAAGCCGTGTGTAAATGTGTGTGTTTAGCTTGGAGTTTAATTTGATTTCCTCTGCTTTTTCTGACTTGTTTCCTTGAGTCGCTCTTTGCAGGAAGGACACGGCGGATGAGCCTCAGCGTGATCAACCAGGTACCTCATACACGTTTACAATGAAAAGCAAATTACGTTAGACAGCGAGAAAATTAAGCAATTTATTTATCGTTACAACCATTGTACTGAATTATGCAAAACTATTAGCTCGTGTTCCTGCAGTTTCTGAGTTCTGAAACCATCGTGTACTGCATTAATGAGATTTTGAGCTCAAAAAGACAAACATGGACTCATAAATACATGCAAGAGACGGAAAGACATGCATTGCTGGTGAGAGAGAGACGGTAGATTAATTTACTTTACAAAACAGAGTTCATACTCATTTCTGATTTGATTAGGTTTGAAGTTGTCATGAAATGATGATAAACTGGCACGCACGTTCTGTATAGCCAGTCCACAGTTAGACTAATGAATTCAGAATTTATTCAGATTAATATTAATAAATATTTATTGAACATTAGTGTATTTTATTAGTGTTGCTGCTGTTAAGCCACTTGAGGCTGTTCATTACAGTGATTTTACCAAGGTCACTGGGTTAAGATCACTTACCCGCGGTAATAGACACATGGCCTCAAGTGGCTTATTGTGTTAGTCTGAAGTGAAATTGGTGCTGTGTGTATTGCATTGTGGGTAAACTGTGTGGCATTGTAAATTAATCAGCAGTGTGACTTGATTTGTTTGGACAAAAAATAAAATATAAAACATAAAAAAAAAAAAAAAAATTCAGTTTGTAAAGGAATATTTTTTATTATTAATACTCTTATATTTTATATTATTATTATGTATATTTATGTATATATTCTTTTATTACAAATGTTTTGCTTAGCTCTTAAATCTGACTTGATTTGTTTGGATCTATTAACATACCCCCCCCCCCAAAAAAAAAAAAAATATATATATATATATATATATAATTTTTTAGTCATTAAATAAAAATAGTTGGAAATGGTTTTCAAAAACGTATCAAACCAAAGACTAGATTTCTAACAAAACACATTCAATTGTTACAGTTTATTCTTTTTCATCCTTTTCTTTTGCACTGACATAAAAGTGAATAAAAATTGATTTTCTTTGTAAATATGCGAGGGAAAATTAATTTTAATATAATTTTATAAAAATACCCCTTTAGGCCGTCAAAAGCAGTAGCTATTATATCTTTAATTCAGATTCACATTACATTTTCTAAAAACATATGAAACGAAAGATTAGCTTTACAAAAAACAAAACACGACTTTTAAATGAGATTGTTACAGTATTTTTCTTTTCGTCCTTTTCTTTTGCATTTACTCCAAAGTTTTTCTTAAACATAACAAACCAACACAATTACAGATAAAGAATGACGATTACATTTCTAAAAACTTTGCACAGCTAGATCTTATTTGTTATTGAGCACAGTATCAGTGAAGCCTGACAGACAAACCTCGGATGTGTCTCGTATCATCAGAAACAGACGTGCATCATCAGTGCTGTTTGCTCAGTGATGCAAGTGAGTTTGTGTTGATGCATGGGAATGTGTGCAGAGAGAAAGCGCTTTCTAGTGTTCAGCGGGCGTCCTGTCTGACGTAGCAGCATGAATTGGAGATTTCGTTTCGTTTCATCAGATGCACTCAAAGGCTGCTGAGGGCCCATGGAAGGACGGCTTGCTTGTAAATAACAGAGGTCATATTCAGATCAGAGGTTCATGTGACGCGACCTTGTGCGCTCTGGGCTTTCCTCTGTGAAAAAAACACATAGAGAAGGAAAGAAAGGGAGATGGAGGGATGCAGATGGAAGTGTATTATTCATGAGCAGGAAATGAGAGGAGGAAGGAGAGCCGTGTTTCTGCAGGTGTTGATAACGTTTCTGTCCCTGACTGCCTCTATTAATATTTCATACTGAAGTGATTGTCTTCATGCGCCGGATGTGTATGTATATGAGGGATTTTTCTCTCTTGGTAGGATCACAGATGGATTTTCCAGCTGGGCTGATGACTTTATTACAGTTGTTTTGTTTAGCGCTTCCTTCTGTGATCCTTTCGATGAAGTTAGGGAATATCGGGGCTGATAACGAGTCTGTTAACTCTTCGTGTTTTAACCTTTACAGCTGGAGTCTAATTAGGTAACTAATAAGTCAGGTTGGATGGCAGAAACACAAGCTTTGTGTTCAAATGTTGGCTAAACATTAACATCTGTGTGTAGGGTTTGTTGCATCTGGGCACCAACTTTTAACCCTATAAAGCCTGTATTGTTTTGATGTGCCACTTTAAATGTTCCACATGATCAAAACGTTGCTGTTAAACCTGTTGCACACAAATTTAGGCTTTTTTTTAGCAAGTAAAAGGCCTTTTAGTACTAACGTCCACCTTCAGCTGGTGCTTCATATGTTTTTTGCAGTCAAATCTAATTTTTATCAAAGAAACTTAACAAAGAGAATAACTGTAGTAATATTTCCAGATGAACACTTACTGGACTGAAGCAGCTCGACTTTACTTGATTCTCCATCAATCATTTTGTTGAAAAATAAGTGCGTCTCAAATCTGATCATCAGGATCTTTTGCGGAACATTTGTTTCCAGAAGCTTTTCATAGGAATGATCTTCACAAGCCTCCAAAACATCTCACGACTTCTGAGGAGCGTCTAATTCTTCATCTCTCCATCAGCATTGCATTGCATTATATGTTTGGATCATTTCAGTCTCATCTTACTAAGACATATTATTGGAGATATAAAGTGACCGCTGATATTTACATCATTTTATGTCAGTATCTGTTATAAAGATCTTATTGATTTACATGACAAGCTTCAGAATCTCATCATATAAATATCAGCATCTGCACCAAATTGCATATTTTTGCTCAGTTTGAGTCTCTGAATAACATTTTGCTGTTTTTAATTAATTCTTTCACTATATCAGACTATATGAGCCATAAAAGCCTGATATATCAAATATATCACACACTGTTTTTGTCTAAAAGTTTGATAAATTAAAAAAAAAGTTTTAGACTAATATTACATAATATATTATATAATGTTTTAAATTTCTGTTTTATTTTTAAGTTAAAATATTTCATATGATATATTGATTTAAATATATACAATGTAATATACTTTTTTGTATTACAGTAATTACAGATTATTTAGAAATATGTTTTTTGCCATATAAATAATGTCGTGATGCAAAAAGTCTCATAAGTCCTAAAAAGTCATTTTCTTTATTCTTAAGTGTATCATTATTCTGAATGTTGACTCTCATTATGCTCTTAATTACAGTAATATTTTTATTTTTTGTATTATAGTAATCCATATAATATACTGATTTAAAACTCGATTTTAATTTACTGTATAATAATGAATTAAATTGAGGTGTTTTCCTCTATATTTTCATTATATTATTCTGTATGAGCCATAAAAGAATGATGTATCAAATATGATAACATAAAACACATATGCATATTTGTTTTGTAAATTTAGTCTAAAAGTTAAATGAATTGTTCCATTTATAGGAAAAAAATGTTTTTATTTATTAATTTTTTTAAGATCGGCCGTGTGTCTGCAGAAAACACATTAAACTAACCAAACTGCTGTAAGACGTCAGTAGCTCTCTTGTGTGCTGAGATTAGTTATATCGTGTGTGTGTGTGTGTGTGTGTGTGTGTGTGTTTGTTTTTATATTCCGGTGGGGACTTAAACCTGAATACACACAGATTCATGGGGACTTGTCACGGTGGGGACCTAAATTACTAAAGTAGTATCGCTTTTTATTTAATTTTTTCATTTTTTATATGTTTATTATTGAAATGTTGTGTCAATTTTATTTAATTTCTTTATTTTCTTAAATATGTGGGTACATAGTATTTATAGAGTTGTAACTTTTTAGTTTTAGTTACTTTTTCTTATTTGTAAGTCGCTTTGGACAAAAGCGTCTGCTAAATGACAAAAGTAAAGTAAAAAGTAAATTGAGGTCCCCATGGGCAAACAAGCTTATAAATCACACAGAATGAAGTTTTTTGAAAATCTAAAAATGCAAAAAGTCTCCTGTGAGGGCTAAGTTTAGGTGTAGGGTTGGTGTAGGGCAATATAATATACGGCCTGTACAGTAGAAAACCATTACGCCTATGGAAGTCCCCACAAGGATAGCGAAACAAGTGTGTGTGGATGCGTTTGAGACCGCTGGCAGGTGTTGGAGTGCTGCTGTTGGCCTGTTTTCAGACAGAACACTTGATTTATTTGTACCAGAGTAAGCTGAAAGAAATGCATTTACACCAGACAATCTTCTTGGCGACGTACCGGCACGAAAGGAAAGGCTACACGGCACGGTGTTAGCGCTCGTTTGAAACCATGTTTTACGGCTGGTCTGACGCATTACCTCCGCTTCGCTTTACTACAGTGTGTCCAGGGAAACTTCATCCAGTGAAAGGTGCTGGAGTTTAATTTAACGCAGCAGACAGAATATATTCTGTTTCCTTTCATACTTTTATCCTCGTCTGAATGACAGACAGCATCTCTTTCTTTCTCGTCCCTGGAATGACCTTGTATTAACCTTCTTATAACCTTAGTTTCCTGTTCACACTCACTGCATTTGGGGTATATATGACCCCAAAATTTAAAGAATGATTGTGAAAAAAATGTACATTTTTAATAGTACATATAATATATTATTTTTTTTGTTTACTTCTCATCTGTACAGTAATGCTGTGTTTTTGGATATACAAAGTACTTTTGTACCTATTTACCACACAATTCCTCAACTATACCATTAGCTTGCATGTAAAATATTATTTTTTTATGAAAAAAATACTTAAACAATGATCTAAATTAAATATAAGTTGTTTCTGGATATTGATCTAGGTGTTAGCTGTACAATTCTGCCATCTGTTGGTCAAAGACAAACCTTTAGGAATTAAAATTTAAGAAAGAAATTGTATTGTCCATAGATACCCAGAAGAGGGCAATAGAGATCCATTCATTTTACTGGATGTAGCCAACTGCTCATATTATAACTTTTGTGATAGATTTTGTGAATTTATACATGTATAAACATTATTAAAGACATTAAAAATAAATATTCTTTCAAATAGTAGAATTTTGGTCGTTTTTGAAGCGATTTGAAATGTCTGTTTTTACAAAATACCACAGAAATTGCCACATAAGAAACACCTAAAGGACAAGACTTAGAATCAGATTGTAGTTGAATATTATTTATTTTAATGAACCAAATGTCTCAAATGGCTCAGAGTCATCGCCCTCAGTGTCTTCCAGGCATGATTCAGTTTCACTTGAATCAAGCAGGCAATCTAAAGTCTCCAGGAGAGTGTAACGCTTTGCCATACTGACACAGAATGAACTGTGTGACACCAAAGACCCTCTTTTATACCTTTGGTGTGGGAACTATTTCTTTGTTTTCAAAATAAAGTTGCAGCTCTTAGATCTCAGAGTAAACTTTCTCAAAGTTGAACAGGTCAGTTGCCTTTCATCTCTCCCTTGCTCTCTCTGTCTGTCTGTCTGTGTGTGTGTGTGTGTGTGTGTGTGTGTGTGTGTGCGCGTGCGCATGTGTGTCTGTGTGTGTGTGTGTGTGTGTGTGTGTGTGTGTGTGTGTGTGTGTGTGTGCGCGTGCGCATGTGTGTGTGCATTAGGTCTCACCCCTTTTATCTTTGTTCTGCATTTGTGGCTGATTTTATTTGGCTGTGGCAGTCATACCTGTCTGTGTGTGTGTGTGTGTGTGTGTGTGTGTGTGTGTGTGTGTGTGTGTGTTGAGTGAGCATGTCTTTTCTACATTGCATTTTTGCTCTAGTACCAGGCCTTCATTTCTGTGTGGAAATTTTCAGATTTATGCTGGAATTATTGATTTTATTTGTCAATTTCTAAAAAAAATGCTTTCAATTGGAGTCACACCTGTGTGTGTGTTTGTGTGCGTGAGCATGTGTGTGTGCAAGTGATCATGTTCGTTCCACATTACATTTGTGCTCTAGTACCAGGACTTCATTGTGGTATGGAAATTTTCAGGTTTATTCTGGATTTACAGATTTTTTTTGACAAATGAAAAATAAAAAACATTTTTTTTTTGATTTTCCCATTCATTTCAATGTGGGGTCATATTGACCCCAAAGGTCATGAGTGTGACTTTTTTTTTTACATACCTTTAGAACAACCAAATCAAGCCCAGTTTTTTTGTGTGTGTATGGATAGATAATTTAGAAAAAGTCACAAGATTTTATTCCACTGAGATAAAGGGAACCATTATTTTTAACTAAAGAAAAGTCGCTTGGGGTCATATTGACCCCAGAGGATAACTTAAGGTTAATGAGAGTGTGATCGCGAGTCAGCTGGGCTTTCAGCTCGCAGCAAATACACAAACAATCCCTCCCTCCACACACACACACACACACACACATATGCACTCAGTCTGTCGCCCTCACAGATACCATTAGCACGACTCTGTGGTGGAAATAGAAAGCTAGAGATAAAGAGAGAGAGACAGGAGGATCAAAAGAAAAACAAAGAGTGCAAACAGGTGGAATTAGGAAGAGAAACAGCAAACTATTCCTCAGACTACAGGTACGTAACTTTAAACCTCCGTCTTGAAGCTCAGAGCCGCCGTAATGCTGAATTCACCACTTTTGCGCTCGTTTAAAGCCAAACAAGGTGTCAGAAAGAGATTTCTCTGTTTTCTTGGAAAAAGCTTGAGCAAATGTCTCCTCAGATCCCGCTCTCTGGTTATTTCTGAAGCGCTCCGGAGGATAAAAGGCTGAGATACCGCTGTGTCTGAGGCCTGTGTGTGCTCGGCGGCGGTGTAACGACGGCAATGGGTGTCTTAAAGCGTGTCATTCTGCTGTCAGGGTTTAAAGCGTGAGAAATCTCTTCTGTGGCAGCGGTTCTGGGGTCAGCGGGGGTTTGTGAACACTGGTTGGCGAAATAAAAAATAATGCAAGTTAAAGTTTTTCCAAAGTGTTTCTGCTCTGGTTGGAGAACATGACTGAAGGTTATGGGCTCAATCTCAAGAAAATGTGTCCAAGTGACATTTCACCTCAAAACTAAAAGAATTATAGTTTGTGTTTAAAAAAAGCCAATTTTTATGTTTTATGGTATTAAGCCTGTATTCTGAATGTTGATTTTCATTAGATTGTAATTACTGTAATTTTTTATTTTACAGTAGAAGTACTATGTTAATGTTTTAAATAATTTTTTAATTTATTTTTAAATATTAAATGTTATATCTTGTTTTTAATATTTATTATATTTTTGCATTGCAGTATATGTAATATTTTTAATTAATACATTTTTAAATGCATTTTTAAATATTAAATGTTACTTGTATATTATTATATTATATTACAGTAATTACAAATTATTTGGAAATATGTTTAATTGTCAAGAAAATAATGTCAATGAAAAACATCTTATTGACCCTAAAAGGCATTTTCTTTAATTTTGAAATGTATTGTTATTTTGAATGTAGATTTTTATTTAATTCTATTTGTTGTAATATTGTATTTTTTTGCTACAGTAAAAAATAATATGCAAAGTTTAAAATTTCTATTTTTAAATTGAAATACCTTTTTTATATAAATACAATATAATGCATATTTAAAACAAAACATTTTATATAACATTGTTTTTTATATAGGCTATATATTATACATTATAATATATATTTGCATTGCAGTAACTATAGATTATGTGAAAATGTTTAATTGTCATTAAAATAATTTCGTGATGCAAAAAATCTTGTGGATTCTAAAAATCTTTAAATTAATCATTATTCTGAATGTTTATTCTCATAAAATTCTTATTACTGAAATTTTGTAATTTCTTTTGTATTACAGTAATACATATTATATAGTGTTTTAAATTTAAATTTTAAATATTTAATATTATATATTCTTTTAAATATATAATATGATATGAATTTTCGCATCAAAGTGATGAAAATAATGTCAGACTGCAAATTTGTGTAATATAATTTCTTTTTTTTTAATCAATGTTTCTCGTGTTTTTCTTTACGTCTCGGACGGGATGATATAAATGACATTGTTATGCAGGAAAGCATGCACTTCCTGTTTAAACTTCAAAGCATTTCCTTAGAAAAGCATTTAAATAGGTTCGCCGTGGTCCACCTTTTATCTGTCCGGCCCACATCTGTCGGGAACATCCCCTCTGGGACGACAGGAGAGAGAGAGAGAGAGAGAGAGAGAGAGAGAGATCAAGCCAAAGCAGCTAAACGAAGAGTGTTTTACCTTCCTCCTTATCAACATACATCTCATGCTCCTCCTCTCCTCACAGTGACGGGTGAAAACCTCAGCGGGTTACATCTTCTTTAGAGAGTGCCTTGTGTGTGTGGGCGTATCGTCTGCATTCAGACTTCCACGTATAGAGCATGTCTGTGTGTGTGTGTTTTAGAGAGGCCTTTTTTCCCAGGGTGGTGTGTGAAGTGGGTCGTTCCTGACTGGAATGAGAATAAGCGGGGTGCCATGTGACCCTGTGAGCTCCGAGCATCGGGCCTCAACGCCGCTGCTGTTGCCATAGTTATCAGTTAACCTATCAGAACGAGTCCTGCTCAGATGAACAGCCACCGGCTGACCGTCTCTCACTTCCGGGCCAAGTTATGACTCAATTATAAGGAGACATGAGTTACTGTTGTTTTATTTTGTAATGGAGGCTTTGCTGTTGATGGAGGTTAACCTGGAACATTCCCTCGGTTTCTTTGTGTTCAGCACATAGCGAGGCGCTAATTAAATAATAAAGGTTCTTTATTGGCTTTGATGGTTCCATAAAGAACCTTTAACATCCATGGAATCTTTCCAATCCACAAAGGGGTCTTTATAGTGGGAAAAGTTTCTTTAGTATGGAAGCTTATTTCTGCCACAAAACAAAACATAATGTCATTGCGACTTTAAATCTCACAGTTTGGAATTTGAAGTTTGAATCTCACAATTCAGTCTTTTTTTCACAGAATTGTGAGTTTTTATCTTAAATTTCAGGCTTTATTTGCTCAGAATTGTGAGTTTATATTTCACAATTTCAACTGTTTTCCTCAGAATTGTGAAGCTATCTCCCAGTTTATGTCTCACAATTTGCACTTTTTCCTCAGATTTGTGAGTTTTAATCTCACAATTCTGACTTTCTTTCTAAATATTGCCAGTTCTCACAATGGCGAGGGGGAAAAAAGTCAGAATTGTGAAGATTTCAGACTTTTTTTTTTTTTTTAATGCCGTGGTGGAAATAAGATTACATAGTTTAGATTATTAAAAACTTCTTTGCACTAAGACAAAATGGTTCTTTTAATAAGAACTGATCTCTGAGGAACCAGTCATCGCTGCGAAAACTCGTTTGGAAGCTTTATTTTGAGAGTGTGAGATCAGCTGACGTTGTCAGTGGAGATTAATCTCCCGTGGGTCTGGTCGACTATGTGGGAACTGGTGGTTATATACACATCCAAACACAAAAGCATGCTGGGTAGAGGTGCAGGGGGGTTGTTGCATTTCTCTGTCTGTTCTGTTCGATTCCCTCTTTTCATTCAAGCAGCTTGAGGCCACTTTCTCAATCATTGGGTTGCTAAGGTGCAGGAGGCTGATGGAGAATAACAGCCCTGCTTGTGTAAGGAGCACACACACATACACATACACATACACATACACACAGAGTTTGGATTCTCAGAAGGATGTTCCATGGAAACACACACACACTCGCTGATCCCTTTCCACCAGATTGGTCCCGGAGCTGGTGCTCCGGTGGGGAATATACAGACCTCTGTCTGAACTGACGTGATTCCATTGACTTGATTGACCGAATGAGGATGTTACTGATGGTGTTATGAAACAAGCATGGTGGTCTGTGGTTACACAAGATTTATTCTTAGTTTTGACGATGCACTACTGAAGTGTGGAATGAGTTTAATGTTTCTGAAAGAGCTCACCAAGGCTGATTTATTTGATCCAAAATACAGTAAAAATTGTGTAAAATTATTATAATTTAAAATAGCTCTTTTCTGTGAGAATATATTGTAAAATGTAATTTATTGCTGTCATGCAATGCTGAATTTTCAGCATCATTGTGTCACATGATCCTTCAGAAATCATTCTAATATGCTGATCTGCTGCTCAAAAAACATTTCTGATTATTATCAATGTTGAAAACAGATGTGCTGCTCAATATTTTTGTGGAAAATTGGATAATTGTATTTTAGAGTACTGAATAGAAAGAACAACATTTATTTGAAATATAAATATTTTCTAATATAAATGTTTATGCATGCAAGTTTTGATCAGTTTTTTCAGAGTCTTTGGAGAATGAAAGAGTGCTTTTTTTCCCATTTTTATTTTACATTTTCTATTTGAATATATTTAAAAATGTAATTTATTCCTGTGATGCAAAGCTGAATTTATGGAAACCATATTTCAATAAGATTTTTAATGTTTTTGAAAGAGATCTCTTATGCTCACCGAGGCTGATTTATTTGATCAAAAATACAGTAAAAATTGTGTAATATTATTATAATTTAAAATAACTATTTTCTATCTGAATATACTTTAAAATGTAATTTATTCCTGATGCAAGGCTGAATTTATGGAATCTATGTTTTCAGGATTCTTTGATGAATAGAAACTTCAAAAGAACAGCATTTATTTGAAGCAGAAATCTTTTGTTACACTATAAATGTTTTCACTGTCACTTTTGACCAATTTAAACTATCCTTGATGAATAAAAGTGTTAATTTCTTTAAAAAAACTCCAACATAAAAATGATTAAGCAGGTAAAACTGTTTCCAACATCGATAATAATAGATTTTCTAGCTATAGTTTTGGCTCCTGGTGTGAATGGGCCTTTATCTTGGTAATAAAATTCATTAGCATCATTGTGTTTATCTGAGATGACTGGGATCTTTCATACTGATAGGTCCAGCAGAACTAATGCTGATGCCAACCAAGGGTCACTCAGAGCTGACCGTTCATTGGCTCTTATAGTGAAAGTCATTGTGTTTTCATAGCGTCTAAACGCCTGGTTCACTCTGCCAGCCTCTGATTGGCTGTTTTCTCCCCCGAGAGCAACTGAATGACCGCTTTTGCTTGAAAATAATGATCAGTTAATCTGTGAAACTGCTTTTCCCAGCATGCACCCCTCCACTGTAAAGCACAGAGTGTCTTGCAGGTGATTATTGATCTGCACAAAATCATATCAGAGCGTTCATCTCACCTGGATCACCCGGCTGTCTCTCTCTCTTGCTCTCTGGCTGTTGTTCTGTTTGTCTGCGACTCTTTCCCGGCCCCTGTGGGAGTGCTGGGTTGTTTGTGTTTGTCTAATGAAGTGAGATGATTGTCTCTCAGTATGAAGTCACCCGAGACTGAAAGAAAAGAAGCAATGAAGTAAGTGGAGTGATTGACAGACTGAGTGACTCAATGGCTGTTAATGAACATACATTAGTTCTGTTCAAAACAGATACCAGGAGGAAATTATCCCAAAGTGAAAGGCTAGAAACATCAGGAAATTATTCAAAATATTCACATTTTATGTTAAAATACTGTCTCAAATCACTTTATATATGTATATGTAATATATTTGTGAAATTTACTAGCAATTTCTGAAAATGTTTCAAAATATATCCTACCAATTTTTTTCAATGTAAGACTAATAAAAATGAATAAAACAGATAATAAATAAATAAAAATTGCAAGAACACATACAAAACTAAATGGTTACTTTAAAATCAGAATGAATAAAATGTTAATAAAAACTAAAATCTCAAAAACTAAAATAGTATTTGACACTAAAATAATACTGGTGATGATGTATTTTTGTAGGCAAAGCTGGAAGAAACATTAATTCAACCAGTGATGTGGTTGTGGGCGGGGCTATTTCTTTATCTGACCAATGACAGACAAGGGAGTGTTTCTGAAACCCGATCCATTTGGTGATGCTATAGTGCCACAGATGAGCAGTTCAGCACAATGTGTTATGTTTTATTGAAAACATTATCTTTTTATATCATCTCTTTTTTTGGGTCTTGTTGGTTTGTAGTAAATCACTTCTAGATTCTGCAAATCCACAGAGGAACGGTTTAGGTCTCTCAAAGCTCAGGGAACCTGTGTGTTTCCTTCAGTGATCGGATATACTTCTGAGGAAAGCAGGATGTTCAGTGATAAATAAAAAAGTAGAGCCCTTTATCCTCCAGTGATTGACTGGATCATGAAAAGTGGGTGTTACATATGGATGGGCGGGGCTTGAATGAAGGATAGATGATATCAGCATCAAAATCCAAAAAGATAATTAAATTAGAAAAAAATAGTCCATACAACTTGTATTTCAGTACTGGGGCTTAGCTTGCGGTTTTCTGGAAGAAAAGGAAAAAAGGCAAAAATAAATAATAAAAAATGAAATAGAAATGTATTAAAATAAATAAATAATGAAATTTTGATTTTAAAATAGGTTTAAATAAACACATTTGTATATATATATTTAAAAAATTGCCTATGTGACTTGTATTCTAGTTCAAAGCTCTGTGAGTGGTTAAAAAAATTAATAAATACAATACAAAATAGTTAAAAATATAGATTAAAGTTAATAAAAATTAAATTAGATTAAAACAAACAAATAAATAAAATTTGATTAAATAAATACTGAATATTATAAACAAGTAAATAAATCCGCTAACACAATAGTACTATTATGAGTAGAAAATAATATAGAAAGTGGTTAATTCAGTGATTGGATTGGATAACGAAAAGTGGGTGTTACACATGAAGGGGCGGGGTTTATATGAGGGATCGATGATGTCAGCTGAAAATGAAAGTCATCACGGTCGATCAATTTTGTGTTTTTTTTATACAAGATATTTTATGAATCATTCACAATAAGACCAGGAATATTGATTAGGAAAGTAAACAGTCAGTTCTGTAGTAGAAAATAGTTTTGGACAACCTGAGCACCGTTTGAGACCTTGACATCTCTCATTACACTCGACATCTCAACGCTGGCTATGAGAAACATTAATTAAAGAATTAAAGATCAAATCGGATCTGGAGAGAGATGGAAAGTTTGTTGCAAACTGAATTATTAAAGCTGATGTGATTAATCACAGTGATGGAGAGAAAGTGCTATTGATCTGTCAGTAACGCAGAGCATGTTTTCATTTTCCCCGTGAAACAGTCCGCCGTGGGAAAACTTTCATTTGTTTCGCTGAGATGTTGGATGTGTTTTGCCGGTGTTCGGGAGCAACATTTCTCAGCCTCGTATGCCAGATTTCCAACGGCTGTTGACTCAAACTGACGTTCAGTGCTCAAAATCTGATTCATTGTTGTTGGTAAGAGTTCAGTTTTTAAAAGATCCATTTTTCATGGAACCGTTGAGGTGTTTTGAGGAAGAGTTGCTGTTTTCCATACAACAGATCCAAAGAGATCATTAAATTAGAATAGTAAATAACTCATACAACTTGTATTGTAGGGAAGGTTTTTTGTTGTTGTTGCTAGGGGGTCTCTGGAAAAATCTAGATCTAATCTAGGTCTATATTCTAAATATTGTTATTATATTGAAAATATTAAAAAGTGTAAAAATAAATGGTAAAAAAAATTATATAATTATATAATAAAAATTTGATATAAATAAACAAGCAAATAAATAAATAAAAATAGCCTGTTCTACTTCTAGTTCAGGGTTTTTTGCTAGGGGGTCTTTGGAAAAATAACATTGTAAATCTTTTTAAAAATAAATTTAAAACATAAAATAATTTTTAAATAAATGTAAAAAAAAGATTAAAATAAATAAAGTAATGAAAAGTTAGATTAAATAAATAGAAACTAAAAATAGATTTAAATAAGCAAATAAACAATAAACATTTGAGTTAAATAAATTTATAAAAATAATTATTATATAGATTATTTTTAAAACAGTGAAGCAAAACAGAGGAAACAGTGTAAAAACAGGAAAAACAATAACAAATACAGTAAAATAAATAACATTTGATTAAATAAATAAATACTACTTTTAAAAAATAAATAAATAATATCATTGATATTAATAAATATATTATATGTTATATGGACTATCATTACAGTACTGTAATGAGTAGAAAATAATAAATTATATAAATAATTTTGTGAAGAAGATTTGAATAATCTAAAGAACCTTTTTCCACTGTTGTGAATTGGAAAGATTCTGTGGATGTTGAAGGGTCTTAATGACACCATTGATTCTAATAAAGATCTGTATTTTTAAGAGTGTGTAGGTGGAAAAACAGTGAGTGAGTGAGTGTGTGTGTGTGTGTGTGTGTGTGTGCATGAGATCATTAGAGGGAATGCGGTCTGTATGTGGGGTGGACAGAGCGTGTGTAATCTCAGCGCTAATAGGCTGCCGTGCGCTAATGGTTGACGCAGTGGGCCAGAATAAGCGTTTAATAGGGGTGTTGTGGCCCGGCTGACTCACGCACATGTAATGCACAGCTCATCTTAAGAGTGTGAACACAGATAATAATAGAGACGCTGCTCTAATGTTGCGGCCCACATTTATTTTTATTGTCTCTGTCTTTTCGCACAAACCTCTCCGAGGCCCTCGAGTCATTACGGCTGACACTCAATTAAAGAAGCCGGGGACGTGAGATGAGGGTCCGGCTGATGCGCCAGGGAAATGATGGATTATACCCAATCAGTTTGTGTATTGATTTAATGGGCTTTTGTATCATCAAAACCTGGAGCACGTAAACAGTTTATGATTGATGGTTTGTGGCTGAAGGAAGAGGTCAGCCAAGTTTCTGTCGTCATTTATGTCTGCGGTGGACACGAAAGACGTTTGGAGTTGCTGTTCTCCACACAACAACAGTTCAATTCAGCTTCAAGATACAAAAAGGACAATTGAATTAGAATAAAAATAGTCCATATAACTCGTATTCTAGCTCAGGGGGGTTTGCTAGGGTGTCCATGGAAAAATTTGGAGAAAAACTGTAAAATAAAAAAAATAAATAAATAATAAATATAAATAAATAAATAATGAAAATTGGATTAAAATAAATAAATACTAAAAATGTACTTAAATAATAATTAGTCAAATTTGGTTAAAATATATAAGTAAATGTTAGAAAAATATGGAGTATTCTACCTTGGGGTTTTTGCTAGTGTGGATCCATGGAAAAATGTATAGAAAAACTGTAAATAAAAAAAGTAAAAATAAATGAATTGTAAAAATATTAATATAAATAAAAAATGTAAAACAAATCAAATTAGATTAAAATAAATAAATACAAAAATATATTTAATAGAAAATATTTTTAAAAATATTAAAATAGATACATTTTAGAAAAGTTTAAAATAAATCATTACTTTGAAATTAAATTGAAAAAAATGAAAATGTGATTAAAATAAATACTAAAAATACATTCTCACACACACACACACACACAATATATATATATATATATATATATATATATATATATATATATATATATATATATATATATATATATATAAATGGATTTAAATAAATAATGCAGATAACACTACATTACTTTACTTGGTAGAAAATAATATAATAAATACTAAAAATTCTCCAAATAAAATTTTACAGAACAATACAAATTTTCACAGAATAAATTGTATCTTTATACATGACAATATATTGATTCCTTCTACATTTTTGGATGGGGTCACTTGCAAGAAGCTAATCATATTTTGGGGTCTATGACATCTAAAAGATTGAAATCCATGTTCTATATATTCAAAGTCTTCTGAAGTCATTCAAGATTAAAGGACCTGAGCATTTGTGTAGATTTTTAGCAAATAATGACTTTTAATGAGTGTTCTTTTCACACATGAATGTAGAGCATGAATCATATGGACTACTTTAATGCAGAGCTTTCATTTCATTGTATTGTAAATACTATCCATTTGGGTTCCTCAGAAAAACACATAAGGCACTATACAGGGTGAGTAAATGATGGCAAAATGTTCATTTCTGGGTCTTGACGTCACTGTGCATTTTAAGATGGCTTTAAAAAGCGTTGCGACGGATGGTGTGGCTAATCTGAGCGATTATAAAATCTCATCCTCTCGTCGGGATTAAAGTGGAGCTGTGTTGGCTGATATCTTCACAAACAGACGGCGAGGAAGAGGAGGGCTTTTGGAAAGTTTAATCGGGGACGCGTCCACCTACTAAACTTGACTGTAGCCGTTCACAAACAAGCGCAGGTCTGTTAATAAAGCAGGAGATGAATCGCGGCGGTCAGGAGTCGGGTCAGCGCCACCGCCCACCGTTCCGCCCGCTCTCTCCACACACCTCTCTCTCTGTTTCTGACTTCTGAGTGCAGATGAAGTTAGAAGATGCTGCTGTGGGATAAGAGCAGCGACCTCGGCCTCACCGTGTGTGTGTGTGTGTGTTCACAGAGCACGCTGTTCTTTAAAGAGCCCACCCACTCCTTCTCTCCCTTTATGTCGCTTGCTTTCTTCTTCTTCACACTCTCCAAGTGCTGACCAAAAATAACGCAACTCCTCCGTTAATATATGGCTGACTGTGAAAGTCCAGCATCCCAAACAACAGCGGGGTAGAAAACTAGCAGAGGGAAACAGAAAAAAACTATTGAAGCATCACAGATGGTTTCCACTACAAATATCATTACAAAGAGTCAACTTTTAAACTTTAAAGCTGTTAACCATCCAGTGTTGGGGAAGTTACTCTAAAAAAGTTGAACAACACAAGGATAGACATTTGGTAGGGCGTCTGTAAAAATCTAGAGAAAAAATGGTGCACAAAAAAAAAAAATTACAAAAAAAGAAAGATTAAACTAGATTTAAAAACAATTTTTAAAAAAAAATAAATAACTACTACTTACTACTTAAAAATGTAGATAGAAATTGTGAATTTAAAAAATAAAAATAAATAATTTAAATAAATAAAAAAGTTTAAAAAATGTTTAAAATAAAAAATGAAGATATACTGCTACTAATTATTAAAAATAGATTTAAAGGATCTTTCTACCTGGGAAGAACATTTCTACCTCAGAACATCTTTGGAATTCATCACTCTTCAACCCGGAAGAACGTGATCGGGAGTCCAAAACCTTGAAACCATTAAGACTTTCATCTGAAACTGCATTCCAGACACTCGTCACAACCAAGCAATGCAAGTATAACATTTAACTAAATGAAACAGAGGTTTAGTATAATATTTCCTGATGGTTTCATCCATCAACTCTCATTTGCCCTTTCCCCATGTATGAGTGATTGCACGGATGTTTGTTTGGCTAGTTTGCGTTAGTGTTTAGTTAATAAAAGTCGTTTGCACAAATTACATGAGTTTCTGGTTCTGCTTTGCAAATTAAATGTCAGAAAGGTGTTCTTAGAGTTGATATGAATTTACACTGAATGTTGGCTGGACGAACAGATTAGATGATGGCAATTTAATTCTGTGACAGTTATTACTGTCAGCCGATATAAATAATTGTAATTAATCATAATTAATTGTAATTATTTATATACAATTCCCGTTTGAGCTAATTTGCTACAAATAAAACAAATAATGATGAATTAATAATGAAGAATTGCTACTACTAATTATTAAAAATAGATTTAAACAATAGTTTTCAGTGTTGGGTAAGTTACTCTTAAAAAGTACTTCATTACTTCTTACTTTCTAAATCCCATATCAACCTTGACCAGTTGAACAATACAAGGATAGACACTAAACTGCTCTTTTAATTATTTCAAATAAGTAATATACATTTACATAAATTATTCTTGAACTGACTTAAGGGGAGAAGTTTACCTTAAAAACAAATTTTCATATTCGATGCAACATTTTAATGTTGAATTAATAGAACTATAGAATTGTTTATACAATATTTAACCCTTGTGCATCAATAAAAAAGTGACACTTAGGTCCATAGTGGACAAAAATGTCCATGTCAAAAAAATGGTCATAAAAATTGGAAGCTTGGGAACAGAGACTTAAGTGTGGTCTCATTTTAAAGAAGACCCATGACAGATTATTGTTGAAGTAAAAAACGTTTAAAAAGTGAAACCAAAAAAATGTTATACAGGTTTAAGTTTATGAAAGAGATTTATGAACAATATTTTGTTATTTTTTGAATATTTTATATATGAATCATGTTCAACTCTAAACCTGCTAGAAAATCAAAGCCATAAATCTAAACAAGCTGTGTTCCAACTTTGAGGTTGATATCTCAAAAAATGAGCTCTCAGTAAGATTTTGTTTGGACGCAGTACCAAATTATCCCCATTAGATGCCAGCAAAACTCTGCTGGTGCACACAGTGCTTGGATTTGTGATTTACAATAGTTTTTCTTTCTCAAATATTACAAGCACACACACTAAAAATTTTTTATGACACACATACAAACCACACTCTGACATCTATACCAACACACCTACACAATTATAGCTGCATTATTTATCCAATTGGCTCTATAATATGCAGAAGCAGAAAACAGGAACAAAGCGAATATTTGCTTTATAGACCCTTTATAGACCAAACCTGAAAAAATGGCACCATCTGGTAAAAAATAGTAAAAAATGTAATTATGAAGCCTTGCCAACAGAATGAAAGCCTATTAACAAAAATTGCATCATTTTACAGTTAAACGGCACTGCGATTAAAAATAGCAGTTTTAATGGGTTTCAATTGGGACATTTTTGTCCTTAAGGTCCTGAGTGTGAGTATTTTTTGTACAGAGGGTAAAATTTATTTTTTGAAGGAAATGAGGGTGAAATATTAAAATTCCAATAAAAATAAACACCTGAGCCAAAATGTATGCAGTTGGCATTAACACAGGCACACTTATAACAAAAAACAAAACTGAAATGGACAAAAATGTCCATAAGGTCGCACAAGGGTTAATGCAATTGCATCAGCAGTAACTGAAATTAACTTACAGAAAAATTCTGAGTAATCCCTTACTTTAATTGAATTACTTTTCCCTTGTAAAAGTACAGTAATTCATTTCCTAGTAATGCATTTCACCCATTGATGGTTAGTAGCATGTTGCCATGTTCTCACGTTTTCTGCAGAATTGGGATACTTGTAAACTTCCTTTTTCTGCAGGTTAAAGATTTGACCGTTTGCATAAATAGTAATTGACTGAAATGCGTGTATTGAAATATTTTACATTCTATCAACGATAAAACTGCTAGATTATGAGTTTTGTGGCATTTGAGTTCCTTTATTATTATTAATGTTTGGACTATTATTAGTGAGTTTGGATGTGGATAGGGTATTTGCGCTTGTTTTGGGCTGTTTTTGATTGGCCTTTGGGCTGGATTTGTTACACAGACCTGGCAACCCTGTCCAGTAGTGTGTTTTAGGTCATGTTCTATCAGGATTTAATGGTTTTAACGTGCCACCAACAGAAAACAAGAAATTACCAGTAGAGACCCACAGGGACCATTACAGTTGCCATTAAACCAATACAATTCCCATAATAACCAGTAAAACCATTACAGATTCTTGTTTTGTTTAGAAGAGTTTGGACATGCACCTTTCATGTTTTTTTGACAAGTACAATGATTGATCAAGGTTCAGCTTTCTTTTGTTTGTCACACATATGTTGCCACCTAGTTCCTCACCCCGCTGTGTAAAGTCACCTTTTATTTATAGTGCGTAGTAGAGATTGTTTTAAAGCAGCTTCACAGTATGAGATAGTAATATAATCAATGATGCAAACTTCAAAAATATAGTAGAAAGAAGCAGAATACACAATTTAACATAAATAGAGACTATAAAATGTATATTGAAGCTATGCTGTGCATCTTTATATATATACCACATTAATACTATGTTTTGTGCACATACCAGATAACTTTCTCCAAGTATTTTTTATGTTATTGCAAAAAACAGATGTAAATTTAGTGGCATACATGTTTATCAGGTGTGTGTGTGTGTGTTTGTGTGTGTATGTGTGTTGGTACTGTAGACTTTGAGATTTTTGAATTGCTAATTGAGCTAAATAAAACTATGCCAAGGCTGTTGAGAAAGACTCTTGTGACGTTTCTGAGTGCAATCAAACATAAAAATACTGGTGAGCTGAGCTCTTACATCTGGAGGTGTGTTTGTGTGTATGTGTGTGTGTGTGTGTGTAGGCTAGAGGCTGATAAGAGCTGTCAGCAACAGCCGTAGAAAGCCTGACAAGCTCAATAAACTCTAATAAGAGATGCATTTCTCTGAATTTCAGGAATTGCATTTATCTTGCTCTTTGTTTCTTTGTAGGTTGTGGGTTTTTTGTACACTACCAGTACAAATATAGCCCCATGCAAAAAGAGTTTAAATAGGCAGCAGAACTTTTATTTTTATGCTGTATCAGACTCAGATTAATTTAGTTTTTTTTTTGTTGTTGTCTGAAAAAAACATCTTTAAAACTGATTCAAGATTAAAATCCAATTTATTATAAACTGTCAGATCGAATTTGTAATATTTTTCATCTGTAATTTAAGACTCAATGGTTACGTAAAATCATATAATGTGTAGTTATTTTTAACTTAACCTGAAACTAAAACCATAAAAAATTACAGTACTTAAAATAAACATTAACTGAAATTATATATATTGTGATGAGCGTCCCGAAGGATCATCAGCGTCGCCCTGGAAACAAGCGAGGAACACCTGCACGTCCTCATCACAGGCTGATCGGTCACAGCTGTGGGTCATCAGGCGGCGGCTAGATAAGCCACGCAAGCCCCACACACAGGAGGAGGACTCCATGAGACCAAGCACTAACTCGCCATCTCATTTATTCCACAGACAGCAGCGTGTGACCGACCAGCCCCCCTCGGACAGTACACGGACTCACCGCACTGGAAAAGGAGGAAGAGAGTACTCACAGCACTGGGAAAGGAGGAAGAGAGCACTCACCGCACTGGGGCACTCCCAAGGACCTTTTCCCCTTCCTTGCACTTCACACCGCCTCAATAAAGCCACCCTTCGGGACCTTTAACCTGCCTTCCTTGTCGTGTGATTCCTCACCCCGTTACACTGGTGGAGAATGCGAGCAGATTCGTGAGGAATCACCGACAAGCGATTTCCCTGACCTCATCTTTTTTCTTTTTCCTGTTTTTTGTTATTCAGGCGAGCGCTCCTCCCTTCACCATGGACGAAATCCTCCAGCGGCTCGCCGAGGTTAGTATCCGCCAGCAACAAATCGTTGAGCACCTCGCCACCCGTCAGGGAGAGACGGAGCAAGGGCTCGCGGCTTTGCAATTCGCCGCTCAATGCGTTCCGCTGCCTGACCCTCGAGTGCAAGCCACGAAATTGCTCCCCAAAATGACCCCGCATGACGATGTGGAAGCCTACCTCCAAATGTTTGAGACAACGGCAACCTCTGAAGAATGGCATCCCGATGACTGGGCACGGGCACTGGCACTGGCTCCCCTGCTGATGGGTGAAGCTCAGCGCACGTTCTTCACTCTTCCCACAGCCTCCGCTGACCAGTATGTGGAGGTTAAGAAGGAGATCCTCGCCCGCATGGGATTATCCCCTATCTGTGCCACTCAGTATTTCCACGACTGGGAGTATAAGCCCAGGCTGCCAGCCCGTGCCCAGGCTGCCGAACTCACGCGACTGACACAACATTGGCTGCTCGAGGGGATGTCTTCAGCCAGTCAGGTGGTGGAACGCGTGGTGATAGATCGTCTGCTTCGAGCCCTTCCACGCTCCCTCCGACAGGCGGTTGGGATGAGGGGCCCAACCACCACCCTGGAGCTCGTAGAAGCCATCGAGCTGGCGGATGCAGCACAACGAGCGAGCGCCGCCGTTTCCCCGAAGGGTGGTTCAGGAGCGACACGCGCCGGAGGGCACCCAGCGACCTCTGAGCAGGCCGGCGGTTTCCCCTCCGCGGGATGAGCCCATGCCAACAGAGGCTCCCGCGCTTCCCACACGGACCTGGCTGGCAGGCTGCATTGTTCACCGCGACCTACCGGTGGAGGTTAAGGTGAACGGGAAGCCGTTCCGGGCCCTCCTGGATTCGGGCAGTGCGGTCAGTCTGGTGCAGTCTCACATTCTCGCTCCACGGATGGAGTGTAAAACCTTCCTTCCCATCACCTGTCCACGGGGACACCCGACAAGTGCCCGCCCGCAGAGTGACCATCGCGGCCATATCCGGCACCTGGCCCATCGAAGTCGGAGTTGTGAAGGACCTTCCCGTGCCCGTGCTGATCGTGAGAGACTGGCCCGGGTTTGACCGCCTGCTGGGCGCAGCGATGCAGCGTGCCAGCCCTCGAGGGGACCGCCGGAGATGGAGGCCTAGGAATGGACCTCGCCAGCGCCCCGTCCTTTTGGCTTCGGACAGCGGGAGAGATGGTGAGTCCCCCTCCTAAAATACTAATCTCTTCTATGATGTTTTCCAGCAGGTGATGGGAGGGGGATCATTCGGGAAGGAACAGCGAGCGGATGACAGACTGAAGCATTGCTGGACTCAGGTCTGAGTCATTGGAGGCAAGGAAGTTCAGCCTGGCCCCCATCCTCTCCCGCACTTCGTGGTCCAAAATGGCCTGCTCTATTGTGTCGCCCAGCGGAGGGGGGAGGAAAAATTATTGTTGGTGGTGCCACGCATGAAGACGGAGACCGTATTGGAACTGGCCCACTCACATCCCTTGGCAGGGCACCTGGGAGTGGCGAACATGGTCCAACAGATCCGTGACCGCTTCCATTGGCCGGGCCTCGAGGCAGAGGTGAAGAGGTTCTGCCAAGCCTGCCCCACCTGCCAAGTGACGTCACCCAGGACGCCTCCCCCCAGTCCGCTGATACCGCTGCCCATCATCGAGGTGCCCTTCGAGCGCATCGGGATGGACCTCATGGGGCCGTTGCCTAAATCTGCCCAGGGACATGAACACATCCTGGTGATTGTCGACTATGCCACCCAGTATCCAGAGGCAGTTCCCCTTCGCAAAGCCACCGCGAAAGCCATCGCCCAGGAACTCTTCCTGCTCTCCAGCCGAGTCGGCATCCCAGCGGAGATCCTGACCGATCAGGGTACCCCCTTTATGTCCCGGCTAATGGCTGACCTCTGCCGGCTGTTGCGGGTGAAACAGTTGAGGACCACCGTCTACCATCCACAGACCGACGTTCTGGTTGAACGCTTCAACCAGACCCTGAAGCAAATGTTGAGATGGGTGGTCGCGGAGGACAAGCGCGATTGGGACCTCATGATCCCCAACGTCCTCTTCGGGATCCGCGAAGTGCCCCAGGCCTCAACTGGATTCACCCCCTTCGAGCTCCTCTTAGGCTGGCAACCCCGCGGCCTCCTGGATGTGGCGAAGGAGGCCTGGGAGCAACAGCCAGCAGCCCATCGCTCGGTGATCGAGTACGTCCGCCAGATGAGGGAGAGGATCGACCGGGTCATGCCGTTAGTCCGGGAACACCTGACAAAGGCGCAGCAGGCTCAACAACGCCACTACAACCGGGCAGCCCAGCCACGGGAGTTCCAGACAGGCGACCGAGTCATGGTCCTAGTCCCCAACGCGGCCTGCAAGTTACTGGCCACCTGGCAGGGGCCTTAAACGGTGCTGGAGAAAATTGGGCCGGTTACCTACCGTGTCCGGCAGCCAGGAAGAAGGAAAGCTGAGCAGCTCTCGAACGACGAAAGACGAGCGTCCCGAAGGATCATCAGCGTCGCCCTGGAAACAAGCGAGGAACACCTGCACATCCTCATCACAGGCTGATCGGTCACAGCTGCGGCTCATCAGGCGGCGGCTAGATAAGCCACGCAAGCCCCACACACAGGAGGAGGACTCCATGAGACCAAGCACTAACTCGCCATCTCATTTCTTCCACAGACAGCAGCGTGTGACCGACCAGCCCCCCTCGGACAGTACACGGACTCACCGCACTGGAAAAGGAGGAAGAGAGCACTCGCAGCACTGGGAAAGGAGGAAGAGAGCACTCACCACACTGGGGCACTCCCATGGACCTTTTCCCCTTCCTTGCACTTCACACCGCCTCAAAGCCACCCTTCGGGGCCTTTAACCTGCCTTCCTTGTCGTGTGATTCCTCACCCCGTTACAATATATATATATATATTTTTTTTTACTAGCTTCCAAGGCAACATTTCTAATTTTATTTTAACTTAATGTACTAAAACTAAATAAACTACAATTAAAAAAAACATATAGACATTAATAAAAAAAAATAAAAAAAATTACAAAAAATTATGAAAACTTCAAGCTGATATTAAAACTAAAGCAGAAAATATAAAAATAATGTCTAATTAAAACTATTTTTAAAATTGGCCAATTATTATGTAGTTAATTAGCGAATGATTGTTGAGTGATTTCATATTTATCTAGCATATAAAACACTGAAGTGCAGCTGGAATAAACACTGAATAAACATAAACACAGGTGTTCTCGAGTACAGGTGTGAATTCTCATCTAGTGCAGGTGTCAGCGGCTCTCAGCTCGCACACTAAATTGGCCTTGTGTTTGCCAGTTTACTTCTCGCTTTGTTCTCTATTAACTGATGAACACTACTGGGATGGGCACAAATCATTTTACATTACCAAAATAAAACTTTCAGAAGCCCCGAACACAGGCCGTGTTTTAAAGATGAAGAGGTGAGTGATTTGGGTGGGGGTGTTAATGTTGCTCTATTTTGGATGTAATTGCTTTGTTCACGCACCTGCTGCCAAATGCACCATCTGTCATCAGCCCGAGAAAAACTCAAAAGACAATCCAACATGTAACGTCTAAATAATGCTGCTGAGAATCATGGTGTGGTATACGGAGACAGTAAAGACGGCACTGCTAAAGGCTGTTATTTAAATAGTTGTCGTCGTGTTGGTGTCAATGTGAAAAACAAAAGTACTGCACTGCATGCTTCCTGTTTTAAATATAGTGAATGAAGCAGTTTGCATTACGCAACAATACATTGTTGTTACTTCATACTACTGGACAAATGTTTGGAGTAATTAA
Organism: Barbus barbus; assembly: GCF_936440315.1. Classification (NCBI taxonomy): domain Eukaryota; kingdom Metazoa; phylum Chordata; class Actinopteri; order Cypriniformes; family Cyprinidae; genus Barbus; species Barbus barbus. The sequence goes on along the minus strand of NC_136717.1, from coordinate 24,347,202 downwards.
GTGTTTTTTTTTTACGTTTTAACTGCTTTTTTTGATCCAAAAATTAGGAAAAACTAATAATGTGAAATATTATTACAATTTAAAGTAGCTGTTTTCTATGTGAATATATGTTAAACTGTAATTTATTCCTGTGATCAAAGCTGAATTTTCAGCATCATTACTCCAGTCTTCAGAAATCATTCTAACATGCTGATTTGATGCTCAAGAAACATTTCTGATTATTATCAATGCTGAAAATATTTTTGTGGAAACCATGGTATGCTACCATTCAAATGTTTGTGGTCAGTACTATTAAAAAAAAAAGAAAAGAAAAAAATTATAATATAATTTATAAAGACATTTAAAATGTTACAAAAGATTATATTTTAAATAATGCTGCTCTTTTGAACTTTCTATTCATCAAAGAATCCTGAAAAATAATTTCCACAAAAATATGACGCAGCACAACTGTTTTCAACATTAATAATAATCAGAAATGTTTCTTGGGCAGCAAATCAGTATATTCGAATGATTTCTGAAGGATCATGTGACACTGAAGACTAGAGTAATGATGCTGAAAATTCAGCTGCGCATCACAGCAATCAATTACATTTAACTATATATTCACATAGAACAAAGCTAATTGAAATTGTAAAAATATTTCATAATTTTATTGTTTTTACTGTATTTTTATCAAATAAATGCAAGCCTTGCTGAGCGGAGGAGATTTCTTTCAAAACCACCCAAAACTTTTGACCAGTAGTACATACTGTATAAAGTGTAAGTGTAGTATGTTAGTGTGCTGTTGGAACACATCCCGTGTGTTTCGGGGTCGGGTGAGGTGAGGTGAGACGGCTCATCTTTGGTGGTATTGTGCTTCCTGAGATATCCTGAAAGATGTTTTTGGTGTGTGTGTGTGTGTGTGCGCTAATACTCTGTCCCTGGGGCTGAACTTTTCTCTGGAGTGAAATTCATGGAAAGACACGAATGTCAAAAAGTCGATTTGCAACACATCCCATCTATTTTCCATTTGAGAGGGTTTTGCCAGCTATGAGCTGTGTGTGTGTGTGTGATTTGGGATTACAGGTGCCTGGCAGGTTTATCGGAGACCTGGCAGCTTTATCCCTCCGTCTGAGTGTGTGTAAGTCTACAGGCTTAGTGCTGCTCTGCACAGGGTTTCTCTCTTATGAATCTGATTGTTTGATTTGTGTCTTGTGGCTTGTGTTTACTGAGATCAGACGCCTCGCTGATGCTCTGACCTGCAGCATTAACGCTACAGGGGAATATCGTCTGGATTTATTAGTACTGACTGCTCGCTGCATACAGGTCAGGGATTTGAAGACACTGTCAAGTTGAGTGTGTGTGTATGTGTGTGTGTGTGTTTTGTCCTGCAGTGTTTGAGCTGCAGATATCAGTGATTCCTCAAATCATGTGTGTTACCAGTGCTGGAAGATTACTTAATCATTACTGATTCCAAATTACATGACAAAAATTATATATTACTTTTGACCTAACTTGTTTTTTTACATTGATTTAAATTGTATAACCGTGTACCATACTGATAAAGAATATATACAAAAAAGAATCTCTGCATTACATGCAAATAAAAAATGACATGAATTTGAGCATTTTAATGTGTTTGAAAGATGAAAGCCTTGAAAGAAATAGGAACGCATTCTTAAATAATTCACTGAATGATAATTCAAATAAAAATGTATGTTTATCAGTAGTTGATGCAATGTTGACATTTCTTAAAAATGTAAATGATTTTTGTGAATCCAGCGATCAAATGCTGCGGCCTCCATTGTTTTGAGCAATTATAGGCACCTGATTATAGTCACAATATATTATATAGTTATAATAGTGACTGGTCTTTGTGTGAATGTCCACAAAACTGGAAGACTTTCGATAGGCTAATTTAGAAAGGTAAATTCAAAAGATGAAAAAGAAGAATTAGGGACAATCAGTGAATTATGAATAATTTATTGCTATTGTGTAAATAATATGTAATCATGTAATCAATAAAAATGTCACCAGTCTGATTATGAGTATTTTCAAATGTAATTTAATCTAATTGCAAGTACTGGATTACATAATCTGGATTACATGTAATCAATTACTACCCAGCACTGTGTTTACTAAGTGATCAGACACATAATTGTGCACAGGCAAATATTTTCATATCATATTTTCTCCAGTAAATCTAGTTTGAGTTCAGGTTGTAATGTGATCATATCGTCTGTCTGAGGAAGAATAAACAATCAACGAGAGTGAAATGATGAAATCTTTAGTTATGTTTTTATTATTTTCATATCAAAGCAGCTTTCCTGTCTCTCTCACTGTCTGTCAGTCAGCGATGGTTTGTTGAATATTTCTATTGTTTTATAGATTCACAGCAAACTGAATTTTGGCTCATAAACAGTAAATCCCAGCGCTGCTCGCAGCACGTCTCTGATTCTTATGCTATAAATGTCACTAAATAAAGCAGCTGAATGCCAACAGAAATGCTGTGATAAGTGCTGTCAGTTTTCTTGTTCTCCAAAAGCTGACCTGTTGACAGTTTCCTGTGTTAACAGCAGAAAGAACTCTTTCAGTGTAGAGAAGCTGTTAACGATTCACATTTCCTCCCTGTTCTAGCATACGCCGCCTTCAAGTCATGTCGCGATGATTTTTTTATAAGGTGAGCGCATATGAACACCGCTATGTCATAATTACCAGCAGGAAACTCTATTTTTTCTTTGAGCTCACACCCAGATAACAAAAATGTTCTAACAATGTTTTGCTAACGTTCCCATTAAGATTTCTGAATGTTCTGTTTTTTAAAGGTTTTACCAAGCTTTTTTTGGTTAAATGAACATTAAGGGAACGTTCCATTTTATGATTTTCCAAACATTACCTCTGAATGTTTTGAAACATGTAGTAACATTTAAAAAACGTCCAACTAAAATGTTTCTGAATAAACAATCACTGAACGATGTATAAATAATGTTTTTACGCTAACATTTTGAAAGACCAGATAACTTTGAATGAACATTGTATTAATGTTTGCTCATAACTTTGAGAGAACCTTTCCAGAACGTTCTAAGAACACTGGAGGTGTGTCCAAATTAAATAATGGCGGAAGCAGGTTTATTATAGCAATATAGTGAATGTTGACGCTGTTTTCTCAGTTTCATTCCCCTAAAGATCACATTTCATGCTCTCTAGGTTCATCTTTTATCCGGTTTCTCTAGATCATCTTCTTGCTTTCTGCATTCTAACAAGTTCTGATAAGCTCCGCACCCTGATCACTAAAAACAAACCCCCAGAACTCAACAAATCCGGGTTTGGGTCTGAGTCAGAGTAGCTGGATCAAGCATGAAGCTTTTCCTCTCGAAGCCAGACTCAGTGCGGATAAAACCCTGTCAATCACAGCACATATGAAAACATGCCTTCCTACTGAGAGGTTTCAGAAGAGCATCTGTGAGATTTGCTGTATATGTATATGACAGCTTTATGTGAGGAACAGGCTCAAATTTTGATGGCGCTTTTTGGCTGACCTTCCACTTTCATTCTATGAAAAAAAAATAACTCCTATGTTTCACAGAAGAAAATGACACGCTTCGTGTGACATGAAGGTGAATAGATGATAGCTGGGTGCACCGTCCCTTTAAGAGTCAATGCACCAGGCTTACAGAAATCTGTCAATTGCAAATGAGGAGTACAGCTTTCTTCTGTTTGTCTGTGTGCGTCTGCGTGTGTGTTTGTGTGTGTGTGTGTGTTCCACTCTGATGGATCACGTTGTCAATCTCTCTCCCCTGCTTTTACACTGATCAATGAGCTAATGGAGTGTTAGAGCGGGATAACAGCTTTACCTCAGTGCACACACACACACACGGCCGACCCACCGCAGGTCTTCATTCTGGAGGGGTTTGTAAGAAAGCACAAGTCATTTGTCTTGTGACACTAGTGGACTTCCTTTAGGGTCTGTGGAGGTTAAATGTGTAGATATTCATGATATCTGTCTACTAGGATTGGGAAAAATTCAGATTGAGTCAATACATGAGCTGAAATTAATTCAGAATGACTGGAAGAGGAATTTACTGAAGGAATTAAAGAGTCACGCAAAAGAGGAATGTCATTAGTCCATCACAATAATAAAAATGGCCAGAAACAGATTGGCTATTATGGGATTTGTCCTTTACATTTATGAATTTTGCAGATGCCTTTATCCACAGAGACTTACAGTTTCAAGCTGTATATTTTATCAGTTTGTCCATTTCCTTGCTTCATTTAATAGGAAATGGAAGTGTTCTGTAAAATGAAAGTTAATTAAATTTTAAATGAAATGTAGAAATATTGAATAAATAAATTTCTAATTAATAAATATATTAGTATTACTATATTACTATTATTAATTATATTAGTATTATTATTAGGAGTAATATTTATATAAATATTTTATAGTAATTATGAATTAATTATACATAGAACACATAGCAAGCAATAGCATAGAGCAATCACATAGCAATAATATAAAATGTATAGTTTTGTATATATAAACTATATTTTTGGTTTAGTTTTTTTTTTTTTTACATTTATTTTACATTTATTTTATGTTATATAACTATAATATCAGGCATTATAAATATCAGATTTTTGTAGCAGAAAATTTCAAGCATTGATTTGCACATATGTATGTGACAACATGCTTACAGGTAAACCATGACCATAAAAGATTATTTTATGGCCATATAGATTATAAACCATAAAAGATTATAGAAATGTTTTATTAAAAAAAGGGGTTTTGTTAAATTCATTCCATGTTAATTCTACTTTAAGTTAACATGCAAATTACAGTTCTGCGTCTTGTTTGCTAAATCGCTTCGATTGATATTGGGGTACTGAATTGGTGTCTAGTCCTCAAATCTCAGTGCTCCTGTCACATCGCTCCAGGCTAATCCTCTCTCTCATCCCGTATCACACATTCACTTGCAGTGCTGCTAATCAGGGTTTGGAGGGCAGATTGTGTTTTAACGATCTGAACCGCTTTATATGTCATGACTCATGAGTCTTTGATTGGCAGGTTTTTGCCCATCTGACTGAAATCACGGTTATTATGTGGCACTGACGATTTCACAGTCTGACTCGAGTGGAACAGTTCAGGTGTGTGCGAGGTGTGTGCGAGGTGTGTGCCCAGCAGAGACATGTCCAGTGTGATTAGCACTGATAGATATAGAAATGATGGGATGAATCTCTCAGAAACATCAACAGGTCTCTTTTTTTTTCTTTTTTTTTTTGACCTTATTTTCATGACAATTCAGCACATTTTGTCCCAAAATGCTTGTTACTGTAATGCATCTGGGTGTTTTACATTTGCATCTGGAGTCTTTTATAATTCTCATAATTCTCAGTGGTGACACATATTACATTCTCTTTACTGTAGTACAATAATGTTTTAATTAAAATTTGCATGAATAAAAAGCAGTGCAACAGATACTAGCATAATGTAAAATATGTTCCATTTTCACACTTTTTTTCCACATCACAGCAATGATGTTGGATTATGGAAAATTGGAGGAAATGTGGTTAACTCTCTTGAAAATAATACATCTTTCTAAATATAGGCTTCATTTGATTTAAATTTGATCTGGACATGTAATTTATAGATTTCGTGAGATTCACCCGATGAGAGAAAATGGCTGAGCGTCTTTAACATGAGGCAGAACTAGGAAAAAAGTCCAGCAAGCCAATGCTTATGGGCACAACAGGAAATCAGCCAACCAGAAATAGGAAGAGAAAAGGAGAGAGAGAGAGAGGGAGGCTCATAAGTAATTGAAATGGAGGTGATGTCGCCGTTGGGCTGCACTGCTACTGTAACTGAAGTGCAGCCGAGCGTTTGGGATAAAATTGCTTTCTAATTATTCAATCCACCTTTACGTTTCCTCCTGAGAGACAGAGAGAGAATGACTGACAGGATGAAGCATTTTACAGGTTGATATTTGCACGCTGTTTGTTTTGTTGTATTATGAGCCATACACTTAATGTGTATTTATTTTTTTCCCAGCATGCAGCAGCAGTGGGTGTGTGTGGCTTTACTGGCCCTCCTGACTGTCACAGTGACGCTGGCAGATGGTGGAAAAACAGAGAAACAAGGTAACAGAACATTTTCTTTTCTGTATCACTCTTGCTGCTCTGTATTGCCACCTATTGCTATATTTTACCCTACACTGCTGTATATATTACCCCATATGCTACTATATATTACCCCATTAGCCCATATTGCTCTATATTGCCACTCAATATGCTATATTATCCCATACTTTATACATACAATATCACCACACATGCCTCTATATTTCCCTGAATTTCTCTGTATCACCCCAGATTGATCTAAATTTCCCCTTGCTCCTCTACAGTATATTATCCCCTTGTGCTCTATATTACCCCCATAATCTATATTTCCAACACTGCTCTATCTTTTCTATTCTTACTGCTCTGTATTGCCACATATTGCTCTGTATTACCGTACACCACTCTATACCACCCACACCATTCTATATTACCCCGTACTGATTTATATCACCTCGCCGCTTTGCTTCCTCTTTCCTTAATCGCTCTCTGTCTAGCTTTTACTAATCTGAACAATGCCTGAAAATTTTAATTGCAAGCACATCCTGCATTTATTTGCCTCTTTATGATGAATCGTTTTTTGTATTCCTCAATTGTAAGTCGCTTTGGATAAAAGCGTCTGCTAAATTAATAAATGTAAATATTATCCCAGTCTGCTCTTTATTAACCTTTCCACTCTATATCACCCCACGCTGCTCTACATCACCCACGCCGCTCTATATTACCCCATACTGTTCTATATTACCCCATACTGTTCTGTATCACCACACCAGTCTATATTTTTCCAGGCTACTCTTTGTCACCCTCGCCGCTCCATATTACCCCATATTGATTTATATCACCATGCTGCTTTATATTATCCCAGTCTGCTCTTTATTACCCTTGCTGCTCTATATTATCCCATACTGCTCTATATCACCCATGCCACTCTATATTACTCCATGATGCTCTATATCACCCATGGTGCTTTAAATTACTCAATACTGCTTTATATCACTCATGCGGCTCTATATTACCCCATACTGATCTGTGTCACCCATGCCTCTCAATATTACCCCATACTACTGTATATCACCCATGCCGCTCTGTATTACGCCATACTGATCTATATCACCCATGGTGCTCTAAATTACTCAATACTGCTCTATATCACCCATGCCGCTCTATATTACCCCATACTGCTCTATATCACCCATGGTGCTCTAAATTACTCAATACTGCTCTATATCACCCATGCCGCTCTATATTACCCCAAAATTACAGATAAAAAGCAAACGCTTAATAGTTTTAACAGTCACTTTATTACATCAGGGTCTTTATTTCCAATAAGTAATGATGTGATTTCTGATTTCAAATTTCTTGAAGCTGAATGTAATTTATGGACAAGAGAGTTTGTTTTCCAACAAATTACTCTTTCTGATGTTTGTTCTGCTTTCAAAGAATTAAACGTGAGTAAATCGCCAGGTCCTGATCATATTGCCCCTCTGTTTTTAAAACTAGTGGCTGACTTTATTTCTCCTCCGTTCTCATATCTCTTTAATCTCTCATTAATAACTAATACAATTCCTAAGATTTGGAAATAAGCATTTGTTGTTCCTCTGTCAAAAGGGGGCGATCTTTCTTCAATAGATAATTACAGACCTATATCGAAGCTCTGTATTCTCTCAAAAATGTAGGAAAATCTAGTTAATAAACAGTTGACCCAGTATTTAAATTATTATAACATCTCGTCTAGTAATCAGTCTGGTTTCCGTAAAGGACACAGTACTACTACAGCCACCTTAAAGGTTTTAAATGACATCGTGGAGTCCTTAGATAATAAACAACATTGTGCATGTCTTTTTATTGACTTATCAAAGGCCTTCGATACTGTGGATCACAACATATTATTAGATAGGCTTAGATGGGTAGGACTATCAGAACATGTTATTTTATGGTTCACTGCATACTTAAAGGGTAGAACCCAATGTGTCCAGGTGGAAGGTGTTCAGTCAGATCTTTTGGAGGTTGTCAAGGGAGTTCCACAAGGATCTGTGTTGGTACCACTATTATTCAGTATATATATATAAACTGCCTTGATTTTAATATTGATAAGGCAAGGTTCCATTTCTACGCAGATGACACTATTGCATACTGTTCAGCTCTCTCTAAGCAACAATCAGTGGCTGCATTACAGTCTGTTTTTGATATTATCCAAAACAGGTTTCGTGCTTTGAAGTTGGTTTTAAATGTTGAAAAAACGAAATGTATGCTATTTTCAAATTCTAGAACTTCTTTAGAGAATTCTATTGTCCTTCAGACTTCTCAGGGGAGCCAAGTTACCTCAGTGTCAGAGTACAAATATCTGGGTATTATCCTTGATAACAAATTACGTTTTGGTTCACATATTAAGTATCTGAGTAAAAAAATAAAGAAGTAGTTAGGGTTTTATTTTAGAAATAATTCATGTTTCCCATTTAAGGTGAGAAAAAAATTAGTGTCTACTACATTTCTACCGATTCTCGATTATGGGGATGTGGCTTACCAGCATTCCCCCTCTTATCTTCTTTCTTCCTTGGATGCTTTGTACCACGGTGCTCTGAGATTTATAACTGATTGTACATTTTTAACCCATCACTGTGAATTATATGAAAGAGTTGCATGGCCTTCTTTGAGAATTCAGAGAAAAATGCATTGGCACTTGTTGATATATATGGCAATTTTGGGTCATTTGCCAAACTATCTCTGGTGTTTTATACAAAAGACTTTGTTTGGAAATCATTCATTACGTTCTCAATCAAATTATAATCTCTGCGTGCCTTTTGTCAGAACTGAGTTTGGTAAAACCTCTTTTAAATATGCTGCTGCCTCAGATTGGAACCTTCTCCAAAAGGAGATGAAGTTACAAAACTTGGTCTCTTATAATTATTTTAAGTCCTCACTATGTAATCTAGGGAGCAACTTGACGGTGTGTAATTGTTTTAACTGGTTATATGTGTCACGCTGCACAGGGAGCAAGGAGCGAGGAGACACAGAGATTCCAATAGCAACGTTTATTTCAATTCAATACACGGAACGAGGAGCTTGGGGATATGAAGAACAATACAGGACATGGGAGACAGGGAGACACAGGGCTTAAGAACACAGGGAAATCAACGAGGAAGAACAGAAACAGGTGTGGAGTAATTAAACACAGGGTTAGGGACTAGTGAACTAATGATTACAGGGAACGAGGACAGGAACAGGAAGGCCAAATATGCACACGAGAGGCGGGGAAACACGAGACACAGTCTGACAATATGTTGGTTTGCAATGTTTGTTGTAACTATGTTTTTTATTTGTATATGCAAACTCGGCTGTCTATCTTGGCCAGGACACTCCTGGAAAAGAGATTTTAATCTCAGTGAGTCTTTTCCTGGTTAAATAAAGGAATCTATACTGCTCTATATCACCCATGGTGCTCTAAATTACTCAATACTGCTCTATATCACCCATGCCGCTCTATATTACCCCGTATGGCTCTATTTCACTCATGCAGCTCTATATTAACCCATACTGCTCTATATCACCCATGCTGCTCTATATTATCCCATACCGGTCTGTATCACCCATGCCTCTCTATATTACTCCATACTGCGCTATATCACTCATGCTACTCTGTATTACTCCATACTGCTCTATATCACCTATGGTGCTCTAAATTACTCAGTACTGGTCTATATCACTCATGCCACTCTATATTACCCCATACTGGTCTGTCACCCATGACTCTCAGTATTACCCCATACGGCTCTATTTCACTCATGCAGCTCTATATTACACCATACTACTCTATATCACCCATAGCACTCTGTATTACACCATGCTGCTCTATATTATCCCATGCTGCTCTGTTGCCCATGCCATTATATATTACAACGCCGCTCTACAACCCATGCTGCTCTATATCACCCACACTGTACTGAATTACCTTTCAGCACTCTATATTTCCCCACACTCCTCTATATTATCCCACAGTGCTCTATATTTCCACACACACACCGCACACACTCTCTCTAGCTCTCATACATACAATTGTAATGTGCGACATGAAAGTGTGTGTGTGCTCTCACTCTGACAGGTAAGAAAGAGCGTAAATCGGACTGTGGCGAGTGGCAGTGGAGCGTGTGTGTGGCTAACGAGGGTGACTGCGGCTTGGGCACCAGAGAGGGCACACGCACCGGCACCGACTGTAAACAGACCATCAAAACCCAGCGCTGCAAAATCCCCTGCAACTGGAAAAAGCAGTCTGGAGGTGAGAAGCCACACAAACACAGGTTACACACACACACACACAGGGCTCAGGGTAAATAAGCCAGCGCTGTGGAGTAACAAGATGGAGATTCTCACAGAATTCTGACCTCAGAAATGACACGACTGCAGTGAGAGCCAGAAACAAGCTGGCAGAATATACCACCGTGTGTGTGTGTGAGAGAGAGAGCATATGCCACCTTCCCTCGGGATTTGTAGGTATGCACATAAACTATCAACAAACACTGAAACTGTAGGGTGTTTTCTCTAAGAAGTCTCTCTCTGGGAATGTGCAAGACCGTCTCGCTCTGAAAGAACATCAGAAATCACAGACTTAATAAAACATGATCACACTAAACGTTTAGTGATGAATCCTCTGTGTATTTCTGTATAGTTCAGCAGTCGTGTCAGTGCAGTTTAGCATCGAAACGCTGATGTCTGGTGCAGAATTTTTCCTCTTGAGTTATAAGGGCTCTATTTCACACCGGCCTCATTTTTGAGGGTCTCGGTTCAGGACAGCGGCCGTTCAGCTGGAGGGCTGCTGCATGTAATTACATTCTCTCTGCCTTTAAATATGTCATTAGAGACAATTTTGTGCTTGACTGAAGCAGTTTAACCCCCATCCATTCCGGCAGAGACCGAGAGAAATCGCTCCAACGTATGGACAGAAAGAATGAAAGATGAAATGAGACGAGAGATACAGGATTGAGAGCATAGATCAGGGCTTCGCAATTGGTTTTGCTTCAGGATCCCAATTCTGCATTAGCTGTCAAGTGCTAACCCAACACAGAACCTAAATTGTTTATCGTGTAAAATTGCATTTCGATGGTCTCATGCTCTCGGCAGCTAATAATTCACCTCGCAAAACGAACAAACTGCTCGGCACAAACCTCACTGTAAGTGAACCTGTATTTAATGTAGTCTGAGTTGTGTTTTCTTTTCCCTTGTGTATCTCTCAACCCGTTTTACTTCCATAATCTGATGTATTTCCAAGTGAAACGATATTCAACAAGAAAAAATGTGCTTTTAAACTTTGGGAGTTATTGCATGGTGAAAAGTTTCTCCGTGTGACAGATAGTTGAAAAGGGATTGGAGACGGCAGCTGAAAACTTGTTTAAGTTTATGAAGACAAACATTTATTTTTCAGAATAACATTCACTGATGGAATCCTTCACAATAACACCAGAAAGATGTACTGAGACACCAAATTTGGATTTTGTGTTGACTTTAAATCTGTTTACGCATGTATGTTTGTTTTGCTTTTGTATTTGCAATGTGTTTTTTACACAATTTTGTTGCATTTGAACTTGTCAAAATCAAGCTGTGGGTTTTTGTCTTTTGCAGGTCAGTGTAAGTATGATTTTCAAGCGTGGGGAGAGTGTGACTCGACTACAGGAATGAAGACGCGCACTGGTATGCTAAAACGAGCACTGATGGATGCTAACTGCCCAAACACCGTCAGCACCACCAAGTTCTGCGGCAAACCCAAGACCAAGATACAAGGTACTAGAACACACACATAAAGACACAAAAAGATATTGAGCATGCAATGTGCTAAACTTGAATGAATACAAAAGCAGTATCAACTGATTTGATTGGAGTGCTAAAAAACAGTTTTGCATTAAGGCACCACAAGTGAATAGGGTAAAAATTAAAATTACCATACTTCCCTAGTTGATTAATCACAGCACATTATGACAGTTATGTATTACAAGTTTCCTGCATTGCTATGTTGAAATATGCAAACAAGGCATAATCTAATTAAACATGCATTCATTTGCATACATTTCCAGAACGGAACTTTTTCTTTATTTTTTTTTTTTTTTATCACTGCATGAATCAGAAAATATTGGCTACAGCCAGGGAAAAAAAAAAAAAAAAAAAAAAAAAAAATTATATATATATATATGCATCACCATGTTTTTAGGAATAAAATGTACTGTAATATAAACCAAGCAAATTATATATAACCCCCTCAGTAAAACTCTTCAGAATATAGATTGGAATAAAACTGGGAAGTTTGATGTAAGTGCTGCTGAAATGGAGAAAAATCTCATAGCCTTTAAAGATATGGATTATTATTAAAATTTACAGATGCAAGTTTTTACATTAAGGCAAAATGTACCACAGGTGAATAGGGTAAAACATGTAATTACCATGCTTCTGTAGCTGATTAATCACACTATATTAAGACATTAATATGCATTAAAGACATATTTAATTATTTTGCATACATTTCCAGAACCAAAATCCAACATTAGATGAACCAGACTTTTTGACATATTAAAGGTTTTTATAGAGGGGATTTTGGATAAATCAATAAATCAAAAAATATTGTCAACAAACCAGGAAAAATACATTTAGGAATAAAATGTTGCATAAAATCAGGCGAATGATATATGAACAAACCCCTCAATAAAAACCATCAGAATATAAATAGGAATGAAACTGTAAAGTTTGATGTATATAAGTGCTGCTGAAATGGAGATAAAAACTCATTTTGAGAAATAGCCTTTAAGATATCTACAGACTCAAATAAGTAAATCTGAATAAAATAAACACTTAAAGGTGAATTTTTAAAAAAAAAAATTCTGCTAGTCTGAAATAAGACATGTTATAAAAGCAAAGTAGCCCAAAAATGGACCAGTGCATGGAAAAATAACTTTTTTTCTGTGATGTCTTGCCATAAAAATAATTAAAAATCCAAATGATCCATATTTATTTATAATCCCAAGCATTATGCTAATGTTTGACATTATGGTATACTCCAGACTGTTCTCATATTATTCTTCTATACAGAATAACGGTCTGAATTTTGAACCGCAGGACAGTGAGATCATAAGGTTACGCTGAAATATTGATCAATAAGGTCTTTCTCTCTGTCTCCCGCTCAAGAAGATTCTAAAGACTCTATTAAAGTTTAATAAATGTGATGGTTTGACAGTGTGTCTGTGTTAAAGGCCACAGACGGCTGGACTGTGGTGTTGTTGTCTGTGCTTCATATTATTATGAAGGGAATATGCTGACATTCATGGCAGTATTTCTAATGCTACTGTCTCCCGCTCATTTGTAAGTCACTTTGGATAAAAGCATCTGCTAAATGAATAAATGCAATGCAAATGTAAATGTTGGCAAAAATTCAGGCTAATCAAAATAAATTCGTCTTAATCTACCAAGAGCATTGTTTTTCAGTCTGAAATTTGCAGATTTAATTTTCCATCGCAAAACAAAACAGACAGCAGCATATGCATTTATTTAACTGATAAAGAAAAGTTTAATAACCTCGCGATATGATTGTGTTTGGATGAAATGGACAGGGAACCAGTTAAAGATGACATTCAGATCAAGAGCAGCTTTTCTGAATCTTATTGTTGCTTATTAACCAGTGTTAAAGTGCTGTAGTAACAGTTGTGAATGTCTGGATTAGGCTGCTGGATCAGAACGATAGAGGGAGGATGAGCAAGTGCAGGGAGATGGATTTGTCTGTAATGGATGTGACGGGTCTCGTGTGCTCGTCTCATTTATCAGGATTTGGACTTGAGCTCAAGTGCTGCTGCCACCTTGAAAGAGCTTAAAGAGCCGAATCCATCATCCAACACCAGAGATGAAGAACTGACCACAGGAAAGAAACATAAGCGTCTCAATATGAACTCAAACATTTCTTTAAAAAATAGCTCCGTATTCTTAATGCATGTCAACAACTGACCCGTTTGTGTCTGCTTTAATTTTTCTTTCAGGAGAAACATCATTCCAACTCCAATTTGCTCACCAAGGCTGCATTTATTTGTTCAAAAATACAGCAAAAAGTGTAAAATTGTGAAATATTATTACCATTTGAAATAGCTGTTTTCTATGTGAATATGTAGTGCAGTGTATTTTATTTCTGTGCTCAAACCTGAATTTCCAGCATCATTACTCCAGTCTTCAGTGACACATGATCCTTCAGAAATCATTCTAATATGCTGATTTGCTGCTCAAGAAACATGATCAATGTTAAAAAAAACAGTTGTGCTGCCCAATGTTTTTGTGGAAACTGTGATGCATTTTATTTTTCAAGCTTCACAGATTAATAGAACGTTCAAAACTGCATTTATTTGAAATAGATATCTTTTGTAACATTATAAATGTATTTACTGGCACTTTTGATCAATTTAATGCATCCTTGATTAATAAAAGTATTAATATCTCTTTTTTTAAGTCTTACCCCAAACTACACAAAAATATTGGGCAGCACAACTGTGTTCAACATTGATAGTAATCAGAAATGTTTCTTGAGCAGCAAATCAGTATATTAGAATGATTTCTGAAGGATCATGTGATGCTGAAGACTGGAGTAATGATGCTGAAAACTCAGCTTTCATCACAGGAATAAATTATTCTAAAATATATTCACATAGAAAACAGTTATATTGAACTGAAATAATATTTCACATTTTTACTGTATTTTTGAGCAAATCAATGCAGCCTTGGTGAGCAGAAGAGATAAAAAAAAGAATAAATCTTATATAATCTTATATAAATGAAAACTATCAAAGCAATAAATCAAATGTTCCTTTGGGACTGCGTGTGTGTGTGTGTGTGTGTGTGTGTGTGTGTGACTGTTGTGTGATGCTGCAGGTAATGTGTATTTGTGCCCTTTTGAGTGTGCCAACAAACAGAGGACAGAAGTGATTAGAAACTCCCTAGAAATTCCCTACAGTTGGACTGGAAACACAAACACACAGAGGGTGAGAGGGGTCTGTTTGAGGTGATAAGAGCAGCAGCAGAGAGGATTGTGGGGGTTTGGGAGCGAGTGTCATTGTCCCAGATGGATGAACGGAGGTAAACACAGACACGCACATCATCTCACCTGTTAGTGTGTCCTGTGGTACAGCAGGCTGGAGTGGATGGGACGTTACTCACGCTGATGTTAATGGTGAAGCGATGAGGATTTTCAGAGCCTCTGATTGGCCGGGCTTCTGTTTATGTGTCTCTGTCAGGTCACATGATTTGGCTCATATTGAAGGCTAATTCTTTAATAACAGGCTGAACCGCTGCGGTCCGTCCAGCTCATGAGACGCAGATGCTGATGTGCGTGTGTGTGTGTGGATGACTGAGCCGTTTCTCCATCATGCTGTACGGTGATCAGATCACAGCTGGTATAATGTTATTGCTCAGACATTGCTCATTCAAAACTCAACGAGGCTTCATTGAAATGCTCAATTATGTTTCATTTAATTTAATTACAAACTTTATTTCAGATGTTTCTCCTTAAACTCTTGTGGGGAAAGAAAAATCTATCACAAACGAGACAAATGAATTTTTGAAAAATAACATGGACGCACTATATATATATGTATGCAAATAATTGCATGTTTTTGTATTCTATATATATATATATATATATATATATATAAATATACATATACATATACATAATGTATGTATATGTGTGTGTGTGTGTGTTTGGAATAATTAATATTTTAATTGTATAATATATAATACATAATGGCCTGGTTTCACAGGACTAGGCCTTTGTTAAATTAAGATATTTAAGCAGCTTTTATAAAAAATCCCTTAGAAGAAAACGTTACAGGTCAAGATCAATGGCACTGACATATTTTAAGATATGTTAGAGCAAGATATTTTTAGTTGAGACTGCTCAAACATGCATTTTAGCCTGGGACTAGCCTTATAAACTTTGTCTGTGAAACCGGGGGAATATGTGCAACGTTTTTAATATATTTCTATTAGAATATAGTTTAAAAAGTAACTTAAATGTAATTTAAGTGTTGCCATCACAGGATAAATTACACTTATTAATAGAAATCAGTTCTAATAATATTTCACAGTTTTACTCTTTGTACAGTTTTTTTTAATTTTATTTAATTTATTGATTGACTGATTGATTTTTGATCAAATAAATGCAGCCTTGGTGAGCAGGAGATTTCTTTAAGAAACATTAAAATCTTTTGACCAAAATGTATTTATTTATTTATACGTTACTTAATCTTGAATTGATGATAAATCTTTGAGTTCATATTGAGATCTGACGTTTGATTGCAGTCTTTTGTGATCCTGTCTAATCTGAGCACAGTTTGAGACACAGATCTCTTCTGAAGCTCGCGTGAGATCACTGTGGTGCTTCTCTCTGGAGAAACATCTGAGAAACTTCATTTAATCTCACTGCCGTCTAGAAGGAACAGCTGATCTGAAGATCTCATTTGTGGTTTGTCTTTCCTCCGGTTTCCTTCTATAATTAGCCATTGTTCGGATGATGGTCTTCTGGTTGTTTTTGTGTTTGATTTGAATGGATTTAATCTTTATGCTAATGAGATGCTAATGCTATGAATGCTTGGATGGCGTTATTGGACATGTAATCATCATCAGTCAGTTTAATGAAGATTTTCTGCACATTTTGATTGTTTTGTGTGAAAACGAATTTGTTTGGCGAGTTCAGACACGACTGCAGACGGCAGGTGTTGATGACAACAGGAACTTTTACACTTGATAAACTCTGATCAACAGGTGACGTCCACCAGCTCTCGCTCTCACTAAATTCAGAAGAATGTTAATTAAACTAAGTCAAGGTTCATTTAATATCTGAGATGAGATTTGTGCAGAGGAACCTTTATAAATATCCTCTATATAACAATAGAATCATTCAGCGTGATTATCTGGATTTCTAGTGTCACATTGTCCTCCAAATGATCATGCAATAATCAAAAAAAGTCATGTTGAATAATAAAGCCAGAGCATTTTATACTGATTTAAATAAAGTATATATATATATTTTTTTAAACCAATTTAAAATTAATTAAAATTTTTAAATGCAAATTCTCACTGATGCAAAAAAAAAAAAAAAAAAAAAAAAAAAAAAAAAAAATATATATATATATATATATATATATATATATATATATATATATACATACTTTAATGGAATTATGGAGAATGATAAATAATTTGTAGACCACAGTAGCATTTAAAAATAATAATTCTAATTAAATTATATTTTTCCCATTTTTATTTTTAAATACTGTAATATTAAATAAAAATAAAATACTGTAATACATTAATAAATCATAATGAGAATTATAAAAAAACCTCAAAAGCAAAATATTCAGACATATAAATAATTAATGGCACTGAGAATACAGGGTTAAATGTATTTAATTGCCATTAAAATATTAAATTAAAATTTAACTGCCATTTAAATGTCACAGTGGAAAACTTGTCTTAATGTATATAAAATAGACCTCATTTTCTTTAAGCAATATATATATATATATATATATATATACATACACACACTTCTGATTTAGGGCTGAAATAGGAGCTGGATGTGTTTTCATGAGATTAGTTTGTGTGTGTGTGTGTGTGTGAGAGAGAAAAAGAGAGAGAGAGAGAGAGAGAGAGAGAGAGAGACTGATGTATTGTTCATCTCCCCACAGATTCTCAGAAACCAAAACGGGAAGGAAAGAAGGAGGAGCGAAGCCCGGCGGACTAGAGGAGAAACTCCAGCTGTATCCTAAAGCTGCTCTCTTCTGCTCCTCAGGCAGAGTGTGTGATGTGAGGATGTGAGCTGGAGAGATGATGCCGGATCTTATTTACAGTAGAATATTTTTAGATCGTTTGTAGCTTGAATTTACAGCTCATGGAATAATACATAAATGATAAAAGAAACAAGTTAATTACTAAAATCTTCTGCTGAATCTTCTAACATTGCACCAGCAGTATCAGACTGCTCAGTTCACATTCCCATTAGGTTATGAAAATGGTATTTCTGAATTTTCTCTGAACGTTCCAAACATCCAGTTTTTAAAATGTTTTAAAAAAAAATCTCTTTGTTATGCAGATGTTAAGGAATCATTACATTTGATAATTTTCCAAACATTATTAAAGTTACTTTTGAATGTTCTGAACGTTCTGAAACAAGAAAACATTCCATGAACAATGTATACATAACCAGAAAATTCCGAATGAACATTCTATTAATGTTCTTTCAAGAACTCTTATTCATAACATTGCCAGATCATTCTGAGAATGTTTGCGGTTAGCTGGGCGCACCTGAACATCAGAAATGAATAAAGTGCAAGATTTTAATTCATGAGTACAGATTGAAATGAAATGTCCTCGTCAAACGACGTTGAATTAGAATTTGAATTGTAATTTATGAACAGAAAAGGTCCTTAAGTGTTCTTATATAAGTTGATTGGGGAAATTAAATGTCCTTCCACTAAAATGAAATTTACTAAATACATAGCCTAAAATTTTAAAATGATCATTAATATCATCTGATGTTTCTGAAATATCCTATACATGGAACATATTTATGGATAATACATACTGAGAAATAAAGAAATGTATCAATTAAAAATTAGAATTAGAATTCTGCATCCTGTTTGGAACACAAGTTCAAATTCAAACAACTCAATTCAGCCCTGCTAGAGAATGAAATAAAAACACAACTAAAGTTAAACTAATGCTTTATAAATGAAATAAAGTCATGAATGTAACATCATTTCCAGTAAATAAAGATGTTAATTATTCCTTCCCATCAGAGTTTTGTGTCATTTGTTCACTGAGAAAAGAGCAGAACAGGTGCGTAATTCATCATAACACCTTTATTTGCCAGAACTCTTCTCCAAAAGTATATCTTATACTTATCAAATCTCATCAATACACCTCATGTTTCAACAGCGATCACCAATCCAGAATAACTCATTGTCCTAATAAAGATCGATAACATTCATATTCATTAATAAACACTTGTATTTACACGTCATCTGTGCTACACATATAGACTATATAGTATAATACAAACGTTAAGCTGATAACAAACACACATCTACTGATGAAAGCCATGACTCACAGTGAACAGAAGCACAAGACGCACGGCAGCGATGAGAAGAAAGCATTCTGAGTATTTACAGCATCATCTGTACACACACCACAAACACAGCTCCAAATATCAGCGTTTTTGGTAGGTCTCTGTGCTTCAGGAGGGTTCATCGTCCGTCTGTCTCCACACACAAACACACACACACACACACACACACACACTGTGTTCAGTCTATGTACACACGCGTCAGACGGACGTCTGGCTGCTGCGTCGCCCTTCGCTGTTTTTTAAGAGTCTCTCGCCATGAGTACTACCTTTTTAAGATGTAGTGTTACATTGAGAGACTCTTGTGTTCTGTTCAAGTCCATTGTGCTCCGGCTAACTGCCTTAGACCAGAAACATACTCCACACAAGTATTTCTGATGAAAAATACAGTACAATTGTGAAATCTTATTTCTATTTGAAATGCGTTTCATGTGTTACTATATGTGACCCTGGATCACAAAACCAGTCATAAGGATTTATTTATTTTTGAATTGATGAAAAGCTGAATAAATAATATTTCCATTGATGTATGGTTTGTTAGGATAGGACAATATTTGGCTGAGATACAACTATTTTGTTAACGTTCTCATTAGGTTATGAAAATATTATTTCTGTGTTCTCTGACCGTTCAAAACATCCAGTTTTTTTAAATGTTTCTTCTTGGTTTCATGAATGTTAAGGGAACGTTGCATGTTATCAGTTTGCAAACTGTTACTTTTTGAATGTTCTAAAACTAGTAACATTTGAAAATGTTAGATGCAAATTCCAACTGAAACATTTCAGAAAAAGTTCCATGAATGATGTATAAATATAATGTTTTGAGCACATTGTTAAATGCCAGATAACTTTGAATAAACGCTCTATTCGTGTTAATGGAATATAACTTTTGCCAGAACATTCTGAGAACATTCCCTGTTAGCTGGGTCCAAACTTTTGACTGCTAGAGTAGCTATGCTTTAATATGCAAACTTGATTTTTTGTGTGTGTGTGCATTTGCTTTGTAAAATATTATACATCAGAATTGTCTTTTTCGACCCCTGGCCTTGAGGACTGGGTTTTTTTACCGCCACAATAAGTTGAATGAGACTCATTGTTGGCAGAGGAGTCGCGTTTTTGTACTTGTGTGAAATATGTTCACAGTCTCACAGTTCTTTGATCTTTCAAACTCGCCATTAATAAACCAAAAATGGAAAAAAACAACAACTTTGAAGTTTACGAGTGTGCAGACGTCTGCTTCAGTTGCTATGGCCACCAACAACTTCCATAAAGTCCTGGCTCTTCTTGTTGTCTGTCTGGAGTGTCAGTCGAATAATATCCATGTATGGCTTGATTTTTCTGCACTGAATCCACCGGACTGAAATACTGTACGTCTTCTATATAGAATAAATTTACAAACGTTATAGAAAAGCATCTGTGAGTTGTTAAAGTCTGCGCTTCAGTATGTGTTGTCGATATGTCATCAGTCATCGTGTGACTGCTGTGACTGCTAGATTTGAGTTTCTCAAACACACACACACAGGCTGCATTCATAAACCAAACACAATATAGTTATATACAATATTAGTAATACACACAAGAGGCTCGAGGTGCTTCAGGGGCGCGTTAGAAAACACACACCGTCCGTTGATCAGTGTGAGAGCGAGCATGTGCTTTACATACCTACGCTGACCTCTGGGTCACGAGCCTGCAGATCACACACACACACACTTAAAATACACACAAACACTTAAAAACTATTTTTTAACAAAAGCTTTAACAATACGGATGTTTCTATAAATAAACTGAGAAAACCCACACTGAACGCTAGAAAAGAGATTTCATTATATTTCATAAAATTAAACAGATTAGAAAATACATTTAAGCCCTTTAGTATTAATTGTGCTGTCATAAGGATGATTATGATGATGATGGCTGGATGAAGATGGACCTGAACTTCTGAACACAGCGTTTGATTAAATAAAAGATTGCTATAGCTGTAGCAAAAGTTGATTGGCCACTCTAGGTGTCACTCCAAAACGCTAAACTGTGATTGGCTCTCTCTATAATCAGAGGAAGGACCTTTAGTTAACCAGGTAGAACTTCCTTGCTTAGCAGGAATGAAATGACCTAAAGATACCTAAAATGAGTCAATTAAGTGGATTAAATGGATTTTAGACACCCAAAATTAAGAATGTAAGTATATATTGTTTGATATAACCTACAAATAGCCATTTTCTCTGTATTGGTGAAGTTTTAGCACTCCTTCTAGCTAGCTTGCTAGTGCATTACATGGCCTATATAGCCAAATGTGTTGACACCTGACTCCTTTCTGAGCTTTTATTAGACATTTTAATCCAGATAAGATGAATCTTACAGGTGTAATATACAGTCAGTTTATGGATAGCAAATGACTGTGTGTTTAGTGGACTCTGTGTGCCAATGTATCACCATAATTCACCAAAATCTCACAAATATTACTTTTAAATATTAATATTATTTGAAAAAGGCAAGTTTTCTTTGATGGGTGTAGTTTAGGTTTGAATTAGCCTGTTCACTATCTGATTAACTTTCATAAAAACTGGATATTTATATAATAAATAAGATTTTTTTTTTACTCCCAAATGCATTTTTTGTACATATCCATTTTAAAATAAAAATCTAAGCAAACTAATTAAAATCAAATAAAACTTTTTTTTTTGTCATTCAAGAAGCTGTTTCACTCGGATATACATATTTCACAGGTCATCATACTGTAAAATATGTACTTTGTATTTTGACAGTCTTAACAAAGTATATTAATACAATTTGTGTAAAATTATATATATATATATATATATACACACATTATTGCAAAATGCATTTTTAATTTATACATATGCAAAAAAATTATACATATGCATTTTAAGGTAAAATATTAATAAACATAAATATATTTAGATACATATTTAATGGGTATTATTTGGAGAGAAAAAAAAGTTTGGGAATTATTTGTGGTCACTATAATTAATTTGATATAAAAACTGTTGGAGTCTGCAGTATATCCAGATTTACAGAGCTGAATAAATTTGTGTGTGTGTGTGTGTACGCTAAACAAATCCCAGCAGGGCACCGGCGGCGTCACTGACCCACGGGATGGCATTGGCTTTTTCCAGGTGCCGCCTGTGTTCACTGTGGAGCTTTTAGACTGGCTGTGCTTCTGTAAAGATCATCTTATCTGGCGTCACTCACTCTCAGTCTTATCCCTCGCTGGAGGACGAGGAGTGTGTGTCACCAGCGCCGGCCCATGTAAGGCTGGGGTCACAGGACGGACGCTCTGAACGCTCACCGACACACAGTACCAGCGCACATCTCTCACGACCTCTGACCTCCAGCACACACACACACACACACACACACACAGGTGTAAAGCACTAGAATAACTGTAATTCACTATATACTTAGTGCATACTATATTGTTTTGGGAATTGGTGTTTAAGTCAATTACATTTTCAAAGCAAAATCTTACTTTTTTACCATTTTGTTTAGACTTTCAAAATACAAAGTACATGTTTTACAGGTCATCATGACTTAAATGTTTCCCTAGATCATGATGACCTGTGAAATATGTACTTTGCATATATAGGCATTACATATTTTTGTCCATCTTACTGTGCCAACAAGCCATTTAGATTGCTACCCTGTGAATTTTACTTAATTTTTGTTTAAAGTCGGCACAAAACAGAATTTGCATTGACATATATCTTAGTCAAACAGCTTCTGGAATAAGGAAAATTGTAGGACAGGACTTTATTTTGTCCATCAAATCATTGATCATTGACTATTATAGTTTTTGTTAATATTTTCAATTAGATTTTTTAGTTTTGTTGCATGTTGTTTTCATTTTTATTAATATTATTATTTTAAATATGTATATAGTTTGCATTAATGTTTATTTATTAGTCTTAGTTCATTTAGTTTTATTTATTTTAGTGCACCCAGTTAAACTAAATTGATATGAGAAATGCTTAGGCAACTTGCTGCAATAAAATGTTTTTTATTTCAGTTAATGTTTATTTTGTTTCAAGGAAAATATGGTTTTAGTTAATGATAATAACCCTGCCACAATATTCTATAAAAAAATAATTGCCAATTTTGATTTTATGGTGACTTTAAACCCATTTAAAATCCATTTCCTTGTAAAATGAGTAGACGTCTCATCAGTCAGCACAACATAATCTTCTACGTGTCTGAAAATGGCTGCATTGAACTGTCAAACAACTATAAAATGATCAAATGTAGATGTTTTTAGGCTGAATAATTTTATCTGAGTAAATTGTTCACTTTAAGTACTATTTCTCTGTATTTTACACCCTGTCACTGCTAGAACAAAACCTAGCAAACACACACAATCAGTGTGTCACCCTACAATAATCACAATCCGCAGAAGAACAATAAAACATCATTGTGCATGATGCTGTTATATATGAAGCTGTATGTATGAAGTAATGGCAAGAAGGAGAGGCTGTACTAAAAGTAAATGTGTGCATTATTTGGAAAGAGATTATTGTCATACTTTAAAAATGTTATGAGATACAGACATAACAGATGGGATGAGAATGAATGTGTCTGTGTGAATCAGATGATTAATGTTTATACATATTGTAGTATCTCTGCAACCTCCTGCAAGAAGTTTACTATGGTAACCAGAGATTTCCAATATCCCATAGATATGATGGGATATTGATTCGTGAAGGAAAAATGCCAAATGAGATCTTCTAGAGCAGTTAGATTGAGATTTGGGTTACTTTACAATGATTTTACTGTGGTATTTTGAGTGAAACTTCATTACCACGGTACATTCATTAACATTGTGGCTACAGTTTCTGATGCAAAAGCACTGCGATCGAGCTCATCTATCGCACACCAGCTCTATTCCCCCAGCATGCATCACTGTCAAATTTATGAGCTGCTGCTCTGTCATTGGTTGACTGACATTTCCCATGATCCTCTGCTCTGACCGGGGATTCTGTTAATTTGTTTTAATGAATCAAAAACAACTAATGTTGACTTGTCGTCTGGTAATGAGATGAGGAAGCTTATATACTTTAGCCCTTTAAATTCACAAGGCAAGAACCTGTGAGTTATATTAAACCCCTTGCCGGGGTGATCAAACACACACACACACACACACACACACACACACACACACACACACACACACACACATGAATCATGAATGTTGAGAGCAGATCAGGTCTTCGGGATGTTGCATGTCTACAGCAATTCTGCATGAACCTGCATGTGCTGGATGTCATTTACAATGAGGCAGAGAGCAAGCGTTTTGGCCTTTTAATAAGGATTTTTTTTTGTTTCACAAGCCGGTTTTGATTATCTGCTGAATTAGTGCTCACGTAGCTGGTATTTTCCTTTTTTCGCTTTAGCGTGAGTGAACTGTTTTGTGTAAATGCAAAGCAGAGGTGAGGTGGATGCTAATGGCTGCGTGCCTGTGAGAGCCTCTTCATCCCGTGCGTCTGTTCACTTTAAAAGGTTTAGATTTGCATCCCTGGAGACCCCGAGCACTCAAAACTCATCCACTTTAACATACGGGCACACCGGAGAGCCTCTTCAAACCTCTTATTGCTCTCGGAGAGCGCACACACACACACACACATGCGACAAACACACACAACCCCTGCAACAAGCTACCTGTTGTACTGTCATCGAATAAAGCTTTAAAGTCAAGATGAGCCTGTTTACTTCCTGAATGCATGTTTCTGGTCTTATTTTACACGATTCAATGGTGCACAGTATTAAAATTGTCTTCGCAATCTAAATAAAATCACAATATATGGATGGATGTTTCATGTTGACTTTAGCTACAAACTTACATACACGCAGTCATCCAGCATGCAATCACACACACGGCACGGATACAGTACATGATTATATACAGGTGTGATTTTATACTGAAGCTCAAACGCGTTTGGTTTGGATCTTCAGTCAGCCCTGTTGTCCCCTTATTTGTGTATTGAATAGTACAGACTCCAATCTGACCTATATGATCTGATGAATCTGATCTATATGCTTGTATTTTTTTTTGTACTTTTAACATTTTTGTCAATAAATCAAATATTTTAGCACTTCTTTTCTGTCTTTTGTGACATGCATCACCTCTATGCGTGTGTAAAGTGCTACAACAGATGATCTATCTATATATATAAAAAACAATAAATGCAATCACACACCTGCCAGACACACATTTTTACACTTATTTTAGGGGAAATCTGTGATTTAAACATGGTGAAATTTGTTCAAATAGAATACTTGCAGCTGACCGTGTCAAATTTGCCAAACTACAAGGACGGAGGATTCTTAATACTTTGTATATGATGGGTGTTGATGGGTCAATCTTCAATTTGTAATTCAAGAGTTCATTTGCAAAAACAGATAACTCCGTTTATAGTCCTGCATTCCAATTAATATCAATCAAACTATAGTTGGGTTGTTTTGATTAAATAATAATAACAAAAAAATACAGCTAACTAACACAATAAAACACAATAAAAACATGATAACACAATGATTTAAACATGATATAAGGACGGAGTTCTCTGTTTTTGCAAATAAACTCTTCAATTGCTGAACTGGTTCTACTGTATCTTTCCACACATACGAACACATCCACACATGTACCTTTGTAACCAGAACACACATGTAAAATATAACGCATGCACACACACTACAGCTCATCGGGCCGAGCGTATGTTCTTGTACTGGCAGAGCAGCAGGTGTTTGAAGGTCTTTTTGAAGGTGATGTTGCAGAGGGCATAGCAAGCGGGGTTAATTGTGCTGTTGATGTAGCAGAGCCAGTAACCGATGGTCCACACGGTGTTGGGAATACAGCTAGAACAGAAGGTGTTGATGAGGACCATCACGTTGTATGGCGTCCAAGTAGCCACGAACGCCACCAAGATGGCCATGATGGTGCGCGTCACTTTCTTTTCCCGAGAGGATGGTGCTTTTTTCTTCTTGGGCGGCTGCTTGGTCATCTTCACGATCTTCCTCGTCACGTGGTTCTGCCTCTCGGTGGCCGGGACGATCTCCACCGTCGCGTTCGAAGGTGCGTAGCAGTCGCCCTTTGGCGATTTGGTGATGATCTTGATGCATGTCAGTTTGGAGCCTCCAGCTTTGGCACGGTGCCTCGCAGTAGCCTGGTTGTCGTTGGCTTTGGATGGCACCGCCTCGTCCTTTTGATTGGTTACAGCTCCACTGCCAGAGGTGGAGTCATTGGAACTTTCTTTCTCCTCTGCAGTAACGCAGTTTCCTCGTCCTCCATCTTCCGCCTCCGCTGCTCCACTCGCCTTGGATGGCGCTTTGCCGTTCTGGAGTTTGGCATCGTGTTGGTTGGCGGCGTCATCTGTTAGCTGGGTCTGTCCTCGGTCTGTTTCTTCAGCTGTTAGGTTGTTGTTGGTGGGTTTGTTGGCTGTGTTTTCGCGGATCTGATTGGATGAGGCTACATCGAGGTTGCCGCCTGATGGCTTGCGGTTGTCCTTCTTGACGCGGCTCTTGCTGGCACGAGATATCTGCCAGTACAGCACCATCATGATGATGACGGGCAGGTAGAAAGCAGCAATGGCCGTGCCGAAAGTGACTGCGGCATTGGAGAAGAACTGAATGTAGCACTCCTTCTCTGGCACCGTGCGCCCGCCAACGATAAACTGCCAGAACAGAATGGCCGGAGCCCAGAGGATGAAGGACAAAACCCATGCCGCTGCAATCATCATGCCTGCCATTTTGGTCGTCCTCTTCACTGGGTAACTGAGCGGCTTGGTGACGCAAAAGTAGCGATCGAAGCTGATGATCAGCAGGTTCATGACGGAGGCGTTGCTGACCACGTAGTCCAGCGCCAACCACAAGTCGCACACGACCGGGCCTAGCGGCCAGTATCCAATCACAATGTAGACTGTGTACAAGTTCATTGAGCAAAGGCCAATGATGAGGTCAGCACAGGCCAGGCTGAATAGGAAGTAGTTGTTGACAGTCTGCAGGCTCCTGTTTACCTTGATGGAGAGCATGACCAAGATGTTCCCTATAACGGTCACCAAGCTTAGTGAGCCGGCCACCAGAACAATGAACACCACCTCCACTGTCTTATACGGGCTCTCGTCCACCGTCTCCTGGGTCTCGTTGCCCTCAGAGGCGTTCCAGAAGGTGAAGTTTATTGTATCCATGGCGTCCACACTCGGGTACAGCTGGTCAGTTCACTATGGGCAGGATGTATGACTTCTGACACCTATGTGGGAGAGAGATGAGGTTTAGTAAGTTGCAAATTATGAATGATTTGAGTCTTGAAACTTTCAATGATCTGCAGATACCACAAACCCAAAAAGACAAACAATGCACTATTTGTAATTTATATAGGCTAAATTTTATCTTACAAAAATGCTTTGGCAGTACCATGGTAAAGTGATCGTATCAAAAGGCAATAGTACATAATTGCATACTTAATAATATGATTACAGATCCATAAAACCTACCATTTTTGAAATACATCATAATAATATAAAACAAAAATAAATAATCTAAATTATTTAATCTATGACACAATTAATTTAATATTATTAGTGAAATGTGCTCATTTATTTTAAGTTGTTTCACAAAAGTTTGTGATGAGTAAGTCCTGTTTGTATTTAACTTTGAGTTATTTTGTACAAGTAAAACACTGTACCGCCAGGCGGTCCAAGTAGGAAAAACTTTACTGTACTAGCATTAGCAAAGCTACTACTCATTGGACAAAGCATCATGCCTCATAGTGTTTTAATATATATGGTTATCATAACCATAAGCTCTATTCTTCTAATTACACAATGGTAGCTTAATGATAGAAACTTCAACATAACAGAGACTCTTTCAAATGTCAAACATAACTGAACATTAAACATTAATAGGTGTTTACTCAAAAAAACACATAAAGTAGCACTTTATTTCAATATTTACTTTCCATATCCAGCCATATACAAAGCATGCTGGGAGCTAACAATCACTGCCAAAATAAAACTGCAAAATTGAGCTAATTCTCTTAAAATAAATAGGTAGCCTTCTTTCATTTTTTTTTCAGTTTAATTATTTCCTTAATTCAAGACTCAAAACCACGTACGTTTCCTAAACAAACAAGGAAAACCTATCTCTTGGTTTTATTAGTGAAAAGTTCTTAATAGTTTCTATAGGCTACAACACTGAACCACAATTTATTTACACCATTTATTTTATAGTGTATAAAATATATATGCTATTTGTAACTATCACCTTAATTTTTAAAATGAAAATTACAAGACTAGGCTTTTTATTACTAGGCTATTTAAACATTAGATTTGTTTTCAGTTTAATGTTACATGCTTACATAATAATGTTTTATATCAGTAAATGATAAAATATAAAAAAATTAAAAGTGAAATTATGTTTTCGCGCCCTAATTAACCGGCGCGCGGGCCGCTGCGAAGAATGAGCGGGAAGCTCGTGAGATGAGCGCAGCCTAGGGTTTACCTCACAGAGGATTATAAAGTAATATTTCTGATTTATAAAATTAAAAAGTACCGAATAACCAACTAAATAAGTACCATGAGGACATCTACCAGTCGAACTTGTTAACAGAAAGTGGTGAGGTGATTCAGCGTTCACCTGAGGGGAACACAGAAGACTTAATATTCATGGATATTCCCTGAAAAGCTGCATATTTTCCTGTTCCAGCTCTGTACAGCAGAAATTATTACAGTAAGTGTGTGTTTTCATACATTCCAGCTGTGTATTCCACACAGAATCCGTCAAAACTTCACCGCAACATCACAGTTTGAAGCGAACAAACGAATAACGAAATCATATTTCAGAGTTAAACTGGTTAGTCTCCATGGAAACAGCGAGCTAGTTTAACTAAGTAGTTTAATGTGGTGCAGTATCGTTGGCTTCATGTTAATGAACATTGAACGGAGTGTTTTTGGATATTTTCCATGATCACACACTCGTAAAACGTCGAAATATCTTGTTAAGAGTGCCAATTCCAGCATCACGCCAATTAAAACGTGAAGGGTATGATTTCAACTAATGTGAATAATGAAACGGATGAAATAACTGAAAGGGAAATTTTAAGCACTGCTCGAACTTGAAAGCGTTCGTGACTTTCAGCTTCTGCTTTAAAGTCACCAGCACGCGCGCTGTCTGATCCATCTCCAGCATTCAATTACACTGGCTCCTCGCGCGCGCGTGCGCCCGTTCACTTCAGTCCTGCTTTATGTCAAGACGCATTTGTGGCTGTATAAGGTTCTTCAGTTGATTTATATGCTTCTTTGGAGATTAAATGTTTCATCACGTGTTTTTTTTAGCTCGGTGTTTTTGATTCTTGGGTTCATTTCAGTAGTAGAACTGAATTAATTAGTACTGTTAATGGTAAATCTCATGTACGTCCAGGTTACATTTCAGCCCCCCCCCCCCCCCCCCCCCCCTAAATAAAATAAACAAAATAAACCTTTATATATATGTGTGTGTGTGTGTGTGTAATTTTTTTTGTATCATATATAATTAACATTTTCTTCATTTTTGGGGGGAGAAACAGGGTTGTAGGTGTTAATTTTTTTTAAATTCGCTCTTCCATAAAGTAAAAAGGTCTTAAATTGGAGCAAAAATCCATAAAGTCGTGCCATTAAAATGTTGCATAAACTGCTAAAAACGAATATCTTCCAAAGTATTTTTGTCTTTTGTTTTCCAATGCAAATATCCAAACATCCTTAAATCAAGATACAGTTACTTGAGATGCAAAATAAAGATCAGAAGTATTGTTTTCTGAGAAACCAAACAAAATTAAGTGAGTTAATGCTTAAAACGAGAACAAATATCTATCAATAAGGTATGACAACTTGTTTTAATCATAAACTCCCTTCATTTTGATCAGTTTCTCAGAAAACAAGACTTTCTATCTTATGTAATTTTGCTTCTCAAGTAAATGTGTCTTGATTATAAGAGTCTTTAGACGATTGCATGCACTGGAAAACATGTGTGATCAGAAGGTACAGTATTTCTAGGTAAGTTGTAAATTTACTTTCATAAAACCTGCAGAAACCTTGCAAAAAAATGTATTTTTCAGTTGTTGTGAAAATAATGTCAGAGGGCCAAAAATGTTAATGTTCCTAAAAATAGTACCCACTGACATTTGTGAACCATGGATGACTGCACACAACAGGTTGTAAGAATTCAGAGCTGGTTCTGTAACCTTACAGCTTTTTGATCCTTTAGACTGAAGATATAAGGAAAAACGACAAATTGGCACTGTCAGTTTAATCTCCCACTTCTGGCTTAGTCGTGCCTTCCCTCTTTGTATTAAAAATCAGGATTAGAGCAAAGGAATGGTTCCCATATGAGCGCCTGGGGGCAAAATTAACCTAATGCTTGTCTGTCTGTCTCTCTCTCTCTCTCTCTCTGTGAATGTGAATAGATACGAGTCCGGTAATGGTGATTAGAGGGAAGAGGTTATCAGTCTTACGGAGCGACAGTTCACTCTGTTTTTCTCCATTAAAACGCTGCCTTATTTGCTGCTTTTCCCCTGAATAACCAGAGAGAATTCACTTATCTCCAGTACCAGAAAGCCCTAATCATGGCGTTAGCCATGGCACTAAGCCAGACTAATCCCTATAAAAACGCTCATGTCCAGCAATCTGTGTTTTTAGAAGAGGCAAATGGCAACAATACAGACGGAGCCCGCTGTGTCTGTGGGGAGGAGTCAATAACCGCAACACGACACATCACTGCCCGCTACAGGCGATCAGCACTCCAGTGTATTCAGACAAGCACAGTTATGTGTACACAGTGGCTCCGTTCCAAAGCCTTGCTGTCTATATAGTCAGCTGCCTTTTATTGCATCCTAATTAAAACAGCAGATTAGGGATGCTGTGCATACTGTGGGCAGCAACTGTGTGCATCACATAAATAACTCCTTACGTGACGCACGCAAGTCAACTGACTCAATCGACTCCAGTAGAGTCCTTTGTTAGCTTATTGATTAACAGAAAAACACAAGATGCTGTGCTTGGTTGGTGCAAATTATTTTGTTGACTGTCATTAAAAAATAAATAAATATATTAACATTTAAATATGTTTTTATATATGTTTGTGTTTATAAGTATATATATATATTATATTATATTTTATATTATGTGCTGCAGTAAAGTGGTCATCTGTTTATATATTCTGATTTAATTAATACTCATAAAAATACACAGCACACATAAATGCATTTATAATTCAGTTGAACTATTTTTATTGATCTTTTAGTATTGAATGACATTTTAATTGACATTTCTCTCACTTTGTTTGCCATATTTTACAGAGCTCATCACAGTGCATTCATTCTATCCGTGAAGGACATGATGCTGCTTCAGATTCATCCGAAACACGATTCATGTCAGGTATCTTTTGCATCTACTCTGTAAACAAATATTATTACTTTTTGTGTAGTTAAAACATTATTGGAGATTGTCTTGCATGAAAATATTATTTTAATCTTTATTCTGTTTCTTCTGTTTTTTTTTTTCTTTTACACAGAAAGTACATTGGAATTTACACTGGAATTTTTTTTAAGTAAATACCAAATTAAAAGATTATATATAATTGTTATTTTATATTTTTTTATTTGTTCATTATTCTTTTATAATATTATTTTCATATTTATTTTTTGTTTGTAATTGTTAAATTATTGTATAAAATATATTTAAGTGTTGTTATTTAAATCTTATTGTTATCGAGTGTGCCTTGAATATACACTTTGATGCCAAAATAGCGTAACATTATAAATAAAATAACTAAATAAATAAATACGGCGTGAAAATAGTTTCAAAGTAAATCCTGCACCTATTTTTTTCAATGTAGAAACCAGCATGTTTTGGAAGGGATCTTTTGTGTTTTTGTAGGCATCCTTTCTTCTGGTTTTTATGTACTTTTGAGCTCTCCTCTCTTCAGGCTGTGTTTTCAGGGCTCGTTTCATTGGGCATTTGTGTGATATTCTGCTTTTGGAGTCATAAAAGCTTGGACCTGCTTGACTAATCAGGTGTAATGGAATGCATTCGAGTCATTAAGCGTCCATATATTCGGTTCTTCAGAGGCCGGCTGTTTGTTTTATAATGACAAACTGCCCTCATTTCGAGTCAGAATTATTCTGCCTGAGACCGCATTCATATCCCACTGCTGCTTACTAATGGAGTTCTCTGATCTCTGGTCCAAATTTGACCCGGCCTTATGTTGAATGACAGAATGGAGAAGTTTGGCATTATGAATAAGTTTTGTGAGCCTTTCGGACTTCAGTCGTTGTGGAATTGGCTCAGTAGAGCTGAAAATTGCCTTTGCCCTATGGGACGCACCAAGCACTGATCTCCAACTTTTGCCCCTTTTCTCTTTCCCCTTTTCTGTGCTTTGCTTACTGTTTTCCTCTCCTATTCGGAGAGAGGGTTGTGTCCGCAGTGTAGCCGCTGTGATAAATCTCAGTGTCTGACCACAGATGCATATATTTACATAAACAGTCAAAGCACAACGGCCATCTTGACCTGTATAATAGATCAGCTCCAATGTTTGTCTTCATTAATGCTCTCTGGACGGTAGCCACAAAAAATAAAAAAAAACACACTCAGCTGATCGTATTGCTCATGAGTCTAAGCCAATCATATAATTGTTACGAGCCTTTTGTTATGATTTTAATAACATTTAGCAAAAGTTCCGCCAGAGCATGTTCATCTTATCTTAATCACAACAATTTTTTTTTACTTTGAAACAATTTTCACTCAGAAATTGGTAGTAAATTTCACAAATAAATACAAAGAAATGGCAAGTAACTACATATGGAAATTTGCTTCCACCATGAAATAAAAAATTATAAAATGTAATTGAGACTTTTTATCTCACAATTCTTTTCTCTGAATTATGAGTTTACATCTCACATTTCTACTTTTGTATTTGCCATAAAAAAATATATATTTTATTCTCACAATTTTCACTTTTTTTCACAATTGCCAGTTTATATATCACAATTCTGCATTTTTATCTCATAAGTCAGACTTTTTTCTCAGAATTGCAAGAAAAAAATTATATAAACTTGGTTGCTAGGGTGATGCTAGGCAGTTTCTTAATATCCAAGTCAAGAGAATTGCAAGTCTCTGATATTATAGTCTGTAGATATTACTTTCAAATGTGAGTTTATGGGATTATTTTCATCTGTTTTATCTGCAACATTAGTTCAGTCGTCCATTTATAGCAAACATGTTTATCTGTAGGATGAATATAGTTTATAGTTTGCTTTCCTAAATCTGGTTTTGTCTCATTGCGGTCTCTAGCTGGACCCCCCTGTGGCTTCGGTCTGGATTATGTTGTTATGGTCAGTGTAATCGAACTATTAGCATCCAGTAATTTACTGTGATGTTGACTGACACACACGGCATCAGTGAGTACAGGACCAGTGTCTTGTCTCTGCTGTATTGACTGTGGCGGTCCTGCAGTGGTCTCTGATTAGATAGTGGCATGAGATTTCAGTCTAAATGGATGAATGGCTCCTCAATGCGATTTTAATGATGTAGTTCTTCTGGTGCAGAGATTGTCTTTCCTGTGCAGCTGATGGCGGTGTGGACAGAGAGAGAGAGGTGTTTTGGGGGTTTTTGGTTGACGTTTTAATGATCAAGAGACTTAAAGTGTGTTTATTTGTCTTTTTTTTTTAAATAGTAGAATATTTAAAATACTTTTTTAAATTTTTATAAATTGTATATATGTGACCCTGTATCACAAAACCAGTCATAAGGATTAATTTTGTGAAATTAAGATTTATACATCATCTGAAAGCTAAAAAAAAAGCTTTCCATTGATGTATGGTTTGTTAGGATCAGACAATATTTGGTCGAGATACAATTATTTGAAAATCTTGAATCTGAGGGTGCAAAAAAATCTAAATATTGAGAAAATCGCCTTTAAAGTTGTCCAAATTAAGTTCTTAGCAATGTATATTAATAATCAAAAATTAAGTTTTGATATATTTACGATAGGAAATTTACCAAATATCTTCATGGAACATGATCTTTATTTAATATCCTAATGAATTTTGGCATAAAAGAAAAATCTATAATTGTGACCCATACAGTGTGTATTCACTGCAAAAAAAAAAGAAAAAAAAGTTGAGCCAACTTAAAATTTTGAGGCAACCAGCTTTTTGCAGATTTTGAGTTCTCTCAGCTTATTTTTGTAGGAGATTCTCTACTTTTTGTTGTATAAACTTAAAACAACAAGTTGAGAGAACTCAAAAATCTGCTGAAGCTGGTGGCCTTAAAATTTTAAATTGGCCCAACTTTTTTTTTTTACAGCGTTGTTGGCTATTGCTACAAATATACCCGTGCTACTTAATGACTGCTTTTGTGCTCCAGGGTCACATATTATAAATTTATAATAACACACTAGACTACTGGTTTTTTAATGGTTTTGAAAGATGTTTATTATGTTCACCATAGCTGCATTTATTTGATCAAAAATACAGTAAAAACTGTAATATTGTGAAATATTATTACAATTTAAAATAACTGTTTTCTATGTGAATTTATTGTAAAATGTAATTTATTACTGAGATGAAAAGCTGAATTTTCAGATCATAACACCAGTCTTTAGTGTCACATGATCCTTCAGAAATCATTCTAATATGCTGATTTTCTGCTTAAGAAACATTTCTTATTATTATCGATGTTGAAAACAGCTGTATATAGGTATATGTATGTAAAATTATATGTATATATGCTGTTCAGGAACATGGGAGATATTAATGTGGTCTTTTGTGATTTTTCTTTCCTCTAGGTGTGTGAGCGATGTTTCCACCCTGTTACAGATATCTGACACAGATGGACACGGTTATATTTGAGTGAACTCGCAGCAGGTGTGTGTGTAGCAGGTGTGTAGGTCAGGCTGAAAGGTTAATGACAAACTGAGGAGAGGCTCTATGAAACTTGAGGCTTGTTGGAAACATTTTGTAATATTAAGTGAATATGCGAGTGTTTATAGTCAGCAGTGAGTGTTTGTGCCCTGAGACAGATGCCTGATTGCGTTTGACAGGCAGCAGTAGTGTTTGCAACGTCTTCCATCTGCTGCTGTCACTCTGGACATTTAGTGTATGACAGCACGCTGACAAACACACTTAACGTCTCTGAATCATCCTGGAAGACATTTACTGGAATGAGCGGCTCTCAAACGTTTCATTCTGACACCTGAAGCCATCAAGTTTGACCATCAGAGCATTAGTGCTGCTAAGTACACAAATGCTCAAGCTGAGGCATTCATAAATATCTGTAGATTGAGTTTTGCTCCATACGTTGTGTGTGCATGTGTGTGTTACGGTCTCTTGGACAGGTTAACTCAGCGCTGGGTTGTGGCGTGGGGCCTCAGCTGTTAGTGTTGGCAGATGGAGATGGTGCTCAGCGGGGCTCTGCGGACACTGGCACTGCCCCTGAAACAACCCATTACGGACACACGGAAACATCTGGAGGTCTGGATATCGACTCGGGACATCTGATGCAATATTAGCACACATGCACATATGCTTTTTGTTACAGCTTCTTTCATTAGACAAAATCCTTTTAGCTGTTAATCAGTCCTGATTTTAAAGTTGTGCATGTTTTGCTTTTGAGTGCATTAGTGCCCATCTATCTTTTTAGCGGCGTTGGTTCCGGAAGTATATTTTTCATAAATGTTTCCCATAGGGATTTTTAAAAAAGTCTTCCTTGAAGAAATATATGGTATAAACCAAACCAACTAGCTACGAGCTGAATTGTGACACTACAAACTTTGATTTAAAGCAAAAAAAAGTGTTTGAAACTTAAAGGTACAAGACTGTGAACTTAACGGCTTTAATGAGGGAAGAAAACCACAATCCCATGATGCATTGTATAGGACAGTCAATCAATGGATAAATGTAAAGCAATTAATTTAAAATAGTAAATTAAATCTACTGTAGGCTCGATTATGTCATTTTTGGTGCTTAATGGAAGATGCAAAATTGTTAAAAAAATATAAATAAATATATGCATATTTAAAATATTACAAATATATAAAATATGTACCTATGAAATAATTTTTTTGTAAAAACTTTTTTCTTCTGCTAATATAGTAAAAGCAGTAATACTGTGAAATTAAAATTTAAAAGAATTTTAACAATGCTTCATGGGTCCTCTTTTGGTGTTGTTTGCTCATTGCGACTCAAATTGGTGGAATTTTCTGGACAGCATTAAAGGAAATGTAGTTTTTCACCACAAATGCCTCTGTTAAACATGATTATTTGAAAAATAAGTGAAAATAATGCAGATGTCTTCCAGAAAAACATATACCACCAATTAACAACCTTAGAACTCACAGCAGGTCTGTCTATAAAGGTTTATAGTTCTAAATCAATTTCCCTATGGAGAAAATGTTTTTACTTCTGGACCCGAATGTTGCACTCTATTTAATTTTCCCCCTGAGGTCCACTTAAAATGCTTTTTGAGCCAATATAGTTTTTCATACCCATTTTCCACCCTCTCTACATGGTTACAGGCTTTTGATAGGTTATTTGATGAGGTTAGACGCCATTTCCCCGGCATCCTCCTAGGTAATGGCCTGGATAAGATGCATTTGTGCGTTAAGGTGAGTAATTCATTTGATCATGTAGATCTGGTCTGTTGTCATAACCTCAGCACTGTGACATATATAAAAGCACATCACATCAGGCGTGTGTGGGGTGTTACAGCAGTTGTGTGTGTGTTTGTCTCGAAGGGTAATGTTCTAGTTTGAGCCATTACAGTCTGACAGCATGCTGGTGTTACAGAAGAGGCCCGGAGACAGACAGATGGTAATGGGTAAGTTTATTGAACCAGCAGAGAAGCAGTAGCGGTGAGTATCGGTCTTGGAATCTTAGGTGAAGACGCTGGAGATTAACTTGGGATCTTGTCTTGCCGGTGACACGGGGCTGGAGGACAGAACGGAGGAGACACACACCGCCGACGAGGAGACTGGAAGGTTTTCCTGGAGCAGACAGACGAGGGATCCTAGGAGCATACACACAAGAGGTAAGAAGGTTATCAGGTAAGTTTGTCAGAAAGGTAGTAGAACTAGGCTTGGGGTAGCACTAGCAGTCCTCTTCGGATTAATGAGACCGGACGTCTAGTGTTTGGCGGTGTGTGTCTTTATAGGAGTGTCGTGATGAGGGACATGAGGTGCAGGTGTTCGTGATCAGAACTCAGGTGAGGGTGTGCGCAGTGATTGGCTGGTGGCAGAGCCTGACAGGTCTGTGACATTATTCCCCTCTCCACGGCCCGCTCCCGAGGGCCCCGACGCCGCGGCGGCCTGCCTCTTCCTCTAGGTGCAGGTCGCTCTGGATGGTTGGAATGGAAATCAGTGAGAAGGGTCGGGTCAAGGATGTCGTCCCGAGGTACCCAAGACCTCTCCTCTGGACCATACCCCTCCCAGTCCACGAGGTATTCAAGTCTGCCGCCTCGGCGTCGGGAGTCCAAAATCTCCTTCACCTGGTAGATGGTACCATCCTCTAGGATCAACAGGAGAGGGGGATCCTCCGTGGGGCCAGGCTCTGTGGGAGGAGAAACAGAAGGGTGGTAAGGCTTGAGCAGGGAAACATGGAAAGTCGGGTGGATCCGGTATTGTGAGGGGAGTTGGAGCTGATAAGTGATGGGGTTGATCTGTCTTACTATGGGAAAGGGACCAACAAATCTGGGACTCAGTTTCTTGCAGGGTAGACGCATCCAGATGCCCTTGGTTGACAGCCAGACCGTCTAACCGGGTTGGTATTCGGGAGCTTCGGATCTACGAAGGTCGGCTGTCATCTTGCATCTACGTACTGCTCGCTGCAGGTGGAAGTGAGCGGCGTCCCAGACCCTCTCGCTCTCCCGGAACCAGTGGTCCACAGATGGTAAGTCCGACGGTTCACCCGACCAGGGGAACATGGGTGGCTGGTAACAGAGTATGCACTGAAAGGGAGTCATGCCGGTGGCCGGTTGGCGTAGGGAATTCTTGGCATACTCGGCCCAGCCAATAAACTGGTTCCAGGAGTCCTGGTGGTCATGGCAGAAGGTTCGGAGAAAGCGAGTTACCTCCTGAATCTTTCTTTCCGTCTGCCCGTTCGTCTGTGGATGGTAACCCGAGGATAGACTAATGGCCACACCTAGGAGTCTAAAGAAGGCCCTCCAAACCCTCGAAATGAACTGAGGACCTCTGTCAGAGACGATGTCTTCGGGGATGCCAAAGTACCGGAAGACGTGGTTGAACATTAATTCTGCCACCTCCATGGCGGTGGGCAGACCCTTGAGGGGAAGGAGGCGGCAAGCCTTGGAGAAGCGGTCTACGATCACGAAGATGCATGTATTTCCATTTGAGGGGGGCAGATCAGTGACAAAGTCAACTCCTAGGTGTGACCAGGGGCGGTTAGGAACGGGCAGAGGTAGGAGCTTGCCTGCAGGTAGACGTCGGGGATTCTTGGACATAGCGCAGTCCGCACACCCGCGGACGAACCTCCTCTGCCATGTTAGGCCACCAGAAGCAATCCTTCAGCAGCGAGAGGGTGTTGTTGGTCCTGGGGTGGCCAGTGCCCAGAGAGGAATGGACGGAGTGAATGAGCGGTGAACGTTGGGACCTGGGGATGTATTGCAGTCCTGGGGGACAGCCCGGCGAGGTGTTAGTGGAGACATTGGAGGAGGTGGTTGGATCCGGTTGCCACTGGATGGGATTGACGAACAGTCTTTCAGGGATTACAGGTTCTGGTTCCTCTGAGCTTTCATCTTGGGAGTCAAAGAGACGGGAGAGGGCATCAGCCTTGATGTTTCTGGAGCCTGGTCGGTAGGAGATTGTGAAGTTGAAACGAGTGAAGAAAAGTGCCCAACAAGCCTGGCGTGGGTTTAGTCTCTTGGCTTCCCGGAGATACTGTAAGTTTTTGTGGTCAGTTAGAACAGTGAATGGATGTTGGGCACCCTCCAACCAATGCCTCCACTCCTCCAGGGCTAGCTTGATCGCAAGAAGCTCCCTGTTACCGATGTCGTAATTCCTCTCCGCCGGGCTGAGTTTACGGGAGAAGGCGGCACATGGATGGAGCTTGGCTGGAGTCCCCTGCCGTTGGGAGAGAATGGCTCCGACTCCAGACGTGGACGCGTCGACCACGACGATGAACGGTTTCCTGGGGTTGGGGTGAACTAGGATGGGCACTTGGGTGAAAGCTTCCTTCAACAGTAGAAAAGCCTGAGTGGCTTCTGGTGTCCAGCGTAGGACCTTGGGCTTATCTCGGAGTAGGTTAGTCAAGGGGCTAGTGATTGTGCTGTAGTTCTGGATAAAGCGACGGTAGAAATTGGCAAACCCCAGGAAACGTTGGAGCCCCTTGATGGTGTCAGGAGTGGGCCATTCTCTGAATGCCTTGCTTGAGAGCCTCCTCAATGTACTCCTCCATGGCCTTCTGCTCGGGGATGGAGAGAGGATAAATTTTGCCACGGGGCACCTGCTCACCCGGTAGGAGGTCGATTGCGCAGTCCCATGGCCGGTGAGGAGGCAGCTGGGAGGCTTTCCGGGGGCAGAACACGTCCTGGAACTGGTTGTAGCAGGCTGGAATGTCCATGGAGAGTTTCTCTGGTGGGCTTTCTATGGAAGTGACGTTGAGGTTCAGGGAGACGGAGGGTGGTGACTTGGGTCGTGGAATTGTGGGGAAACATCCATGGAAACACTGTTCTCCCCATTTGAGTACCTCACCAGACTGCCAGGAGATGTTAGGTGCGTGTAGAATGAACCAGGAACGTCCCAGGATGATGTCGACTGTTGAACCCTCCAGAACCAGCAATTTAATCTCCTCTTCGTGAAGCAGACCAATTTTAAGGTGCACTGGACCAGAGTATCGGTCTACGCACCTGCGGCTTATGGGGGTGCCGGTTACTGACTGGATCTGGTAACGCCTCTGCGTGATGGTGGTTGGGAGTCCGAGTTGGCGACAGAGGGTGCCTCGAGATTAAATTACCGGCGGAGCCGGAGTCGAGGAGTGCTGCAACAGAATTTAGAGCCAGTAAGAAGCACTTTGATGGTCAGTGGCTTAAGATTAGGCACGTCGGGGCAGATGGGACTCACCATAATGCGCGGAGGTCGCACTGGGCATGAGGTGCGTAGATGTCCCCTTTCTCCACAGTAGAGACATAGACCGAGGGAAAAACGTCTAGCTCTTTCCTGGTTGGATAACCGGGAGTGGTCGAGTTTCATGGGTTCTTGTACTGGTTCTGGAGGGTACAGATCGGCAGGACGGCGAAGGAGAGGGTTGCGGCGGTTATCAGTATTTAATTCCTCTAGGCAGGAGTGCATTTGGGTGGAACATCTGATGGAGTGTTGAATGAGATTTTCCAGACCTAAGGAGTCATCCACAGCTGCCAATTGAAGACGGAGACGCAGTTCTAGACCTTGGCGGTAGGCGGTTAGGAGGGCTCGCTTGTTCCAACCTCTAGCAGCGGCAAGGGTGCGGAACTGTAGGGCGTATTCTTTAATAGGCAACAAATTTTGATGTAACTGGTACAACTGATCACAAATGGAGGTGTCTAGGGCTGATTTACCAAAAACTTCTCGAAAATGGTGGATAAAATTTTGGGATGACTGAGTAACCGGACCACCCTGTTGCCAAATGGTCCCCGCCCACTGTAGGGCTTATCTTGGAACTTTCGTTAGGGAACTGCTGGGATTGCATCTCAAATGTGAGTGAGCGTTGGAGTAAAAACCCGTTGCAATCCTCCGCCGATCCTGAGTAGGGCGCTGGTGAGGCCATGGGACTGGAAATCGGTGTTGAGGAAGAGTTGCCGGTAGGTGCAGTGGGTGCTGGTGATGGTGCCGGGGTGAGAGTTCGTCTCATGAGCTCGACGAGTTCCTGGAAGGGATCGGTGGTGCTCATGCTGCTGGTTGTCGGTGATGGTCCGGTCTTCTGTTACAGAAGAGGCCCGGAGACAGACAGATGGTAATGGGTAAGTTTATTGAACCAGCAGAGAAGCAGTAGCGGTGAGTATCGGACTTGGAATCTTAGGTGAAGACACTGGAGATTAACTTGGGATCTTGTCTTGCCGGTGACACGGGGCTGGAAGACAGAACGGAGGAGACACACACCGCTGACGAGGAGCAGACTGGAAGGTTTTCCTGGAGCAGACAGACAAGGGATCCTAGGAGCATACACACAAGAGGTAAGAACGTTATCAGGTAAGTTTGTCAGAAAGGTAGTAGAACTAGGCTTGGGGTAGCGCTAGCAGTCCTTTTTGGATTAACAAGACCGGACGTCTAGTGTTTGGCGGTGTGTGTCTTTACAGGAGTGTCGTGATGAGGGACATGATGAGGTGCAGGTGTTCGTGATCAGAACTCAGGTGAGGGTGTGCGGAGTGATTGGCTGGTGGCAGAGCCTGGCAGGTCTGTGACAGCTGGTTAGTAGTGGGATTCGCTTCTGCTGCAGCCTGGTTCCACATAATGCATGGCAATGAGGTCCACAGACCCGAGCGCGTGTGGGTTTGTGTCCACAGGGTCTAATCGTCTCTCCGACTACCCACGACCTGTGATAGAGAGTCCAATCTGAAATGGGAAACAACAATCTGCTTAAATAGCCCTGTTTTTCTTGTTCTACTCAATTAATATATATTACACCCACCACCTATAACTTTACCAACTCATTAGCTACTTCTATGAAAGCATCGACAAAGTTAATTAACACTCCTATTACTGTAATCAGTGTTTGAGCGGTTTGTTAGGCC